>NC_137455.1:354432266-355014766 GCF_964235325.1 Thermobia domestica
AGCATACTATAGTTTCCAAGTCTAAACGGAACACACATCATGATCCTAAAATGAAAGCAGGATTCTAGCTGTCAAAACTATTATCAATAGGTACTTGAGATTTGAAACCTTGGTAAGAAGTTCCTGTACTGAAGCACAAACTTCTCGAATACACACTTCTTGAAGCACAGTAGCTCAGTAGTAGAGCGCTTATCTGTGGTGCGTGAGGTCCCTGCCAAGTAAGTCTGTGGTGGGGAACATCGTGCTCGTGGGTTTTCTCGGGGGTACTCCCGTTTTGTCCTAGATTTTCATCCCACCAATTCTTCCATCATCATTACTTGCTTTAATCATCATCTCCCTTGGCCTACCGGCATAATCGTGAGATGTTAAAACTGGAAGATTCTTCCTCGAATACCGGTACATTCTATTTAAAAAAAATACGTCCAAAATATTTATGTGACGACCAAAATCAACACGCAAAATACTACGACATCATTAACACTACAGTTAGAAAAGACTGAATTGCAAGCAGTGCACTTACCTTTACCAAGATTTATGTAGAAAATCTTGGAAGAGGGATCGTGATGTACTTCTAAGTTATCACCCATTATGTAATTTCCACTTATGACTCTGTCTATTAACCTGTTACGCATAAAGAAAGAAAAAAAATTACAATAATAATTAACCCATACAATTTCTATATAAGATGTCAAGTCTCATTTCAGCCCCATTAACTTAATGTGTGTCGTGGCACTTTTAATCAGCACTCAAGACATCATATTCAAAATCCAAGTAACTTGCAATACGAGAACCAGACAATTTCATGGAAAATACTAAAACTTCCATTCCACCTTTATATTACTATTTACTAAATGATGTAAATAATTATTTCACTCGATTGTATTTGATATTTCTGTAATATCTTTAAATACATATTAATCCATTTTATACCAATTGTAATATATCCATACGTACAGCTTTATAGAAAATCCATCTACATTCATTCTATTTCAATTACAAAACAAACCCACCACAGACTAAATCTGCTTAAAAACAAAGCATGCACAACATATCTAAACCATTTTCCACTACTTAACAAAATACAACTTATCTAATTATTACTGCATGAAAACGTTCTCAGCCTATAGTACAGCCTGTATTCGTTCCTAAACTCAGTAATCGTTTCCACTTAAGCAGTGGACCACTCTTCATATACTTTAGCTCTCAGTTGTGTCGGCGATACTGGAGGAGAGAACTGCGCTATTCTCGCTGCTCTAAATCTCACCGTATACGTTTAACAATGTTGTCACGTCGGGAGACTGAGTGGACCAGGAGAGATATTGGAAGTTCATTAGATGTTTCTCAAAGAATGTCTAAATATGTCTAATTGTGTGTATTGAAGCATTGCAATATAATTCATACAAATTATATTGCAATACATGAGTGTTTTCATTGCTTTCATAACTATCTCTGAGTATATATATATTAAAATTAATTAATTGCCAGAAAATAGAAAAAAACATAGTCACATATAGTGGACTCCCGGATTACAAACCTAATCCATTCCATAACGTAACATTGTTTGTAAGCCGAAATTATTTCCAGATGGAAATTACTGTAAATTCAATTAATTCCTTCTATCCAGAGAGATGGAACCGTACTTTTTTCCCTCATTTTTAACTATTCCTTTCTGATGAAGCATGTAGAACGAAAATTGCTTTTAAAGACAAATAAGTAATACTAAATTAAACAAAACTGCATGAGTGCTTTAAAAGAAACACAAAAAGTGCCAAAAAAAAAAAAAAAGAACAAAAAATAGTTTCGAAACACAGAACTTGAAAGATAATATATCACTACATTATATTATATTTAGAAACAACTATAAATAAAAAGCTTACTACTCACCGCAGACCAACTGTTTATCTAAGAAGTATTTTCGGAAATTACTATTTCCATCCTCGCTTAGCAGTTCATAAAACAAAATTTAGAAATGGGAAAGAAACACGGAGGGGTAAAAAGTCAGGTTAAAAGGTGTAAAAAAATATTAAGTAAACCATCTCTTACCAAAGGAAAGTTGTACACATGTTTGTTCACTAATCACTGTTCTGGTTTTTCTTTGTTTCATTTTTTTTTTTTTTTTTTTTTAAATAAAAGTTACATTGCAATGTATTTTGTTTCTTGTTATCATTAAGACTATAGTATTCCTTCCGTTATAAATCTGAACATTATTTTATAGCAACTTAAGGTGATAAGTACGAATACACATTAAAAATCTACATTTTACTCACTGCCTGCATTTAATTTACAACCTCCCAAAATAAATAAAACTATAGTTTATTGATGTCCGCAGTTAACAATGTGGAAGTCAATGCAAGTATTCTCTGGAAGTACATCTGGTCCCTCGCCTTTGGATACTTGTGATGGTGCAATAATTGGGTATTTGGGTCTGAAATTTTTCAAACAAAAAGGGGTCAGTGGTAGGTGTTTGGTGCATTTGGCAAGCAGCATCACACCGGCAAAAGTCGTTGGACACCATAGCCACAGAGTTTCAGTCGGAATCTGAGAGTGATGCCAGTACATGTATTCTTGCTTACGAGGTTCAATGGCGAGCTGCTGTCCATAAAAAAAGGATCACACAAAGAAACGAGCGCCGCCGATTACAGTGGTGTAAAACATGGTGCGAATAAATAGCGGGGCAATAAAAAGTATTATGTGAAGTGATGAGTCATGCTGCAATCCGACGAACATGTGTGGATATGGCGTATACCAGGCGAGCGGTACTTACTGGAGTGCATTGTTCATACAATACAATTGTAATTTGTAATTTGGTGGAGGGATCATGATGTAGAACCGTATCTCATCGTTTGGATTGGAGCCTCTGGTGTTGATGCATTGAACAATGCATGCCGATACCTATCAAGATATCCTAGATAATTCTGCGCTATCTATCTCTTGTGATAACTGTTCGATACTGGGTAGTTTGTGTTTCAACATGCCAACGTCCATAAAGCGTATGCCATTACAAAGCGGAAGGTGCAAGTACTCGAGTGCTGGGCACAAGCACCACCTCAATCCTATTTAGCACCTTTGGGGTTACGATTGAGGATCAGGCCATAAAGTCCCAGAATCAAAATCTCAGTGTTTGCCATTTTTCAGGACGAATGGAGGATAATTCCTGTTCAAGTCTACCACCACCTTATAGAACGTCTTCCTAGAAGGATCGAGGTCATTACCACGGTGAATGGCAGACATATGGCATATTAAAATCTTGTAAGCGCAAGATAACCAAGTTCTTGTTGATGTCCGGTCATTAATAGTAATATAATGAATTTTCTTCATAATTAATGGTATTTTGTACAATTAATATAGACACTCTGTACAATAAAATTAAATTACTGAATTGCATTACGATATTTGTTTATTTCTCTTCATTTGTTAAGTTTAGCGTCCCGTTCAACACCGAGGCTATAAGAAACGCGGATCTACATATTAACGTGAGATCCAAATCACATGAGTTCCCCATTAGGAATTGAACCAGCTTCTCCCGCGCCAAAGACACGTACGCTAACCATATAGCTACGACGCATTCTCTTCATTTGTCTCTCGCCATTTTCGTATATTGAAGTCTGTAAAATTCCTTATATTTCTGGTTTTGGAGCAACAACAACAACAAAAAAAGCCTTCTATCATTCTTACTTTCTACTTCAAAACAATATATCAAACATCAGTTCCGATATTTGACTACATTAACAAAAACTATGTTCTTACAGGTTTGTCTGATACATTTGTAGAAATATAAATACGCTTATAACACCAAATTGATATTTCAATAAATTACAATTTATGAGTTTTAAGAAGATAAATTTTAATGTTTAAGAAAAAAAAAATATTGACTACTACTGCATATTACCTTATCCTAAACCTTCCAATTAGTTATCCACAACTCTTTCTACGTACTTGGGCTGAGGGTCGCGCTGAATGATCTTTTGCACATTCGAGCAGGTTACCTTCATCTTCAAATCATTCTCGATTACGTAATTGAAAGCATGCTGAAAATAATATAAACGAAGATAAGTCATCAGAACGTTATTATATCTGGTGTAGTAAAAAGTAATCCATTATTTTGGCATGACATTGAAGGCTTGACCTACCATAGTTATAATGATCCGATTTAGGTCACATATGCGCCGTTTTGTTCGATAACGTGTTGCTATTTGCTATCATGATGCCTCTCTCATAGAAGCCCTTGTCCCTAGTGGCAAAAAATTGAGACAGTCGATTTTCACAAGCCTCTCTTGAAGCGACTTTTTCACCAGCAAACGTGTTCGGCATGGACAGGAACAGATGGTAATCACTCGGTGCCAGGTCCGGACTATAAGGCGGATGCATAAGACCCTCCCAACCAAGCTCCCGGAGCTTCTGGCGAGTCACTATCGATGTGTGTGGCCTGGCGTTGTCCTCGTGGAACACAATGCCTCTCCTATTGGCCAAAGCTGGCCGGTTTTGGGCAATTGCTGCCTTCAGACGGTCCAATTGTTGACAGTACAGTTCCGAGTTAAGGGTTTGGCCGTAGGGGAGCAGCTCATAGTAGATAATTCCCTGCCAATCCCACCAAACACACAGCAAAACCTTCCTGGCCGTCAATCCTGGCTTGGGCACCGTTTGCGCCGGCTCACCGCGCTTCGACCACAACCGTTTTTGCGTGACGTTGTCGTAAGTGATCCACTTTTCATCGCCAGTCACCAACAGCTTTAGAAATGGGTCGATTTTGTTGCGATTCAGCAGCGATTCGCAGATGGAAATTAGGTCCATGAGGTTTTTTGCGTTAACTCGTGTGGCATCCATACATCAAGCTTCTTTTGTACCCAGCCTTATGCAAATGGTTTCACACGGTTTTTTGTCCAATGTTTAGTTCTTGGGCAATCGACACAGTGCTTACATGACGGTCGGACACGACAATGTCCATGATTTTATCGACATTTTCGACACTTGGCCTTCCAGTGCATGGTGCATCTTTGACGTCAAAATTACCGGAACGGAATTGACGAAACCAAAATTGCACGTGATTGGCTGTTACAGTATCAGGACCATAAACACTATTCACATTTGCAGCCGCCTGGCTTGCGTTTTCGCCTTTATCGAAGAAAAACTGTAAAATATAGCGTATTTTCTCTTTGCTAGTGTCCATTTTGACTCGCGCTCACACAACACTAAGTCAACTCATCACAACTATCTGAACAGTGTTTGTAGTACGCAATCTCATCGTTTGAACGCCATCTCGTTGAACCCGATCGGACTTATACAACGCGAGATAATGATCACTGAAGCCATCTATTGGCAAAACAAAATAAATAAATAAATAAATAAATAAACACTAAAAGGTAAGAAAATTTATGGATCTAAGCGTCAACTAATGAAAATTATTGAATGTACTCAGAAAGAGTACTGTTTCATACTTTTAAAAAGAAAAAAATAAAATGAAATCTTTAAGTTTTACGTTCCACGGTTATGCCGGTTAGGCTAAAGGAGACGGTGATGATGAGAGATGAGTGAAATGGTGGAATGAATAAAGTGGGAGGAAACGGGAGAACCCCGAGAAAACCCACGAGCCACCACAAGGTTCACTTGGCGGGGGCTGGGATCGAACCCAGGACCCCAAGCACCAGAGGTGAACGCTCTACCACTGAGCCACCGCGCCCCCCATTTTAAAAAGAAATTAACTCATCTTATAATAGTTATATTATTAAAGGTTTGGATATCCATTTCAACAATCAAGCCATTTCAACAATGAAAAAAATTCTAAATAAAAAATCGGCACGGATTGTTGCCTTCGATAGGTTATGAAGTTCCTTCTCTAAAAATTTGAAGTCTCTAGGTTGAAATTTATAAGAGAAATCGTGAATTTTTGTGAAAGGTAAAAAAATACATGAGAGAGATACGAAGAATGTAGTGACATCTATCGGCAAAACTTGTCCCTTTAAACCAACCTTAAAATAAATATTTCTTGTTCGAAACAGACTTCATCATCATGGTAGTTAAATTTACTAAGCTGACCTATTTGGATCCTACATTCATAAATCATGTTTAGGTCGTATTAGTTTAAAGCTACATAGACAGTGCAAAAGTAAATGGTCAAACAAATCCCAGCACGAATTGCTTGATCGTTGTCAAATATAAGACTCAATTCTCGAACAGTAGCGAACATCTGTTCTATTTAATTAGTTATCATAGTTTTGATAGAAAACTAGTGGCGTCTTTCTCATAAACAAATTCCTTATCATGGAAGGAGAAACAAGTTTTTTTTAAAAATTGTTTTAACAGATGTAAAAGGAAAATCTAGAAATAACGATAAAAGAGCTAGCTGAACTGGAATTTGCAAACTGATAGATTGAGATTGAAGCTCAATATTAAATTCTATAAAAAAGAATTACCATCTTTCCTCTGCAGGTGTGTTTGCTTTATGTTTCACTAACATAATAGATTATTAAAGATAAAAACAGACATAACGAGATTGTACTTGTAATTTTTAGACCGTTCTGAGTGCGAGTGCTTTTTCCTCCCCATCGTTGTTCATGATGAGGTGGCATACTTGAAATTGTATCTTTTAACATTTGTTCTTTCTGGAGAAAGGGACAGCAAATTGCCTAAGGCCGGCCCTGGTTTGCACCGGTTTTTTGAGAAGTCCCAACGGTATAAATAATATATGAAAGTAAAAATATCCAATTAGAGATATAACACATTATTTTTGATAACAAAAAAAAAAAAATAAATAAATAAAAAATCCTTTCAAATATTCTATTAGCAAGACTGACCCCATACGCAGATGAAATTATTGGAGATTATCAGTGCGGATTTAGACGAAATCGATCAACTATTGACCAAATATTTACAATTCGCCAAATACTCGAAAAAAAAAGTGGGAATACAATACCCTGGTACATCAACTATTTATTGATTTTAGAAAGGCGTACGACTCGGTTACGAGAGAAACATTATACAACGTTCTTACAGAACTTGGAATACCGAGAAAGCTAATTAGATTAATTAAGATATGTTTAAATGAATCTCAAAGTAAAGTCCGGGTAGGAAACTTTTTGTCCACGAGCTTTCACGTCGAAATTGGCCTGAAACAAGGAGATGCGTTGTCGCCATTATTATTTAACTTTGTTCTGGAATACACTATAAGGAAAATCAAAGATAGCAACCAGGGCCTAGAGTTGAACGGTATTCACCAGGTTATGGCATATGCTGATGTAAATTTAATAGGCGATGATAGGAGAACAATAGAAAGAATGCAGAGATCTTATTAAACGCTTGCAAGGACATGGGTTTAGAAGTAAATGCAGAGAAAACTAAATACATGGAAGTGCGTCGAGACCGTAATACAACAAATTATAGATGCGTTAAAATATTAAATAATACTTTTGATAAAGTGGATACTTTCAAATATCTAGGATCAATATTAACAGAGGAAAATCATATCCACGAAGAAATTAAATGTCGACTAAAAGCAGGGAATTCGTGTTACTATTCGGTTTAAAATTCTGTCGCGAATTCTGTCTAAGAATTTGAAGCTTAAAATATATAAATCGATAATCATGGCTGTTGTTCTATATGGATGCGAAACATGGTCGCTTACACTGAGGGAAGAACAGACTGAAAGTATTTGAGAACAAAATCCTGAGACGAATATTCGGACCCAAGAGGAACGGGAATGGGGAATGGCGGAAACTTCATAACGAGGAACTACATAATTTATACGGTTTACCCAACATTGTTAGGGTCGTCAAGCCTAGGAGGTTTAGGTAGGCAGGTCATGCAGCTAGAATGGAAGAAAGTATAAACGCTTTCAAAGTCTTGACTGGAAGAAAAATCGGAAAACGACCATTAGGAAGACCTAGGCGCCGATGGGAGAACAATATTAAGATGGATCTCGCAGAGATAGGAATACAAAGTAGAAACTGGATGCAGTTAGCTAAGGACAGAAGTCAGTGGAGAGCTTTTGTGAACGCGGCGTTGAACCTCCGGGTTCCGATATACAAAAATGTAGTATATTCTAACTACAATAGCATAGGTTCATTGAAAAGGGTAGAAAAATGAAAGTTAAATACCTTATACAGTAAACCATGCATTTAACTGAGTAATTGAGGCAAAAGAGTGTCTGTGAAATCGTGTAAGTCTGTTAAATAGCAAACTGGTTATGAACAATATTAAACATAGGATATTACATTTGAAAATGTGCTGTAAAATATTTAAATGAAATGAAATCTTTGAGTTTTACGTCCCACGGTTATGCCGGCTAAGCTAAAGGAGACGGCGATGATGAGAAATGAATGAAATGAAGAGTGGGAGGAAACCCACGCACACGGTGTTTGTCTTGCGGGAGCAGGGATCGAACCCGGGACCCCAAGCACAAGAGGTGAGCGCTCTACCACTGAGCCACAGCGGCCCCGTAAAATATTTAATGTACACACCATATTAGTACCAAAAATCTCCTTACAACTAATGTAGGTAAAGTTCTGACTGGAACGAGCAGTGCTGGTGGCATTATTATTCTGTATACGAACCACTTCCATACTATGTACAATCGTATCCGTAGACGTGTCTTTTAAAAAACTGGTCAGTGTACTTATGTATCTGCATGATAAATTAGTAAACGTAGCATGCATTTGTAATTACTTCAGAAGCTTTTTCTTTAGTAATCTCTGCTGTTTAACACTCAAGCGTGATATCTTCACTCAGACGTGAAGGTGAGAGATGAACAGTTTCAAATTAGGGGAAATTTTTTAGGGCAGATAACTGAATACACTTAATAATCTCAACTTAATAAATTTCTGTTGAGTCTTGTTTTTCTCAAGTATGCCATGCATTTTTTTTTTTTTTTTAATTTCTTGCAGTCACCAATTTTGTCCTATTATCCTTAATTAGTGATGAGTTTTGTATTGAGATGAGAACGATTTCTTTTAAGTACTAATTTTTAGACTGATTGGTTAATTAGAATTTAGGACTTATTCTTAGTACAGAACCTGACCGCTTCTGGGATTCGTACCCTAGACAAGTATTCTCACCAGAAATCAAACTTTAGGCCATGCGCACAGAAAGTACGTTCACTAAAAGTACTAAATATTAGCAAAAAATTGGTTACTTATCAATAAATCCTTTCGCGCGAAAATTAAACACTCCACACGTTTAGGAACAACAAACTAGTTCCGTCCTCAGTGGCAGGGTAACAAAGATAAATAAAACGTAGGTGCCAAAATACCTGTGCACTGTGCTCTGCTCGAGGTATTTTGGCACCCATCCTTTATGCTGTATTTATTGGTGGTATGTATTATTTTCCTTCACCTTTTTTATCTTTGTTACCCTACCATATAGGATGGAACTAGTTTGTTGTTCCGAAACGTGTAGAGAGTGTTTAATTTTCGCACGAGAGGATTTATTGGTAAGTAACCACTTGCAATTCCATATTGTCTTTAATGAACCATAATTCATTATTTCATTAACGCTTCAAAACACCTACCCAGTGTGCTACTGGATGCCACAGGATACATGTTTGTAAATAAAAATAGCACTAATTTTCTATCCGTACAAGGAATAAATCTTCATTAAATAACGTCAGTGGTCTCTACTGGTTTCATCAGTAACTTCTTGTACTCCTAGGCTAAATACGTCGTAAAGCCTCTCATCTAAGTAGGACTACCTCATTACGTAGAAATTTATTAAAAAAAAAACAATTGCGAAATACCAGAAAACTGTGAAATCTAGTATACTTCCTCCGTGAAAATTTTTATGTAACGATTATTTACTATGTAACAACTCAGTATTAAGTGCCTATGAATGAAGACACTGTTAGAAACCAGAAATAAAACTATTAATACATTCACACTGCACCGCCACGTAATCTTATTATTATTATTATTATTATTATTATTATTATTATTATTACCGATTTCACTTGAGCTGACTTTCAGTTTAACGTCCCGTTTAGCAGCGAGGCTATATGAGACATGGACCTAATGATTAACGTGGAACCCAAACCATATGAGCTTCCACCGGGAATTGAACCCGGGTCTCCCACGCAAGAGATACATACGCTAACCGCTTAGCCACGAAGGAGCTCTATTAATATTATATTTGGTCTAGGAATTAATTCGTGCGGGTGGACAAGAGATGGCGCAACGAACGGAGCGTCCCACAGTTCCGTGTATCCACACATGTGTTGCAAACCCCTGTCATCGCGTATCGTTCGTAGTATAGGGCAGTGGATTAAAGCGTCAACAACAGCAGTTTGTAGTTAAGTGAACATGGCGCAATTTGTGCCTGATAAAGTGTTTTTGCGGGGTGTCCTGCTGCATTACTTTAACATGCAGAAAAGTGTGACTGAAAGTCATCGTATTTTGGTGGAAGTGTATGGTGACCATGCTCTAGCTGAGCGAACGTGTCAGAAGTGGTTTGCACGGTTTAGAAGTGGTGATTTCGGCTTGGCAGACCAAGAGCGAGCTGGACAGCCAAAAAAATTTCAAGACGAAGAATTGACAGCATTGCTCGAGCAGGATTCGTGTCAAACGCAGGAACAACTTGCAGCAGCATTAGGCGTTGATCAAACAACAGTCTCCAAACGCTTGAAAGCTATGGGAATGATTCAAAAGATGACACATTGGGTTCCACATGAATTGAAAGACAGAGACGTTGAAAGACGAAAAACCATTTGCGAATTGCTGCTTCAACGACAGAGCAGAAAGGGGTTTCTGCATCGAATTATTACGGGTGATGAGAAGTGGATCCATTACGAGAACCCTAAACGAAAAAAGGCCTGGGTGAAACCAGGTGAACCAGGTCCATCACAACCAAAACGAGATATTCACTGTGCAAAGGTTATGCTGTGCATATGGTGGGATATGAAAGGTGTGGTGTACTATGAGCTGCTGCAACCGGGTGAAACTATGAATGGAGAACGTTATCGACGACAATTAATGCGTTTGAAGCAACCTCTGGCCAGAACACGACCAGAATGGGGGAACAGACATGATAAACTTATTGTTCAACATGATAACGCTCGCCCACATGTCGCAAAACCGGTCAAAACCTATTTAGAAAATGTCGGATGGGAAGTTTTACCCCACCCGCCGTATTCACCAGACGTTGCTCCTTCGGACTACTACTTGTTCGATTGCATGAACAACGATTTGATTGGACAGCGGTTTACTTCTTCAGAAGATATCGAAACATGGGTCTCTGACTGGATCGCTTCCAAGGATGAGGACTTCTTTCGCCACGGAATCCGTACATTGCCTGACAGATGGGCGAAAGTGGTGGCTAGCGATGGACAATATTTTTCTTAAGGTATGTATGTATTTTGTGTTTGTACTACAGCTTCAATGTGTGCGTACCAACCGCACGAATTAATTTCTAGACCAAATAATAATAATAATAATAATAATAATAATAATAATAATAATAATAATAATAATAATAATAATAATAACCATCATCATCATCACAACCACCATTGAAGTTTCCAGCACTGGTTAATCATCGTACAGACTCAGTGTGAATATTTGAAGGTTATGACTTATATTCAATCCAGGGTTATGAATCAGTGGTTCTGGTTTGTAGTAGTGTCTCCATTCACCGGTAGCTTACTACTCACTTGTAAAAGCTAATCACTGCATTAAAGAATTCACAGAAGAATTGTACAAGACTTCACGATTTTCTGGTATTTCAATTTTTTTTTTTTTTTTTTTTTAACAAGTTTCCACGTAATGGTGTTTTTCTCAGATGGGAGGGTTTACAACAGATTTACCGTAGTTCAAGAAGTTACTGATGAAAGTAGAAGAGACTACTGACATGTACTATTTTTATCTATGCAAAGTGAATTATTACCCACATATGCTACATTACCTGAGTCAACACCTTGGCTAAACCTTGACCTTTAAATGCTTCAGGCACTGTTGTATGCACAAGTTCCAACGTTTGAGAATCCAACCACTTGTACTCGAGAGTTGCCCTATCTGAAAGAAGAATTAAGATTTAAAAAAAAAAAAAAAAAAAAAAACTTAAAGCTATTCTTTATTAGTAACGAATGAACCAATATTAAAGCAACATTTTCGAAGTGTAAGAAAAATATACAATACTTCATTCCTAGTACTTAAGTAACTCACTATTATGTTATAAAACTTCGCTTTATGATACCCAATTATGAAAATTAGAAATAGCAGTAAAGCACTAGCACTGAATAGCCTGAACCTTTCCGTTGTTTAAGCAGAGACATAGAATTCATAGAAGACAGCATACGGTCTCCAAGAAAAGACGAATATCTCTCTGAAAAAGGAAAGGAAATTAGTGAAATGAAAAAAATGAAATCTTTAAGTTTTACGTCTCCCGTTTATGCTAAAGAAGACGGTGATGATGAGAGATGAGTGAAATGGTGGAATGAAGAAAGTGGGAGGAAACGGGAGAATCTTGAGAAAACCCACGAGCACGGTGTTTGTCTACCACAGTCCACACGGCGCGAGCTGTGATCGAACCAGGGACCGCAAGCACCGGAGGTAAACGCTCTATCACTGAGCCACCGCGCCCCTGAAAGGAAATTAGTCTGGAAGTATATATATATATACACAGGGTATTCATTTATTATCTAGCCAAAATCCACTGGTGAAATCCTCAATGAACATACGGCGAAAAACGCGTTGTTTCAATGTTACGAAATGCCGAAATCGAGAAAATTGTAACTTCGAGGCTGACTAGCTCGAAAACTATGAGAGATGTCAACGGCGGTTAAACAAATATTAAAGGAAATAGTACGCTATCTAAATAACCATGTTTCAGAGTTGAGACGTTTCGGCGCAACAGATTTTATAGAGGGAGCTGCGGTATAGGTTCCGCTCTTCCTCCCCTCTCTCTAAAATCATATGTGCCGGTACAACTCAACTCTGAAACATGGTTATTTAGATATACACATTATACTAGTTCCTCTAATATTTGTTTAACCGCCTTTGATATCTCTCATAGTTTTCGAGCTAGGCAGCCTCGAAGTTACAATTTTCGCATCCCGTAACTTTGAGACAACGTGTTTTACGCCCTATGTTCCTATGGACTTTTTTTATTGTTTAGGTGTGAGGATTTCACCAGTGAATTTTGGCTACATAACAAAAGAACACCCTATATCAGCTGATTATAGGTGAAATATTTAATTGCTGATTTGGTTTATAATAAACGATCCAATATAAGTGTAAACCAACATACACACACATCCAATACAACTATACAACTCAGAATTACAAGTGACATAACATACAACTTTTACTAGTTTTATCTTTTGTTCCTTTAATCGACTTTACAGAATACTACCATATACAACTCATCCTCAAGGTGTTCACATGTATCTTCACATAGAACTAAAACTTTCTCCAAAATTCAATATATAACCTTTTTAAGAATTTCGTCACTTCCGGTAACAACGGAAGTGCAAGATTCCAAAAGTTGTATCTCTGGTTCCAAACATTATATATATACTCACGGCAAACTTCTTTCGAACTCTGTTTTCCTGCTTATTTTTTATATATATTTTTGATGATTAGCTTCCATCTTGTTCGGTCTCAAACTCATTCCTTATTAACAACTTTTCTTTTAAGTTCGTAGTCACACATCATCTTCTTTTCAATCATCCTCTTTTCCTTTTCAACTTCCATCTTCCCCATTCTCCTACCGATATAATCACAATACAAAACCCAAGCTGAGGGTTTTCCACGACCAAGTTTTGTAGAAAATGCTTGATGCAGAACCAGACGAACAAATCTAATTGTGCATTCTAACGTTATGATAAGAAGTGCCCAGAATAAGGTAAATCTTGGTTCACCTGAATTCAAAACAATAAGGAATTTTTATCTTATCTGCACTTTACTATTTGCTGTATTAAGCCATTCTATGATCAACTTTACTATCTAATTCTTAGTTCCAAATTTTTCTAAGATATTATACAGCCTATCTCTTTAAACTGAGTCATATTTTTTTGTTGAATGAACAACATTTTACAGTTAAAATCCTATTATACTTACGATTCTCACCTCCGTTTAGTTGTATATAAAAACATTCTTGCTCACAGTCCTGTTGCACCTCACGTTGTGAACTGAAAATAGGGTTCGAAACCGATAAACTTCTGCTCAAATTGGAAAACACGTAAGACAAGACCTTCCTTTCATTTTGTACTCGCCGCAACATCTGGAATGCAAACAATATTGAACAAGAAGCATTAAACAATCGCTACTGTTTTCAGTTCTTAATGGACAGTGACTTAACCCTTTTTTTTTTTTTTTTTTTTTTTTTTAATACTACACACCTGGTAACGAAACAAAATCTTGTATGGTTGTGATTCTGTGACCGAGTTCTCTATCCGTAAAATACTAACAACTCACATACTTCCTATCGCATGGTATGAACGGATGAATTATCGTTAATTTCTTTGAACGTATCAACGTGGCTCATGCACCACTCACTCGAAATATGAACTACCGAAGTATATTCTTTCCTCAGCAGACACGTAATACGTAACGTTTGTATAATGCACATGGGTACATTCTGAGGCAATATACATCAAACAAAAAGGTTTCTTTTATTCCACTCAAATAACTATTTCTGGGACACGGTGGCTTAGTGGTAGAGCGTTTACTTCTGGTGCATGGGGTATTTTGTTCGATCCCAGCTCGCACCAGTGAGCTTTGTGGTGGACAAACACCGTGTGCGTGGGTTTTCTCGAGGTTCTCCTGTTTCCTCCCACTTTCCTCATTCTACCATTTCATTCATTTCTCATCAACACCGTCTCCTTTAACCTAGCAGCTATAATCGTGGGACGTAAAACTTTAAAATTGCATTTCATTTTTTTTTTCAAATAACTATTGGGTCAACCCATTTCAGATCACCCAAGCAATATTGCCAACACTTTTTTTATTTTCCTGATTTTTTATCATGAGTTCCCTACAGGTAGATAGTCACAAAACACTGAAAAAATTATATGCCATAGTTTTTTTCTGGTAGCCATTTTTAAAATGGCAGTTGGATAAATTTTAATAAAAAAAATGTGCTTTCCGGAAAGTTCAATTGCCAAGCTGTTTTTAAAGATATCAGAATAATTAAAGAACTAGTGAGTGCAGCATGAAATGAATTTCAGGTATACATTATTTTAATTTTTCGATCATGCAAGATAGTCAGTCAAACTCTTTACTGTAAAAAACTCGGAAAAACTGTATCAATCGTTAATTTTGAAAACCATTAGTTTTGTGATGAAAAGGAGACTCACTAATGATATGTTATTTCTGTGTTGAATACTTATATAACTACCTGCAGTATAAGTTTTAATTCTGAAAATGCACTCTCTTTTTTCCCCCTAGAGCTGTTCCACAATGGCCGAAAGCTTTTTAACGTCAATTTTCTCAGGTCAATATCTAAAAAGGGGCTGAATGAAAACAACTGAAAATTTTACAGAATGTTATTTATACAAATAGGTATATCTCACAAAAAAGACTGAGACTCAACTACATTTAGAGTAATAGAGCAGTGAATTTCAGTGAAAATACTACCCTTCTAGACGCTCGTGTAGTACCAAGGTAGCAAACTAGGGTTTGAAATTATTACAATTGACATTGGTCGAATGATATTTAAATAATTACGAACAATAAATGATCAAATATTTCTACTTTTAAATAACAATGGGCAGTGCTGACAATAGGTAAAAGTTCTAATTCTTAAAAATAAATTACCGATACATTTCACTGTACTACAATTGCGTAGAGTATACACACAATAATGCTTCTCTATGTATTTCTATTTACAACTTTTAACTTTTTGCCAGCTGCAATTTTCATTAGAGAGTTAAACAAACACGATATTTCATTGCATAGTTTATCCGTTACGTTGTGTGTTCTTCCAGACACTGTTGAGAGTTCCAATGGTGACCCTTTCCTAGTCCTATGCAGACACCCAAGTAGTTTTTGGAAAGTTGAAAGGCATTTCATCGTCCAGAACGGTGAAAGAAATGCACCAAGATATCATTGGTTTCTTCACTTGTGCATTCAATTTTTCCAAGCCACCCTACTTCTCATCAACTCTCATCTATTGTTAGAACTGCTCATTATTATTTAAAAGTAGAAATATTTGATAATTTATTGTCTGTTTTTGTAATGATTTAAACATCATTCGACCAACGTTAATTGTAATAACTTCAAGCCCTAGTTTGCTACCTTGTCACTGCACGGGAGTGAAGAGGGGTAGCGTTTTTACTGAAATTCACTGCTCTATTATTCTAAATGTAGTTAAGTCTGAGTTATAATTATTTGTAGGATATTCCTACTTGTATAAAGAACATTCTGTAAAATTTTCATTCAGTCCCTTTTTAGATATTGACCTGAGAAAACTGATGTCAAAAGCCTTTCAGCCATTTTGATAAGCCTCTAAAACAAACAAACAAACAAACAAACAAACACAAAAAAGTCCGTTCTCAGGAAACTTACACTACACGTAGCTATATAAATATTCAACACAGAAATAACATACCATTAGTGTGTCTCTTTTCCTTCACAAAACTAATGGTCTTCAAAAGTAACGATTGATACACTTTTTCCGAGTTTTTACAGTAAAGAGAGTTTGACCGACTCTCTTGCATGATAGAAAAATTAAAATAATGTATAACTGAAATTCATTTCATGCTGCACTCACTGTTTTTTTTAAATTATTCTGATATCTTTAAAAATAGCTTGGCAATTAAGCTTTCCAGAAGGCACGTTTTTTGTTAAAATTTACACAACTGCCATTTTAAAAATGGCTGCCAGAAAAACTATGGTATATAAATTCTTTTCAGTGTTTTGTGACTATCTACCTATAGGGAACTCATGATAAAAAAAAATCAGGAAAATAAAAAATGTTAAGAAACAATTTTGTTTAAAATTTGGTGATTTGAAATGGATTGACCCTATTCCGATTCGAGCTATGTTGTTTCAGCTGAACGCAAGTGATGTTGAAATGTTACTGATTACATATTAGCCTAGTAAAATACTATTAATACCAAACACCAAAATACTTTTTTCCCTCTCTCTTTCTTCACAGCCTGATACTTGGTAAAACATTTTTAAAATACTTATTTAATGAAATTTCCGTACATTTCAAAGAAAATTATTGTGCGAACTGAGTTTCAGAATAACTTACATAATGTTATGGTGAAATTCACTAATCTGAAATGAAAAGATGTAAAGCAAAACTTCACAAAGAAAATTACTAAGCAACTTAAGGTTCTAAGCTGACGAACGATTACAAATACTCACATGAGCTAATCTTGGTACCGGTATACGTGTATCATTTATTACGAAGAAATTATTGTATAGGAATTCCAATCAATGCTTTGTGTAAAATAACCGGTAAAAATGTGTCAACAAATTGTATTGTGAGAAAAAACAGTTAATTTGTGGACTTATAACAAGCCAATAATAGCAGGAAATCTATTGATTGATTTTTTCTTTGAGATTAACGTCCCTTTCAGCAGCGAGGCTATATAACACGGGATCTACTGATTAACCGGAAATCCGAATCATATGAGCTCCTGCCGAGAATCGAAGCCGGGTCTTCCACGCCAGGAAATCTATTGAATGCATCGTTATTCTCAAATACAAAATTAGCACTATGTACAGTCTCAACGTGACAACCGTATAATAATATGCACCATTCAGGAAAAAAAAAAAAAAAAAAAAAACTTGAGTAAAATCAAAGCGAAAGTTCAACTTTTTTAAAAGTGGAACTTCCAGATATTTGTATATATTGCAATTTCCTCTTATATTTATAAAACAATAGCATGTGCTCCTCCATGAGGATCGTCAAGCAGCCGACAGAAGCCACCTACGAAGAACTCCGACAACTCCTCCACAGGCTCTCCCTCCAAACGATGGCTATAAAAGAGCACGTCGAGACCAAGAAAACATCAGTTTTAGCTAATCACTCCTATCTTTCCCTTCGCGCTGCTTTGGGGAGGAGAAAATCCATAATCTCACCTCTGTGCTGTTCAAACAAGAGGTTTCTTTCGTCGTCTCCGCGATGCATTGGACAGGAAACACCAACTCACCTCTGCGATGCTTCAAGCAGGTCATGAAAGATACAAAAGTTGCAGGATATCAACAGACCTATCGAAAACTCGTGCCTGTCAAAATGGGTGCGGGTGTATTTACTATTCTTTCCTTCAATTGTTCATATTATCAGGTTTCTGTTCATATGCTTTGCTTTTTAGATATCCCCAGCAGAAAACGTCAAGTGGAGATAGATCAGGAGACCTAGGTGGCCATTTTATGGCCTTATTCTATCACCATAACCTCTCATCATCAGAAAATGAAATGAAATGAAATCTTTGAGTTTTACGTCCCATAGTTATGCCGGTTAGGCTAAAGGAGACGGTGATGATGGATGAGTAATGAATGAAATGGTGGAATGAAGAAAGTGGGAGGAAACGGGAGAACCCCGAGAAAACCCACGCACGCGGTGTTTGTCCACCACAAAGTTCACTTGGCGGAGGCTGGGATCGAACCCGGGACCCCAAGCACCAGAGGTGAACGCTCTACCACTGAGCCACCGCGGCCCCCCTCTCATCATCAGAATAGTACATCTTTCTCTTTCGGCTAAATTCATTGTGCCTAACAGAATGCAACTGAAGAAACTATTCAGACATGAAGACACCAATAATTACGTAAATACACTTAAATTCTTCTAAGCCTTTATTCTTAATCTGTGCCTAGCTGCACTCTATTCTTTTATCAATCATACACCACAATTACATTCACCTTGTTTTAATACATCAATTTTGCAGAACATATTTATGACCTATAACACGCATCCACCTTGTTCGTACAGGGGCACCTACTAGCAAAATGACACTTTGGTTTCCTGACGCCCATAGGGTCTAAACATTTTTATTTTCCTTCCAGTCCAACAATCCTGTTGATTTTCCTGCAACTTTCGTAACTTTCAAGTTTTCAGAAAAAAACATTCTAATCGAGGTATTTAGCTCTTCCGGTACTTTTTAAACTACTCACCGTAACAGACTTTCCGGTTCTGTAGGGCCTGGTGCTCACATCCTACAGCTTTGAGCAGTACATATTATGATTTAGTTTGTTCCGTAGACACCGAATTTGGAATAAAAAATGGGAGCTCTCATTTCAAAAATCACAGACAGGCCCCGTGGGGCCCACAGAGGGCCGCACACATTTTGAAAGTCATGGGCTTCCGATAGTTCTATTGATATCCTGCAACTCTTGTATCTTTCAAATTTTTAGAAAAACGCATTCTAATCGAGGTGTTTAGGCGTTCCGGAACTTTTCACAGTAATCACCTTCATAATATTTCCGGCCCTGGTACTTACATCGTACAGCTTTGAGCAGTATATATTCTGATTTAGTTTGCTCCATAGATACCGAATGTGGAATACAAAAAAGGGGACTCTCATTTGAAAAATCACAGTTGGGCCCCGTGGGGACCACACGGGACCGCATCCAATTTGACGGGCACGAGTTTTCGTTAGCTCTGTTGAGAGCGTATTATTTGTATAAAACTTTTTGTAATAAAAAGGTGAAGAAAAGAAACAAACTTGTGTACCGTCTCTACTATTATATTAGAATACTTTTATTACCATTACTACAAAAAACGTTTTTGATTAGGTATTGCAGTTGATGCAATGTGACGAGATGCATCTGTGTAGATGCTTTAAGAAATCGCCACTGAGGAAGATAAGAGTTCCGACTGAAATATTTCGGTAATTACTAAGTGAAAGACATATACCAAGATTAGTCAGTATCTAAGTAAATTATTTATGCAATTATTTATGCTCTCTACATATTTAAAGTTATAAAGTTGAAATTATATAAATAATATACATAAATTTAATCCTCTCAATAGCATCCTGTACAAGACAGTACGCACACTCCACCTTATATGTGTTTATCGAAGATATTAAGATATCATAAAACTTAAAGATATGTCCCACTCCTGTGCACTGATCCTCTGTGTTAACATAAAAACCTTTGAGTACTCAGGCTCTCTCTCTATTCACTGGATTAGTGTGCAGATTGACAATAGTCCAACCTAAAAATGGAAATTTAACTGGTAAAAAGAATTATTATTTAATTGAAGATCTAGTACTCTCAGGAACACGCTTTATCAAGCGCAAAATCTCTAGTCGCCATTAGCAACTTAATATTTTAGTTTGGCATAGGCATTTGGCCTTTGTGCTTGGTTTGCGTCCCAATTGCAAACAAAAACTGGCGACCACACTCTATGATCTAGTTACCGCATTCATAGGTAAGCCATGTTTACAAGGAACAAAGTTCTTCAGGCGAGAGAATTAAATACAAAGTAATACAGTTGTATTTTAGGTTTACAAGTGTAGGGTTACTAGTGTAAAATCATTATAAGTACTCAACGGCGGATAAAATAAGTGAGTCCATACGAAAGATGGCTTTATTAGATACTATTTTCCACCGGTGGCATATTTATGCACAGTGTACAGAACCTATATTTTATGTTTATAAGTGGAGCGTGCGTGACTATGACAAGTGATGTTGAAACTCGTCATTGCCAAAACACACTTCTTTCCACTACCCTTTCTTGTGCCCACATCCACCATCGCTGACGCGCCTGTTCCTTTCGGACTCAACCCGCGCAGGTTCATTAGCTTCACTCTGCCCTGATTCGTGCTTCTTAGTTGCCACGTAGGACAGGTTGCTTTGTGTTTTTCTTCAGTATAGTTTTTATGATACAACAGGAAGCCGAGTTTATAAGCAAATCGTAAATGAATTGTAATTTTTCAACAATTGCTTCTGGTGTACCCCTTGAATTTTATCTCATCGCCCAGTGGAAACCTTTAAGGACAATAAAATGGAAATTAGTGAAATAATTTTTTCAACAATTCTTTGTAGTAATGCGCCAAAAGTAAACCTGTACGTGAATCTGCACCTATGAGTGTATCTTCTACCATATGAAACAACAACTACGACACTGTGAGTGAATGTTGCGTTCATCTTAATTTTCACCTTTAAATTTTGAAAAATGTAGGGATATAGTATACATGAAACTGCATCAGTTCCCGAAGGAGCAGGACGCTCATACTTTTAGGGATTATTCATTGAGTATGTACGAACTTACAAAGGGGGTAACAAAGCGACTTTTATTTACTTTTCGACTGATACGAAAATAAAAAAAGAACGTACCTGTACTTTATATCTGCATGTGTAGTGCCCTTGTACTTTATATATGACTATGTGTGTGGGGGGAGGGAATTTAACGCATATCGCATGTCTTGTGCACATGGATATTTCTTACTATTGCACGACGTAGAAAACTTATGGTATTTCATGTAGAAGTGGTAATAGAACACACAGAAGAAACGCAGATCAGGGGGTTCTCATGTATACTATTACCACATGTAGTGTGCCTAAACTTGACTAGCACCAGGACTATGTACCTCATGGATTCTACAATAGAATAACACCATTCTATCTGTAAGGCTATTTATTAACTTGCAGGGAACCAAAAATCGAAATGAAATATTCTTATCCGGCAAAATGTATGTATTATGTTAATCGGAGATTTGAATTTATAGGCAGATTGATTTTCTCACGACAAAATCCATCTGTTCGATTGATGTCCAGCGTTTATTCAGATACGTAAATTACATGGAAAGATCACTGAAAGCTTATAAATATATATATAGCTAACCTGCTCTTTTCTTATAAATGCCAAAATGTGTGGCCCTGCCTTCGAACGATTGCTTATGCTTATATCTGTGGTGTGGTATGAAAGCAGCCGGAAATAGAGAAGCACATAAACAAACACGAATACCTGTGTTGATGAGTATCACTTGCCCTTGGTTACACACACACACACACACACAAAACTATCAAGGTACTAATATTTCTCCTTTTTACTTAAAAGTAATAATTTCTCATATCGTGCTATAGGATCCTATAATAAACACAAAGTTCGTGGTAAATAAAGAAATGAACCAATCATGAGAGGATGATGATGATTATGCAAATGAAAGCATTTGCTAAATATATTCTGGCAACAATGAATGCAGCTGAAATACCTGTGCATGTGTCGTGCTGATGTTTATAACTTGTGAACTTACATTTAATTTCTTGTAATTGAGGAAGACTACTGTTTTAGACGAAGGAAATAATTAGTTCTCATTGAAGAAAATGTCTATTGAAATTGAATCAGCTGAGTAAGTATATTACTGATGTACATTTTGCATCGAAAGTTCGACTATGTTCGTCCACATAGCCTATTTCTCATAGTTAATAATTTATGACAATACTGTTTTTATTTTTTTTTCTCTAAGTGCGATAAACTAATTGACAGGAAATAACGCTTTCTAATTAGGTAGAACTTCATTTGTTTGTATGTAGTTACGTACATTAGCATTACTATTAAGAAGGGCAGATTAAGAATAGGTATACCAATTGAAATTCATTATTTCCTGTCTTACGAGTAGAATCGAGTTATTGCCTTTAAAATGGGCATTAGTGCTGTATCGCCGGACCAATTTGAAAATCGAAAAAAGTACAAAAAGGTATTGCATTCGATTATATTTAGTTCGATTACATCAAGTTACGGTAGATTACGTTACATTAGGCGAGCACTATTACTATATGTATCCATAGCATAAGTAGGATTAGTAGTAGGAACGGGTTAGAAGCCCCGTAGGGGTTAGTGGGATTCTGTTCTCAACATGAAATGGGCAAATTAAAGACTTGCCCAGATTTTTCTGTAAATTGTACAATCTATGGATCCGTATAGTAAAACAAGTGTAGGCCTACCTCTCCGCGAAATAATTCATCCGTTTCCACATACAGTTCCGCTTACATCAAAAATAAAAACAACCAACAAATACACTCTGTAAAGAAAAAATAGCGACACCTCAATTCTCAAACTAACTTACACAGAAAACCATAATTGCAGCCCGTTAGAAGAAGAATAGAAGGAAATGAAGAGTGGGATAGTTCATTTGCATTATCTGTGACACCTGTGGTGTACGACATCACTTGCCAATTGTTTGTGTATCTGTAATATTTTCGCTAGATGGCACTGAGTTCTTCTCGTAAATTATTGTAATGAGAATTCTCCATTGCATTTCTGATGTGTAGGCTGAGGTAAATAGCATTTTATGATTGTTCTTTGCTTTCTCACTGTTTGGAAAGTGTGAAGTGGCAATATTGTTGTGCAGCGCTGTTTTTGTGTGATATTGTTGCTACACGTGGACTGTAAACAGGAAGGATGGTTAAGAAATGTGACTTGTCGCCATGTGAACAAGATATAATTCTTGCTTTGTACAGCTAAGGCAAATCTCTAAGGGAGATAGATGGAATAGTAAAAATCCATCATTCGACGGCAGGAAGAATAATTCACAAGCGGAAACAGCATAACAAATCAACAGTGTGAAAGAAAAAGAAAGTATCACCCAGAGCAGATCGCTAAATGAAATTAATAGCACTGCAGATTTAAGGAATGATTTCCCCAATGATCGCTTCTGTAATTTGACATAATCTTGGAATTGCAGTTACTCGTACAACTTCATTGTCTTGACTGCGTAAAGAGGATATTACGAAGAAGAAACCGCGTAGAAAGTCGAAACTGACAAAAACACAGAGGACTTAAACATGTAGGTTTGTGAGTCGATATGCAACTTGGACTTATGACAACTGGAAGCACGTCGTTTTCTTCATTGAAAAGAAGAACAATCATAATGGGAAACGATGGTGGAGTGAAGTTGTGGATACGAACGAGCAAGGAACTTGACAAGGATTTTGTTTAAGAGATACAAATATTCAGTTACTGAGTGATGGTATGGGCTTGGTTCACCGCTAAAGACGTCAGAACGATGGATATATGTGAAGGATCGTTTGATGCACGAAAATATCTTCAAATTCTGGTACGTAAAGTTTTTACAAAAGCTAAAGATGACTTCTCTGAAGAAAATATGCATTACTTCCTTTTCCAGGATGATAATGCTTCATGTCACCGAGAGAAAATCGTTAATACATGGTTCAAGAATATGACTATTTAGAACTTCATGAGGCCTCCGAACTCACCTGACATGAATCCAATTGAAAATTTGGCTCGATATGAGAAGAAGATTCAATAGACAACTATCTCGAATAAAATGAAATCCAAGGAACAGATAATCCGGGTGTGATTCCGTGAAATCGAGGTTGCATTTTACAATAGCCTTGTCACCAAAGGACCCCGATGATTCGCTGCACTGCAGAAAGCCCATGGTGCACATACAAAATATAGTTTGCTGTATTGTACTTCCCGATGTTCGTACACAATATATCATACCTTTAAGAAGTTCCATTTCTTGTTTTCTGCTATTGTTGTTGATCTTTTTCACTTTTATGTATAACTCTTCCTGTAAACGATTTTGCTCAAAACACACATAGCTACTTGTATATGCATATAAATTCAATAAATTCATGTCAAAAGCCTGAAACTGTGGCGCAGGTATTAAGAATGAACTGCTCATTGGGAATATTCATTGTAGTATTATCAGAAATTCATGTAAAAAATCATATTGGTTAATGTATGTTGCGAAAACCATATCAGAGCAAGTGTCGCTATTTTTTCTTTACAGAGTGTACAAACACTTTCTTAAATTTTACTATTCCCCTTACCTGACTTTTACTCATTCTTGCTCACAAACTTAAATAAATTCTCGAATTGACTCGGTAAGTAAATTTCCTAAAATTCGTCTGGCGATACATCACACTTAACTCTTAAAATGGTATTTGGTAAACAACTTTGCATTTCTGATGCAGATTTACTACAATATGATATGTTATGGCTAGAAATACGGCCTTTCTGTGCAAAATTCATTTCCAGATTTATTGTATGGATCCATACATAAATTCATAGCATATACTTCGTTTTTAGTAAACCGACTCTGTATTTTTAGCAATCATTTTTGGACTGTGGACTTGCATTCTCTGTGAAGATTCACTTCAGAAGGGCTTGGGTGTACTACACGATGAGAAATAAATTATGCAAAAGTCATCAACTTGTGGTAGGTCGCCAATAAAAGCACGAATGCTACCTAACAAATCATTGCAAAGGCGCGAGTAGGGACCCCACGCAGTGTGCATTCGTAGGGAGCAGGTGCGTCAGCGACGATGTGTTTACACACCAGTGTAGCACAAAACAGATTATAAGACATAAGAACAGTTACCTTACGTGTTGGATTATGTATTTGTACGTTACTAAGGGTGTTATAGGTAATATCACGATTGCTTTCACATTTGTAGTCCAAATAACATAACACTAACGTAAATTTCACAGATACATGGATGCCTGAACTTCTATGGATACGTGGCATGACGTAGCGCATTGACTTGAAATATTTCACTTCACTTCATTCTATATACTGTGAATAATGGCTTTCTTATGGGCGAATCCGTGCATAACAGTTAGACTTTCATTACTGTATTTGTACGTAATTACGCATATTACAGATAACAACTGAACATATACGTATTATTTACACACTAGTCTATTAAAATATTATTACAAATTTGTCCTGCGAATTTTACAAGTACGTAGATTCCCGTAAAGTAAATTTGCACTCAAAATTCACTTAATCTACCATACAAAATCTTGACAAATTGTATTAAGCTACGTGCACGAAGGAATTTCTTTCGTAGTCTCTAGTCTGGCGTGTGCCGTGGAATATAGCAGGTTGAGATATCAAAATTACGATTCGAGCATTGTTTATAGTCAGTTTTGCTTACTAGTATTATTCATATCAGTATGGCATGATATATATATATATTAGTATGTCACTTCGTTTTTACTATTATGGCGTTTCTTCCCTTCCATAATTACCACATAACGACTATAGAGGAGCCAGCAAGTGAAAGTCTCTGACAGTTCACAGTGGCGTTGCCACTGCTCACGTGTCGAGGCTTTTTTCGGTGCGTCTATAATAGTAATTTAATTAATGGTGTAAGACAATGTGACCGGGGTTGGTAACACTAGCACCAGAGTAGGGGCTAGATTTTCCCTCCGCATGTAGTAAGAAACTTCGGAGACCATCTCTCGTTGGCAATGCTGTAGTACAACAGAAATTGTAAATTCTATAATAATCAAACTACAGTTTTCTTCTCGTGCTTGCCCTGTTATTACGTCGTTCCACAGTCTGTTGTCTGTTCTCTATTTTACATGTTCTTCCACAGTACATTGTTAAACCATCAATTCTATTAGGTTAAATTCTAATCCAGGAAATCTAGAGCAATTTTACCCTCAACCTGGGCAAAATTGCAAGACAAGCTTTTTAAACAGTTTTCGATTCAGAAATTACTACTGAATAACATATCCAAAATCCGACAAAATCGGACCACGAGAACACCCCCAAAAACGGTTTCAAAATGGCGGACCATGTTTTTTTGAAAAAATCGTAGACCTTTACGTTGGAGGCTCTAGTAGCCCTCTTAATTGACACAGAGACATGAATGATACCTCGTTGGAACGCTCATAGACCACAAATTGCAACGAAGTGACTTTGGTACCCATCATGCCCAACCCGTAGAAGAAGAAGAAGAAGAAGAAAGTCGATTTTTGTTTTTTTAATTAATATTTCTTGGACCCTGGCAACACTGTACGTCCTCATACTCCGGCAGAAAAATTCCTACGCGTAGACCAGACATTGGTAACAATAATATAAAAAAATGAAGGACGTAGGTTCAACAGTAAGGGAGATAAAAATTCGGAACCGCGGACAAAGGAGGGTCACTCTGTATATTTTTTACTGTGGTCTAACTTATGTTTCTTAGATCTAGCATCCTCCCTAATTGTCACAGAGACATGAAGCATACCACGTTGGAAAGCTTATGGAACCCCCTTGCCAACGACGTATCGTTTGTGTCCCCTGTGCCCAACCTGTAGAAAAAGAAGAAAAAGAAACCTTGAAAAAACTCGGAAAATCTACACTTTTACCTTTCTTGGGCTCTGGCAACCCTGATAATCGTTGAGTATAGGGGGCACAAACGATACGTCGTTGGAAATGGGGTTCCATAAGCTTTTCTACATATCATAGTCTTGCATGAACCTAGGCACTGAAGAACCATGGCTGATTCCCTTACACGTTTGTGTATCATCTGCAGAAGCCTAGATCCTGACGATAACCTCATCACACTTCAAGAAAAGGGAGCTGAAGGAGTGAACAATGCCAGTAAGGCTCGCGGTAGTAACATTCTCGCCGCTACAAGTATGGTGGTTCATGTCTCTTGTCGCAAACGTTACATTGATAAAAAAAGATATTGTGATTGCCCTAAAAAGAAAAACGTCATCGCCGATTCAAAAACGAGTTACTCGCTCGTCGGATGGGTCCTTCAACAGCAACAGTGACTGCCTGTTTTGCGGAACGCCTGTCTTATTTGATGACCGTCACGTATTGAAATCAGAAAATGTTCGAGTGAAAACACAAGCATTGCCACACAGCATTTTAAAGTGTTGCAATGAACGAAACGATACCGGGTCACAAACTGTCCGAGGTCGAATTGAGTACTTCTCATCTGATCTTCATGAGGGAGATTGTGTCTATCACAGATCATGTAGTATCAACTTTCAAACAGGTAAAGCAATTCCTCAACAATACTGTACCGACAATCAGTCAGCGTCAAAAAAAAAAAAATTCCGGGCTGACCGACCTACAAATAATGAGAGAATTCGAGCATTTCAGCGCATCTGTAGTTATTTGGAAGAGCACGATGATGAGCAACTAACTGTGGGAGAACTTGTTACAAAAATGGGCACATTTCTTGTAGGGACTGATCACATTGCATATGACAGACGGCACATGAAGCGTCAACTAATTGAGTACTTCTGTGAAAAAATTATAATTTCTAGTGACAGTGGAAAAAACGATTTCATTACACTTCGAGAAACTGCCAATCACATTCTACGGGCATATCGTGATTTACCACGAGAGTATGATGAAGAAAAGAAAAAAAATAGAATAATAGAAACCGTAGCTCGACTGATCAGAGGCGACATAAAATTCAAACTACGAACTGGAAGTAATACATATCCTTCACCCAACGACTTGACCATTCAGGAATTCCTTCTGTACATTCCACCTAGCCTTAAACTATTCTATGCCATACTTTTTGCCGGAAAGAACAATGAAACCAAAATAGCATCGATTGGCCTGTGTTTGATGCAAGCAGCCAAACCAAGAGATATGTTAGCTCCTCTGCAGTTAGGTGTTGCCGCGCAGCAGCACCACCACTATCGATCGAAACACCTCATTGACACGCTGCATCACCTGGGATTTTGCTCTTCATACACGGAAGTGCAGCGGTTTGAACGCTGTACTGCAAGTACATTTGGTAATCGTGTGATCGAAATGCCAGCAGACCAGACTCTCCTCTTTGCAGCGGATAATGTAGACCATAATCTCCAAACGCTGAGTAGTTTAGGCACATTCCATAGTATGGAAATGTTGGTAGCCATTACTCCATCCACTACTACCAGTCTAACCATTCTTCGGAAGCCCGTCTCTGATGCTGATGTGAAGTCCCTTGCCAGTGTTCCCATTCACGCATACACTGAAGCCAGGGCTATTCTTGAAAAGGTCAACTGTGAACTGGTAACAGCACCATCACCGAACGAAAGCTTCCTGGATATTTTGTGGAAACGATCCTGGCACTTTCCGTCACGCACACTAAACTGGTCAGGAATGATGCAGGCCATTCACACAGATCCATCTCGTCATCATCCAGGGAAATCCACTGTTATCTGCTTACCGATTATTGACTTCCATCTGATATGTCATGCATCTATTCCAGTTTAGTGTGCCTTAAGAAAATATAAAGTCACACCAATCATCACCTTAGACCAACCACTGTTTTGGAAAGCTTCACGTATCCTGCATGACAGAGCACATAACACCAGTATTAAGGACACGGTTCTCCTCTTGGGCTCATTTCATACTCTGATGAACCTTCTAGGAGCAATTGGTTCCCTGATGGATGGTTGAGGCTTACGTGAAATCTTGCATGAGGTTTATGGAGAAAATTCGGTTGTACATATGTTAAGTGGCAAGTCCGTAGCAAGAGCCTTCCGTGCGCACATGATGGTTGACCTCGCATTAAGTGCATTGCTTGTGGAAAATGTTTTTGTGCAGACCGATAACGGAACACTATCAACGATGCTATCGACGAACTATCAACGATGCTTACTCTCTCTACCAGAGTCTGATGTCGGGTGAGATTACTGTAACTGGAGCTAGTTCTTCACCTCTTCTCCAAGAAGCCCGAGAAAAAATAGAAGCACGAAAGTCAGAACACATCAAAAACAAGTCAGTTATGGCTTGCATACCAGCGCATGTTGACTACAGCAAGGAAACTTGTGGCAGCAGACCGAACAGGAAGCTTGGAGGATCACCTTGATGCTATAGCAGATTGCATTCCCATATTCGCTGCAGCAGGACACTCCAATTATTTGATGTCGACGTGCTTGTACCTGCAAACAATGTTAACGCTGCCATCGGTTAATCCAACAGTTCACGAAAGCTTTCAAAATGGGTTCGGAGTTATTAGAAGAAGCAACCGTTATTGGGCTGGGTTGTCCTCTGATCTAATCATATAACAGGTTCTGATGAGATCGCTAAAATCCACTGGAATGTCGGAGATGCAACGATCTTTGTGGGTGCTCCCAATGCCAGCATGCTCCGAGTACAATCTGGCGATGCAAACTCTTACTCACACAGAATATGTCACTAGCGAACAACATAAAGAAGCCGAAACGTCAAGAATGTCACGTGATATCAGTGACACACGTCGCATTCTTGCAGGACTGCAGCCCATTTCACCATTTGACGGAGACAAATCGTTGAGAAACATTGCCACTGGCGTCACAGCAGATTCCTCAGTCAGCGTCCATAATTTATTTTCAGTTGGAGAAGAGATTGCGAAGAAACTATTTGGCAAAGACCTGTTCACTGTGAAGTGGGAACGTGCAGATAAAGTCAAAACTCTAGCAGCCCGAGTAGTGTCAAAATCAGCAGCGATATCTCCGTCGATTCGAATCTTTTGTTTCAAAGACTGTTAGTTGTTTCAAAGACTAATGCAGGCAGCACATCTTTAGAGAAGACCTTAGCGCATGAATTATGTGCCTACCCACCAGCTTTATTTGAGTCACCCAGCATGATGCGTAAGGCAGACAAAGCCCCACTGGCCCATGCGATACTAGAGTTCAGCAAGCAGCAGACCGCATAGTTTGAGGAAACGGAGCCAGACAATATTCTGTATGTCTTAGACGGAGGATCTCTGTTACATAGACTACCATGGTGTAAAGGAAGTTCGTACGACGATATCGCTACATCATTTGCTAAGTATACGGTTCATAAATATGGCACATCAACCATCGTGTTTGATGGGTATGGAATTTGCTCACCATTGTTCATTGCAACTGTGCTACCGGGTGTGCAAGAACGTATTGTACTTGCAGAAAGCATGTCCTTCCATGTACTATTGCTTGTGGTGTGTGCCAAGAAACTGAATGTTTTAACTGTTTAAATGAATATGGTGAGGACAGTGTTAGCGTAGGCGATGACGATGTAGATGTGTAATTTGCCTCCCAAAATATTTCGTCTTCCCATTCTTTTGCTTTAGAATATTTTTGCTTTATATATAGGTGTTATGTTTCTATAAAACGAATTGTCTTGTACATTGTATTATGGTATGACCTTCTATTTGCTATTGCTTGTGGTGTATGCCAAGAAACTGAATGTTTTAACTGTTTAAATGAATATGGTGAGAACAGTGTTAGCATAGGCAATGACGATGTAGATGTGTAATTTGCCTCCCTAAGTCTTTCGTTATTCCCATTCTTTTGCTTAAGAATATTTTTATGTATAGTACTTATATTAAAGCGACCTTTGATTTAAAGAAAGAAACAAGATATTTTCATGCATAGGACGATTATCAGGGTTGCCAGAGCCCAAGAAAGGTAAAAGTGTAGATTTTCCGAGTTTTTTCAAGGTTTCTTCTTCTTCTTTTTCTACAGGTTGGGCACAGGGGGCACAAACGATACGTCGTTGGCAAGGGGGTTCCATAAGCTTTCCAACGCGGTATGCTTCATGTCTCTGTGACAATTAGGAAGGATGCTAGATCTAAGAAACATATGTTAGACCACAGTAAAAAATATACAGAGTGACCCTCCTTTGTCCGCGGTTCCGAATTTTTATCTCCCTTACTGTTGAACCTACGTCCTTCATTTTTTATATTATTGTTACCAATGTTTGGTCTACGCGTAGGAATTTTTCTGCCGGAGTATGAGGACGTACAGTGTTGCCAGGGTCCAAGAAATATTAATTAAAAAACAAAAATCGACTTTCTTCTTCTTCTACGGGTTGGGCATGATGGGTACCGAAGTCACTTCGTTGCAATTTGTGGTCTATGAGCGTTCCAACGAGGTATCATTCATGTCTCTGTGTCAATTAAGAGGGCTACTAGAGCCTCCAACGTAAAGGTGTACGATTTTTTCGAAAAACTATCGTCCGCCATTTTGAAACCGTTTTTGGGGGTGTTCCCGCGGTCCGATTTTGTCGGATTTTGGATATTTTCATCAGTTGAGATACCTAAACAAAATACAGGTATAAAACTAAAGGTTGCAATTTTGCCTAGGTCAAACCGTATTTTGACTCGACTATTCCGCTGATGTCAAGAAAGAAATAATCAATTCATAGAAAAACTTCCACGAAATTTAGGCATGAGACTAGCAGAAAATGTTACAAAGTTCATTACTGTAGGGCGAGAAGCTACGGAGATAAACAAACTTTAATGTTGGATTATATGAAGGCACGTAGTAGGGCCATAGTATGTAAACTAACGATACAGCGATTGCATTTTTTTTTTTAACACCACGAACTTTATCTAGCAATAGGGGAAAGTAGTGATAGGCCATTTTCCGGAATTGATTCCATTCAATCCATTCCAAACAGGGATTCGATCCTTCCAGTGGATCGAACTTCGTGAATGATTACAAGTTCCCATTTGGTTCTTTCTTTTCATCCAAATCAGTCAAATTACTTTTATAAAGAGCATTCCCAGGTTCGATTCCCGATGGGGACATTCAATCGAAAAAAAAGCTTTTTCAGGCCAGCCATCATGAATGAAGTTTTCCTGGGTTTTCCGCATTCACACCGGACAAATGTTGGGGTGGTACCTACCGTATAGGCCCCAGGCCGCTTCCTTCCTTCCCTTTCCGAGGAACGTCGTCTCGCATACGTGACGGGCTAAATGGCTGTATATGCCGAAATTCTAGAAATATAAATTCTACTTCTATCAACTAATACGCTATTGCGAAGTTGGTTTTGGTAGAGGAGGGGGAAAAAGTGACTATAAGGAGGGATGTCATGTTTTAAGATATATATATATATATATATATATATATATATATATATATATATATATATATATATATGTGCAGGAAGCTCTGTTACTTCTTGATTTCATACTCTTGTTAGTTGTATGGAAGCAAGAGACACCAAAACGAAGGAGGGATCTTTGATTGTTTCAAGACAGACAGTAAGTTCATTATATTATTCTTCGTCAGAGTCGTATAATATTCCCCTGTTCTGAAGTATTGCTTTTGTCCGCTTCCATCCATGAACTAGGTCCATTCGTTTGTTGTTTTTGTTCCGTCACCTGGTTCGATCAACCGAACGCACTGACTCAATCCATTTCGCTGGACAACAAAGTTAATCCATCTTTTTGTTCTGACTGGATGCGTCTTGTGATTCCACCGAAGTCAGAGATTCTAGCCTTTAGTTCCACTGTAGGATTCGCTGTTGTGACAAAAAGAGACTGTGACAAAAATGTAGAGCGGAAGCACGTTAAGCCAAAGTTGTATGTAAACCAAGTATAATTCGTGTTTACTTTATGCATGCACTTATAACGACTTGATTTGTATGTACATACGTTCTCAGTAACGACGCTATAAGTTGATGTGTATGCAATTATGGCAGACAAATACAGACCTTTAAGTAGAAGTGCTTAAATCCGAAAATAGCCTAATATCTTTTGTTGTAATTTTGACAAATACTATAATAGTTCTGTGTTAGCCTATTTTCTATATTGTTTGCATGAATTAAGAAGAGAAATGTCAAAATCTTGTAAGAGAATTTTGAGTTTTATTTATTTATTTTTTTTTTTTTAACTCCCAGGTTCCAGTATTATGGCAAAGCTTCCTAGTTTCTATTGTATTTGCATTGCACTGACTTTTGATGAATCATATCATAGGCCTATTTAAGCTACTGAAGATGATATTTTTAAATGTTTTCTATTTCTTTTTATAAGGAAGTTATGACTACAAAACGACAAACAGAAAAAAAACTAGGCCTACTGTTATTTATTTTTTATTCTGCAGAAGCAAATAAGAACAATTGAACTATGAAAGCTCACAAATGCAATATATGCAACGCATATACTAAACTGTTTTTTTTTCTTTTTGTTTTTTTTTTCTTTTTGGGATAAGTAACAGTGATTTTTCGTCTTTTTAATATGTTATTATATTTTCATTTACAGTGTCGTTCGACTTATCCAACAATACTTAAAAGAATCTAATCTGTTCAGGACACTTCAGGTTTTACAGGTAAGTGCAGTAACGTGGTTTCTAATAAGAGTACATCTTTTATACAAATATACTTACTGTATATTATCAACCGTTTTTATAATTACCGTACCTGCATGCGTGTATTTTAGAAGACTCTGTTGCAGTCAATCAACATATACATACGGTATAGCTCAATTAGTTATCGACTTATGACCGACGTCGGTTACGTCGGCCTAATCATAAATCGACCGACGATTACATTGATTCCATCCTATTTATATGAAAAACTGTTTATGAATATCAAATAATTTCTGTAATTCCTATAAGTGTTCACACGACCAAATTTCGTACAAATTCTGATCCGGTATAACCCGTTACCATTCATATCACTTTCACCAATGACTTTGAATCTTTAATTCTAATTACTTTTTTATTCTATCTTTTCTGTTGGTTGTTTTACAGTCTTCTATCTCATTTACTTCTAAAATCATAATGGAAACATACAGCGCTGTTACAAAGTCCTTGCTATAAAACAAATGCTTATAACTTTTTTTTTTTTTTTTTTTTTTTAATAGTGATGATATTGCAAAAACGTTAAAATCTGTATCCCCATCCATAGATGCACCGCCATCATCGCCACACCTCCAGCTGGGCTCCGTTGACATCCATACATTCCTGCAACCTCCGGCGAAATCCGTGAATGCTATTCCGTCGGGCGTCGTCGGAAATGTCATGGATTACTTCACTAATATCAGCTTTCAGGTCCTGCAAATCCTTTGATTTTTCCACATACACCTGTATCTTACCGTGACTCTAACCAAAAATCACAGGTGGTTAAACCGGAGAACCTGAGGTCCAAGAGGTGCGACCACTGCGCCCAATCCACCTGGCAGATAGCTCACGGTTAAGGTAGTCCCTGAAGACTTGTGCAAAATGTGGGGGAGCTCTGTCTTGCTGCTAGTGGATGCGATCCTTGATTCCCAACCTAACCAATACCTACATCAGGAATTTTGTAAGGATTGAAGGCGTGTCCGCCCATGTCACGATGTTTTCGTCGATAAAAAACGAAGGTGGTCCATTGATACGGCACACCACTTATGCACTTTCGGGCTGTCTCGTGATTTTCATATTCATGAGGGTTTCCAATTCCCCAAACAAGACAATTGTGCCTGTTCATCCTTCCTGAAACATGAAAAGTTACCTCATCCGAGAACATGAGTAACTCCAGATGTTCCCTGTCATCATCCATTCGTTTCAGCATCAGTTCACAAAACTCCAACCTTGTGTCTTGATGTTCTTCTGTCAGTTTGTACACAACCTCATCGTTGTGATAGTGTTGCCAACTAAAAATTTACAGATCATCGCATAATTTAAAATGTATTTCAATGCAATATTATTATTTTTTTTTTTAAAAAAAAGTTATAACCATTTGTTTTATAGCAAGGACTTTATAACAGCCCTGTATAATGCTGTTCTCATATACAAAATTGTTTCTGTTCCTATAATCTTAATAATAGTAGCATTTGTATACAGTATATCTGTTATTATTATTATTATTATTAGTAGTAGTAGTAGTAGTAGTAATAGTAGTGGTAATAATAATAATAATAATATAATAATAATAATAATAATAATAATCTAATATCTAACGTGACTTTTACAAAGACTCGTAAGTGCGGTGGTCTTAAGTTCTGTAAAGAGAAGTGAAATTTATATATGAGTATGACTAAATAATTACTTATAAAAAAAAATGTTAAATTAATTCGTGAATAAAATGAAACAATGACAAATAACGTAGAACGAAAAAAAAACATTTTTAAAAATATAATATTACTAAAAGTAAACAAGAAGTTGGCAGTGATTAAAATAGATGTATGGAAAACGAACTGAATATAGTGAAATGGGTATTAAGGCCAAGAATGGTTCGCGAGTAGAATGGTAATGTCCTTTTTGAGGGACATGGAAGAGTCTGGGGGAAAAGATTTTGAGGACACTTTAATCAGTAAGATGTGATGAAATGTACTGTTGAGATGAATTGTATTTGCTGGGACAGGTGTGTGAGGAATGTGTGCGCACTTTAGGAGTGTTGGTGATAAGTAATGCAAATCAAAACAAAAATTAGCATTTCTGCAAGATACATGACAGGACAATGGGTATATTTAAGGGTGTAAATGAGATTGGAAGAATCGCAACTACCCTCATTTTAGTAAGCGTATGTTACCTTTGTAATTAGGCGATGGAAAATCAAACTGACATCAAATATAAAACAAGTTTTACCTACTACTTTTTATTGTATTTTTCGGCGGAGGACGGGATCTTTCAAGGGCCAACTGTCATGATAATGCCTGAATTGAAAGCCATTTTTGTAGGTCGGAAAAATATTTTCTACCTGAAGCGGCTCCAATGGTATTGAGTAAGGAAGTTCGGAATAGAGGATTTTTCAGTAATGAGTTTTTATATTATTATTATTACGTGTTTTCGGTACGAGTCTTTCAGTGTGATTCTCTTTTTTTACAGAATCTATTTCGTAAGTAAAGATACAAAATGTATTAAATCCTGTTGGACACATAATAATAATAGTAATAAACTCGACTGAATTTGATGAAAAATGTTCTCTTCGTTCGCCTTACAATCAATGACTGGCAGATGATTCGGTAACGAGTACAAACGTCTGATATTCACTCACAAAATCACATGTCAGTTCTCTTCACTCACGTTTTTTGACCAGCAAAGACACGAGAATAAACTTGCCACAAAACTTTACATATATATATAGGGTGGACCACTTATGTTGAAACACTCGTGTAAGATTAAAACTTACAGATAAAAGACATTGAAATTTTGTATGATGCATCGGCAGGCAAATATCGGCAGGAGAAAATTGTTTGACATTCTCTGTAATACGAGTAGCAAATAACAATGTTATGAATACTACTAGCCCAACATAAAGATATATCTTTCCAAATGGCGCTATACACATTTCAAATCTACATTTCGAGCGAAATCTTACAATACCACTTTTAGTATTCAGTTTTAACAAGCTAAAGATGTTGTAGTATCATATATATCTACATATTGGAGGCATCTACAACGCTAATAACACAAATGAGACGGACATGGCAGTACACATCGAAAGTACCTTACCGTCGAATACTGTCACCTTGATATGATATACAGGGTGGCCCGTAGTTAGATATATGATGTTTCAGTGACTGCGGTAAACAAACTAGCAACATAAGCATTAACACATTATTCTCATACTTTCCTTACAATAATTTTAATCCCGTTCTCCGTGGCACGGTCCAACAACGCACCATCCAGATCAATACATGCCTGCAGACGAAGAGCAAGGTTGTCACAATCAACTTGACAGACCTGTACTGGGGGGCCGCGGTGGCTCAGTGGTAGAGCGTTGGGGTCCCAGGTTCGATCCCAGCCCCCGCCAAGTGAACTTCTTGGTGGACAAACACTGTGTGCGTGGGTTTCCTCGGGGTTCTCCCGTTTCCTCCCACTTTCTTTATTCCATAATTTCATTCATTACTCATCATCACCGTCTCTTTTAGCCTCACCGGCATAACCATGGGCCGTAAAACTCAAAGATTTTATTTCATTTTTTCAAGGACCCTACTGGTATCATGTGGAACTCTTTTGTGCTAGCTTCCTGTAATTCGGCCAAGTTGCATATGCGATGTTGATACATTTTATTCTTTAAAACACCCCACAAGAAAAAGACAGGTTTGTGAAATCGGGAGATCGAGCTGGCCACTCCACAGACCCACATCGACCGATCCAGCCGTTCGGGAATGTTTCGTTCAGCCACTCCCGCACTGGTATGGCATAGTGTGGCGGTGCTCCATTTCCACCGTTATCCACCACTCTCAGGCTACACAGTGTTGCCATATTGAAACATTTTTGTCCAGAATTACAAATACTACACAATCAGTCAAACATTATATACCTAATTATGATCTAACCTGCAGTTTTAGTAAATAGTAACAAAGTAACAATGAATTGAAAAGACTTTTTATCAGAGGTTTTATTTCGGAAAATTGCTAACATAAATATCACATGCAACTACACAGATGACGTTGAGTGAACGCAAAGATCATAACGTAGTTTACATCACTTTGATATCTCAAACCGTTGGTGAGGCCAAAGTTCAGATATTCGTGGTGCTGAGGCGTCCGTTGTTTCCAACACTGAATATTAAGAGTGGTATTATATGATGCCATTTAACATGTAAATTCGAGTAATAATCTGACGTAGTACCAATTGAAAAGAAAATATAATTTTATGTTGATTTGGTAATTATTAAATACCACCTGCAGAGTATATCAAATAATTTGAATCGTACAAAATGTCAATATATTCTGTCTATTAATTTAAAAATTAAAAAAAGTATTTAAAGATATATATGGATGCGTGATACGTAATAAGTAGTTTTTAATTGCATTTAGATGCACATAAAAACATATAACTGGCAAAAATGTATGTTTATCATAAGAATCGGAACTTTGTATTTGTGCATTGTTTCATAAACAGCTTGTAGTGAATTGTAATTTATTTTATTTTATGTTAAAGGAAGAGACTGGAGTTTCTTTGAATACTGTAGACAGCGTCGAAGGATTTGTGGCTGATATAAACAATGGTCATTGGGATACAGTTCTAAAGGCAATCCAATCATTGAAATTGCCTGATAAAAAACTAATTGATTTGTACGAGCAAGTGAGTACAAAAATATTGTTTTAAATAGATAAGCATTTTAGTTTTACTGTCCTACTATAAAACAAAAGATGAATATATATATATTGTGTTGTACTGCATACAAAAATAACTGTGCGTAGATATAATGGTACCGAATGAAAACGTCCAAACAAAACTTCTTGTGACCATAAAATTAAAAATTTTGATATTAAAGTGAAATGAAATCTTTGTGTTTTACGTCCCACAGGTTTAAAATTTTTAAATATAATTATTCCAGGTAAGTAAAAGTTTGAAGCTTCGTATAATTGCTCTGTTCTTGTAATTAATTAGGAAGGAGTTCACATTTTATAATTGTTCTTCATATGTCTCAGATTGGCTTTAAATAATAGAGGTTGAGATAACTATGTGGAAAGTAGTGCAGTGAATTGATGTATACGTAGTTATAGTGTTTATAAATAAGTGTTATAATGTTAATAAATGTATGTTGTTCTAGTACAATATAGGTCATTTCGGGTTTATGGTAACTAACTTGATTGTTAGGTAGCGGCACGCGTAAACACACCCGAGAAGTTATTACGGATAGTTCGAAAGTTCTGTGTGTTGACGTGGCAAAGAGGACGGCTGTTGTGTGTCTGTGTGTGAGAGTGGTCGTATAGCTTCGAAAACTTATGACTTGGTGGAAGTGCTACATTTGGGTTAATTCCAACATTGGCAAGTAAACAGTGTATGACAAAAGGTTTCAGTTCCTTTCAATGACAGCAGCGTACAGTCAGGTGTCTTTGGAAGTATTGTCAAAAGGATCGGAATAAACTTGATCAGACTCTGCTTAACGCACTCTCCTCCAGTGGAAACCTGAGATCAGGGTCATAGTTAACAGACAAGGCTGGTGTCACTATGTTTCTTAAGCTGATAAGAGTACATGACCAAAAGCCTGAAATAGCTTTTAGTAGTTCATATATTATTGCATTGCGAACGTATTTTAAAAGAAAATCAATAAAATGTTAGAAAACTTGAAGAAAGGGTGTTAGAAAGACAAATGTCATGGTGATTGGAACAAAGCGGTCGGTGTCGAATATAAAAGTAGGAGGGAAGAAAATAGAACAGGTGACTGGTTTTCGATACCTAAGTAGTATTAGTGCTGACATGACGTTGCAACCATGAAGTAGAAACAAGAGTAGTACAAGAAGCATTTAACAGGAATAAAAGTATATTTTATGAGAAGAGGATTCATGAATACTTCGTGTGTATTGTTGTACTATATGGACCAGAAATGTGAATATTACGTAAAAGCGATGAAAAAAGACTTAAGAAGCCTTCGAAGCACGAGTGTGGAAAAGAATAAAGAGAACTAGCTAAGTCGAAAGAGAAACAAATCAGGTGTTAGAAATAGTGGAGGAGAAAAGGACATTTTAGATTTAATTGAAAAGATGAAGAGAAAGTGGTTGGGATATCGGCTGAGAAGGAACTGTATCATGAGGGACGTGCTAGAGGATGTGGTAGCAGGAAAGAGACGGAGGGGGTGAAGGAGGCTACAGCTGTACAGAATTAAAATACGAAATTCGTACTCGAAGACAAGAAAGTTAGCTGAGGACCGTAGTGCATGGAAGTTTTTTAATTGCGGCAAGTGACCTGCCAGTAAGGGCAGAATACTCATGATGATGATGAACATGTTTTAGGAGCGGTATTGGGCAATTAACATTGTAGTGCGGGCCAGAACAAAATAATAACTATATTTAAGAATCATTTTCCATTTTCCTTTACTTTCCCCTGTTTTTTGTTTCATCTATCGAAGCCAATTAGAGCTTCAGCTATGAACATTTGAAAGTAACTCTCTATGAAATCAGTATTTTTCTAAAAATCAGCCAACCCCAACGATCTTATTTTGCAGAGTGGGCTTTGGTAACCAAAGGTTAAGGAAAATATTTTCAAGATAAAAAGGTACATTACGATTGCCAGCTATTGTCTTATTTGTTACGCATGATACTTTTTTTTTTTTTTTTAACGAATCATATCTTGATTGTTTTTATTCGCGGACTATGTTTGTTCTAGGGAAATGAAATGAAATCAAATTCTTTAACTACCCGTGGCAATACCGTGTCGGGTATTGCAGACATAAAACAAATTAATGATGATGGAATGTAGAATGAGAGAGCAAGAGTCGAGAAATCTCCGAAAAATATAGAGACATGATATCGATCACTATAAACCCATCAGAGAGCCTTCGCATTTGAAGTGAGACATGATATCGATCACTATAAACCCATCAGAGAGCCTTCGCATTTGAAGTGAGACATGATATCGATCACTATAAACCCATCAGGGATCCTTCGCATTTGAAGTGAGACATGATATCGATCACTATAAACCCATCAGGGAGCCTTCGCATTTGAAGTGAGACATGATATTGATCACTATAAACCCATCAGGGAGCCTTCGCATTTGAAGTGAGACATGATATTGATCACTATAAACCCATCAATAAAATGAGCCTTCGCATTTGAAGTGAGACATGATATCGATCACTATAAACCCATCAGGGAGCCTTCGCATTTGAAGTGAGACATGATATCGATCACTATAAACCCATCAGGGAGCCTTCGCATTTGAAGTGAGACATGATATCGATCACTATAAACCCATCAGGGAGCCTTCGCATTTGAAGTGAGACATGATATCGATCACTATAAACCCATCAGGGAGCCTTCGCATTTGAAGTGAGACATGATATCGATCACTATAAACCCATCAGGGAGCCTTCGCATTTGAAGTGAGACATGATATTGATCACTATAAACCCATCAGGGAGCCTTCGCATTTGAAGTGAGACATGATATCGATCACTATAAACCCATCAGGGAGCCTTCGCATTTGAAGTGAGACATGATATTGATCACTATAAACCCATCAGGGAGCCTTCGCATTTGAAGTGAGACATGATATTGATCACTATAAACCCATCAGGGAGCCTTCGCATTTGAAGTGAGACATGATATCGATCACTATAAACCCATCAGGGAGCCTTCGCATTTGAAGTGAGACATGATATTGATCACTATAAACCCATCAGGGAGCCTTCGTATTTGAAGTGAGACATGATATCGATCACTATAAACCCATCAGGGAGCCTTCGCATTTGAAGTGAGACATGATATCGATCACTATAAACCCATCAGGGAGCCTTCGCATTTGAAGTGAGACATGATATCGATCACTATAAACCCATCAGGGAGCCTTCGCATTTGAAGTGAGACATGATATTGATCACTATAAACCCATCAGGGAGCCTTCGCATTTGAAGTGAGACATGATATCGATCACTATAAACCCATCAGGGAGCCTTCGCATTTGAAGTGAGACATGATATTGATCACTATAAACCCATCAGGGAGCCTTCGCATTTGAAGTGAGACATGATATCGATCACTATAAACCCATCAGGGAGCCTTCGCATTTGAAGTGAGACATGATATTGATCACTATAAACCCATCAGGGAGCCTTCGCATTTGAAGTGAGACATGATATTGATCATTATAAACCCATCAAGGATCCTTCGCATTTGAAGTGAGACATGATATTGATCACTATAAACCCATCAGGGAGCCTTCGCATTTAAAGTGACCACTTCATTACTCACCTTCCATCAATATTTTAGAAAGAAATAACAACTTTTTTTTTTTATTTTCAGAAATGGGAAAGTGACAGATTTGTATCCCCGTTTAAAATAATAAATGCTTGAGTTTTATGAATATCCTTACTTTGTCACGTGTATTAACAAGATATCTTTGTCATTATTTCTTTCTTTCCTTTTTTTATTCATGAAATGTCATGTGTGATTACAATAGGATATTGTAGGCTAGAGCTTTAATTTATTTTTCGTTTTGTTTTAGGTGGTTCTGGAGTTAATTGAGCTTCGCGAATTGGGTGCTGCTCGATCTCTGTTACGTCAAACTGATCCAATGATCATGATGAAGCAACAGGAACCAGAAAGATATATTCATTTAGGTAAGAGAAGGTAGTTTATTTTAGTACAGACTCTCTAACTTAGGTTTTGAATCCATTAAGTTGATTAAACAACACAGATGCCTGAATTTTAGTGCACATATTATCCTTATTTTTTTCTCATATGCCATTCCCATTCCCATATTCCGATTTTACAAGTATCCTTCTGAAGATTGTTAGGCAAACTTCAAAATGTAAAAGAGCAAATATTGTTACCTGTATGGTGTGTCATAGAGTTATATTTTACATGTGTGTGTCACAAACTTCTTTGTTTGCTTTTTCCAGCAGGTCTTTTCTCTGGATTGCTTCTTGAACTGTAATATATACAAGTTGTATACAGGAAAAAGAAAGAGCACTTAAAATGAAAATTAAATGTATTAGTATGCCTATCCTCTTCTGAAAGTTGATTACTATAAAAGTATGGTATTGTATTAATAATATGTGCAGACAGCGACAAAAGTTCTTTTAAATTTCTTAGAATTTTTGTAAAATGATTGTTTTTTGTGGTAAAATTTATTTTGGGAATAACGGTGGTATGGCTTTGAATGTACAGAAAATGTTTCACTGAGTGTTTTAGTGAAAACTGTACTCAAATTGTCCTTCCATTCTGTAGTTATTTACGAAACTAATTTCATCAAACGGAAACAACTTATGTCGCTGATTGTAAACGAACATATTATTTACCTTTTGTTTTATCCATTTATGGGTCTTTTTTCAGAAAAAAGTATTTTAAAGCATGTATTTAGGATCTTATTTCAAGACAGTGCGCCAGGAATAAACATTTAGGGGCCAATATCTTTAATTTGTCATGATTTCATGATATACACATACAATTGTACAATATTTGATTTTGAAAAATTTTACACTAATATTACAAGACCAAAAATTTTGAGAAATAGGTCCCAGGTCTCCACCTTACCGCTCTATTACATCACACAGTTTCTTTGCAGATTTGTCATATATTTTCATTCTTGAGATGTTTAGCCAATTAAAGCCACTTGGGACTCAGCGTACGTGTAAATTACTACAAATCAGTGAGAGAGACTATCACAAAACACAAACCGGACTCTAAACTCCAATATGGAGTCGACTGAACCTATCATTCTTCCGTTACTTTGCTCTCACTTTTTTTCTTTCTTTTCTCCTATTTCTTTGTTTCATTGTCTGATGAAGTATCAGTGAAAGCAGTTTTCTTTTATTTGTCTTTTTGATTGTGTTTTCAAATTAATTTATATTTTTTTTTTTTTTTCCATGCCTAATTTGGTTGGATTGTACGTATAAAAGTTGTTATCAGAAACCAAATAGAAAATGAAAATTACTGTTAAAGAAGTAAACTATGAGCACATTTGCTGACACTCGATTAAAAGGGAAGAAAAGTAAGAACACTTTGATTTGTATTTCTTTTGAGACAGACACGAGGTAATTTTGGAGTTACTTCAAGGCAATAGGCAGAATTACAGATATTCTTATCGCAATTCCCTACTTATGTATTTCAGAGGCTGCTACCTTAAACCTCAGTTGGAACAAATGTTACTCACGATAATTGAGAAAGATAACGACATTTATTTTTTATCATGTAATATTCATCGAATGTTTCAAGACAGTTAACTTGTATCCTTCCCGATACATATACAATCCTCGTTAGTTGTTCTGTAAGAGGCTACTTCTGGAATGTACTAGGGACTCAGATATCAGTGTAAAGATATTTTGGACAGATTATGCCACAGTGACACAACAAAACTCTTTTAAGTTCCACAATAATCATGGGAATTCATTAAAAAGCTTACTTCGCCTGAAAGGCATCAGATTAAGCAGAGTATCGACTTGTGGGCTGAAATTTGAATGATCTAGTTACAAGGGGCTACCAAAACATGTAAACACATGAATTTAAACCACATTCGTGAACAACTTCGTGCATTGGTTGAGATGTTCCTCTCGCGGCGCGATACAATATGTACTACCCAACTGTATAACGCCCCATACACAATATATAGAGTATGCCGAGGATTACATTGGACATATCCCCAATGAGGAATAGCACATGGACAACACAATATCCTACATTTTCTCGTGTGGTATAATGTAAAGAAACTCATCTACATAGAAAATCCAGAGACAGTGGAGAATATAGAAACACTACTACAATTTTTTTTAGCTCGAGCTACACAGACTAGTAAGCGTCGGGCCGAACAATCTGTGGATATGAACGATAGAAATTCTGAATAGCTACTGCCTTAAAGGTAGGTAATCCGTTATATTTTATGGAAGTTACTCTTTGAAGACAACATAGTTAACGTGCCTTTTGCAATTACTTGAATGCCTGTAACTCTTACGGTACTACTCTTGGAGGTAAAGAAATCTACTGCAAAGAAACTGTTCGCAATTTTCTGCTCACAAATTATTGCTTCTTGGCAGATGATTGATTAATACACATTTACTTAGTCCCAGTGAATGCGAGAAATTTTTCGATCTTTTGGGACAGTCCTCCATCAAAGGAAAACTCGAAAATCATCGGCATTTGTGTCCTTAGGGTCACAGTTTTGAAAGTAAAGGCTTCTGCGTATTATTGCTACTGTTTGTTTTAACACTTGTAATATCTACTATTACTAACACTAATGTTAGTACTAACCTAAAATATCCTGTACTAAACTCAATGAAAATAACAAGAAGCAGTGATGACACACTCTTACCTCATTATTCATATATTTGAAGCTCCCTGCTGCATCAAGAAGAGTCCTATTTTCCAGAACTCGTTTGTAGAAATCTTACCAGGTCATTGACAAGCATTTTCGCAACATAAATTTCGACCATCACAAGTTCTGTTGACATTCTGTTACTGTCATCTGACCAAAAAGCTTTCATTACACTAAAAACTCGTTTAGCATGTGGATTACTAACTGGTATAGCGAGAATATACTGGCTTATAAATAAGTTCGGCGCACCTCCTTTCTCGAAAAACGCATTCCATAATTTTCAGCCATTATTATTCCCATCAAGTGTTGATATTAGCTATAGATTTCAAGACATTGTACTGTTTGTTTCCATCGTTACTAATTTTAACTCTCATTCTTCTGTCAAATCATTAAATGAAAACATTGTTGGTGCTGCGCGATAATACCGGCGCAACAATGAAAACAATTAAAAATTTAGCTTTTTGTTGTTTGTTTGTCTCAATCCTTGTAAGTAACTAAGTGCATCATATATTTTATTGCATTAATGATATAGGTAATTAATTATAGATTATTAAATGAATAACTCATAGATTTAATTCGGTGGCCCGTAGATCTGTACAATGTATTTCGAATCCGGGCATTACGGGCGGTGCCAGGAGATCGGACAAGCCTATATACAAAGTATGATTCTAAAATGCGCGTAATTTGATAAAGCAAGTTACAAATCTAGATACTAATACACCATCACAATTGTCCAGCTAATAATTTTGACAAGATTGAGCCCAAAAGGACATTTCTTTTCTTTTCTCTCTCTCTTTATTTATTTATTTATTTATTTATTTATTTCGCTCGCTGTTGGCATCCTTTAGCTCTAAAATGAATCATTACTGGCCGTAAGTTTATTATTATCAGGGTTCCCACTCGTCCTGAAAATCCTAGAAATGTCCTTCAATTGATTTTGTCTTCGAAATATCCTGGAAATGTCCTTGAAAATGCATTTCAGTCCTTGAAATTTACAGAAAAACTCAATGTCAGATTTTTCTTAATTATATTGAAGATTTTAATTGATTGCTATTCCTGCTTTTGTGCTGAATAATAATTTGTCATAATCCTGCATATGTGGGTGGTTGGTAGGCTTTGTTTCTCCCAAGGATGGTTGGCTGGGTAAACTTCTCTCCTTCTTTCATCCACTAGGTTGTCAACCCATTCTTGGATGCTGTCTTCACTAGCACTATCCTCCAGAAATTGTGCTTTGTACCAATATCAGTCTTCCATAATCAGTCTATTTTCGCAACAGAACATACTCTTCAGTAAAGTTTCATATAAGATTGTGTCTATAGATGAGGAAATCACACAACTCCACACTGAGTTGAAAAATTTGTAACAGTTCCCTTTTACCCCCTAATTATATCAGTCATACTGTTACGCAATGAAGATGCCATGTACGAAAAATAGATTTTTGTTGTTTGTAAATTTGTTCGGTGCACAATTAAAATGTCATATAGAAAGAATGAAAATACGGGGGGTGAAACGGGTGGCTATGAGGCTAGTTGGGAGCCCCCCCCCCCCCCCCCAGAAAAAAAGCAGCACATTACGCTCCGCTTTGTATTTAATTATTGTGTATTAATACTGTACCTGCATTAATATTCACTGCATAAGCTGTTGTACTTTTTCTACAGTTTCAATCCTGTTATACCTTCCTGTGTCGAAGTCCTGGAAAATTGGTGATTTGTCCTTGAAACGTCTTGGAATTTTTGGGGGAAAGAGTGAGAACCCTGTATTATTATTATTATTATTATTATTATTATTATTATTATTATTATTATTATTGTGGTGGTGGTGTCCACTGAACGATATTATGATTTTCAGGGGTATTGGGGTATTGTTAGAAAATCAAGGTATAAGTGTATAACAGATAATGTTGATTGTAACATATCTTATTTATTCCAGAAAACTTGCTGGCTCGCTCGTATTTTGATCCCCGTGAAGCATATCCCGATGGTAGTACTAAGGAAAAGCGACGAGCAGCCATCGCTCAAGCTTTGTCGGGAGAAGTATCAGTGGTGCCTTCATCTCGTCTTTTGGCGCTTTTAGGACAAGCACTTAAGTGGCAGCAACATCAGGGGCTTCTTCCACCAGGTAAGAAGCGTCACTTATATTATCCACAAGTGGTCGAGTGTCCAGCTTACCTGTTTCAGTGGATTAATACGTGTTCTAGAAGACTCTTCTCTCAAAGCCGATACTTAGATAATATATCCACTTTTGTTTTCAGGGGCGGGGGAAGCATGTCTATTATATGAATATATATATATATATATATATATATATATATATATGTAGAAATTTCTAAATATCAATTCCTAAATTGCATCCCTAACGAAACAGTCCTAGACTTTCGTCAATAAATAAATTATTTTTGAAGAGTTTGAAACGTGTTGAAAATTGTTGGTGTTTGAGTTAGAACTACAAGCTACTTTTATTTTGTACCTATTCTTTTTGTTCAAAGAGGGCAATTAGCCGTCGAATACATATTCAGTTGTATATACGAAATTTACAGTATACGAGTACTTTTTCCCCCTCTTTTAAGCCACCGGAGATGAATTGCAGCTGTATTATACCCTTCGGCCTGGAAAAATTTAATTACATTACATAGTTCACACTTTGCAAGCGCTTCGATTCAACTCGGCATATTTAGACGCTCGCTAAGTGATTGAACGGCAGATGAGGGATGTGCAACCTTCAATAAATAGATCTTACATGTTTCTCTTCTGATAGCGCACACACATACAGGGTGTTTTAAAACAACACCGACAACTTTGGGAGCTGATTCTTGACACCAAGATCAGACGAAAAGTATAGACCAATCTGGGTACACAAGTGCTTCCTTTCAGAGTTATAGGCTTCCGAAAACATGGAAAAATAAACTTTAAAGGTCCATAGGTCCAAAACTGTAGGACCTACCATAGTCGGGCCAAACTAATATGTGCCCTATCCAAATATTCATGTTTCAGAATTCTGAGGTACTTCCGCAACAATTTTTATAAAGGTGGTTGGTGTGCACTTTAAATTATATGTCCACAGCCAAACTGGCTCTATAAAAAAATGTTGGAGAAGTACCGCAGGATTCTGAAACATTGATATTTAGATAGGGCACATACTAATTTCTAAATAAAGTCTTGACCCGACTACGGTAGGTCCCAAATTTTTGGAACTATACACCTTTAAAGTTCATTTTTCGTTTTCGACAGCCTATACTCCGAAAGAAGCATTTGTGTACCCAGATTGGTCTGTACTTTTCGTCTTATTTTGGTATCAGGAATCACCTCCCAAACGTAGTCGGTGTTGTTTGGGAACACCCTGTATAGATTTATACATAGACAGATAATAGTAGTAATTGTCCTACCAAATCAGATTTTTTTAGTAACATTATTCACGTAAGAAGTTGCCTTCATTTAGAAGTTATTTTAGATAAGATTGATTGATGTGTATTTACGCCATTAGGTAGGAATTTAAAATGCGGCCCGAATTAGTGTAGTATGTACGATCTCTCCCGCCGGAAACCAATCTCGGGACATCGTGCACCAAAATTTGCTTACTAACTACTAGATTAGACATGAGTACTTTTTAGAAAAGAAATTATGTATTTGATTACTTTTGCTGAAGACTGAACATACGCTACAGTTAAAATCTTAGCTTTACCCGGACCGGTACTCCCACTTAGGATTTTATTTTCTTCTATATGCCGGCCGTTCTGTGGCTATGTACACTTGTCTATAAAATGTAAGCCGGAATATCACTGCGGATACTTTTTGTTTTGTTCTTAGTTCTGTAAAAGAAAAATGGCTTCAAATATTCCAAAACACATACTATCTTGAACTCGTAAGTTTTATATCCAATCACTTTCATAGAATGTAAAGCTTGGAATCTTCTGGTTGGGAAGATGTGTACGGAAATGAATATTAAGAGAAAAATTAATTCAATGTAGACCAGCATAGAAATCGGCACAGAATTGAAGTAAAAATTTAAGATAAGTGGCAAGTTTAAAAATTAAAATGTTACTGCGGTAAAAAGGTGAATAAGCTTATATTTCAATTAAAAAAGAATTCACAGCACATACATATAATACACAAAATAACCATTACCATCAAACGGCATAATTTCGTAGAGGAAATTAGTAGTAAATGACATTGCAGTTACATATTTTAAAAAAAGCCTTAAGTTCTAAGAAAGCGATTGGGTACAAACCTTACAATTGTTAAATTGATATAGTGTGTGTTTTCGGAATACTTGGAGTCATTTTTTTTATTTTATAGGACTAAGGAGAAAACAACAAAATGTAGCAACAGTGATATTCTGCCTTTACATTTTACAGACACGCGTACATGGCTACAGAGATAGGCATGAAAAGTAAAGTATCTGTTCAGGTACAAGGTAAGATTTGAATTTTAATATGTATTGTATATAATGTCTAGTAGTAACAATATGGTGTAATTAGTACAATATCCATAATTGTAATTAAAAATTATACATAGAACCATATAAAACTACATTTTATTCTAAATTAATTTGAGTTCTGAAAACTGGATTCTAATTATCACTCTTAACATTTCAGGCACGACTATTGACTTGTTTAGAGGTAAAGCTGCTATTAGAGACCAAGAAGAGGAAAAATTCCCCACGCAGCTTTCCAAGCAGATAAAATTCGGCCAGAAATCCCATGTGGAATGTGCTAGATTTTCGCCTGATGGCCAGTATCTTGTTACTGGAAGCGTAGATGGATTTATAGAAGTATGGAATTTTACCACGGGCAAGATCAGAAAAGATTTGAAGTACCAAGCTCAGGTAAATGTATATGTATATACAGTGAAACCTCCCTTAGTAGACACCTCCATAATACGGACAAACTATTTTGATCCGATCAAAATACGTGCAGGGTGTCTATGGGTCACGAAAGTTACAAAAAAGTTACGAAATCGGAAATCGGTCATGAAAGTCAAGAAAAAGTCACGAGGTTTAGCTTTTGGGTCAGGATTTTTTTTATCTGTACAAATATAAGTAGAGATTGAAAAATTTTGTTTTGTAAAACGTCAAAACTCACCGCCAAAAATGTTTATGGTCGACTTTAGGCGCTACCAAATTGCAAGCAAAGCACGCTTCTATTGCATGCATGAAAAATTCAATGAAGAACACGAGAGACAAAACAAAATCAAGTTGGAAGGAGATTACTTTAAAGAGTTGAAGAAGAAGAAGAAGAAAAGGGGATTATTACAACAGACCGAAGAGGAAGTTAAAGCACTTCAGAAGATCGGAAAGGTTCAAAAAAGGGTAAAACAATATTAGCCAACTTTAGAGAGAAAATTCATCAGTACAACTGTTTACAATCAGTGTGACAGTTTTAAAGGATTGCTAAGGATTTGTCGATTTATGTGTATTTAGATATGGAATTTTCAGATTAGTGTCTTTTTACTGTTGGTTAATTACCGAACAAAACAGGCTATATACAGTAAATATACCGAAAGTGACATGAGAAAAACCATGAAAGTTGAAATAAGATAAAGACAAGTGCTAAAGAATATAGGTACTATTATTAGTTTTCGAATGTTACGAAATTTTATGGTTTGGAAAAGGAAAGGTCACGAAATTTTATTTTGGAATTTTAGTAGACACCCTGATGTGTATTATTATGGGAGGAAACCCCCACATTTATAGACACTCTCAGGTACGGACACGGACATAGATTTTTCTCAGTTCGTTTAGCACAGAAAATAACTAACTCTATGTCTATGGAACCCGAAGGTTCAATGCCGCGTTCACAAAAACTCTCCATTGACTTCTATCCTTAGCCAACTGGATCCAATTTCTACTTTGTATTACTATTTCCGCGAGATCCATCTTAATATTGTCTTGCCATCTGTGCTTAGGACTTCCTAATGGACGTTTACCGATTAATCTTCCAGTTAAGACTTTGACAGCGTTTGTACTTTCTTCCATCCTGGCTACATGACCTACCCATCTGAGCCTCCTAGACTTAATGACCCAAACAAGGACAGAAAATACTTTCTGCAATTTGAAAATAAAACTTCAGCTTTTCCCTTCCAGCAGTTGCAAGCAAATTTCGAGCGGAAACTTGTGTTCGTACGATAGGTTATACAGCATACAACAATTGAAGACACTTCCCCGTGAAATTCATGACTCATCATGAGTGGTTAATTCTATCTGTATTTTTAGAATTTAATAATAATGATGCACGTTCTTATTGGGTCACGTTTAGTTTTCAAACTGTCATAATGTCAGAATATGGCTGTTATACTTCCACCACGTTTTACTAAGCCTTCCGAAATATTCTGTATTTTTCAACTTATGCTATTAAGATATTTCAGAGAACGTGTGCTTTGAGATTACCATGTTACATCTGTGCTGTATATCACTATCTAGTGTTAAACTTACTACTTGCCGCCATAATTTTCTTGATTTTTTGTTAATAATAAATATCTCGTTTGTCTTTGTCTTGTTTCAGGACAACTTTATGATGATGGACGATGCTGTGTTGTGTATGTGTTTTAGTAGAGATTCCGAGATGTTGGCAACAGGTTCACAAGATGGAAAGATTAAAGTATGGAAGATTCAGACTGGACAGTGTCTCCGTCGCTTTGAGAAAGCCCACGCGAAAGGAGCTACGTGTCTTCAGTTCTCGAGAGACAACAGCCAGGTTCTTAGCGCCTCCTTTGATACCACAATCAGGTGGGTTTTTAAAAGTCGTAGAAATTTTATATTTATGGTGATTTTATGGGATTACATATTGTTTTTAACACTTTCGATCCTGGAAAATTTCAGCCCTCATTTTCCCCCTGTCCTGGGGTTTTTTGAGGGTTAGAAAAAAAAAAATACTGAAAACCTAATTTTCCAGATAGAAAGATGAAATGTGGTTTCTTGAAAGAAGAATAACCATTTGTCATGTAGAACAAAATTTAAATGCGTTGTGCACAGGAGGGTGGTGATGACGCCTTTTAAAGGACAATTTGCTGATCTTCTAATATACTCGTACGTGTAACGTGGAATAAAGTCATTTCTTTTAAGCCATACATACAAATACCCAAATAGAACGAGATGAATGAAAGAAGATGGTTATGAAAGGAGATAAAACCCAGTTGGTTCCTAAAATAATTTATTTATTTCGTTCTGCTTCCAAGATAGGGTTATGACATGTTTTCCTGGACACTATGACATGTTTTCCTGGACACACGATATAATAAATTCTACACAGCAATAGGACACACATAAACAAGAGAAATAAAGTGTGCATAAAACACTGAAACGTAAACAAGGAAATAGAGTACATGTCACAATAATTCTTCCTCTCGTCCGAGCGAAAACAGAATAACAGTGAACACTAAGGTTTTGATCAGTCATTACAGTTCTCATAAACCAAGTGCTTATGTGCAACCACGTGACCTCTGCAGGTCATGTGCTACCAGAATATGATAGATGAGACCTCACACGTTACAGGGTTGTCAACCTTACGTCTGATTTCCTAACTCAAGGTCGTCTAAAAAAAGAACAAACAAATAGAAGTCGCTAAGATGGTATAGCATCCCGCAGGACACTGAGAAATTAAAGGTCCGGATGCTATATCATTTCATAGGTACGATTGTGTTAATCACAGGTACGGTGGATTATGAATCATGTTTCTCTTAACTTTTCTTCTGTTCCTCCAACGTCTGCTATTACTTTTCCCGAACACTTAAAACTCCACTACATCGAGTTCTATTCCCGTGAGTTTCATTCCTCCCTTTATCTCTTTCATTTTTTTTTTTCTAGTGCCACTGATTTTCACTATTTATTCACATTCCACATTATTTAATCACTCTCTTCAACTTACCCAGTTGATTTTGTACTTCAATCTCATCTTTTCCCTTAGTTGAAGTTGTATATGCAAATAACCACCATTTGTTCTACTCGTTCCTTACATCTAGGTTTCATTTCTAACATCTTGTCTGTCACTGCTAGGAATAAACCGGGAAGAACTTGCTTCCGTATTCTACTCGGTCGTGATCTCAAACAACTGTGTGACTGTACTCAATTTACTTCTATAGCCAGGTTCTCAGCGTTGATATAGATTAAAAACTGGCAAAGGCACTGATATAATCCCGAATATCTCATGAATGTTTGAAAAATATTGCTGTAGGATCAAAAGATTACACAGAATCGCACCCGATAAATGCAATGATGTACTGATGAGAGCAAAGGGATTACCGCGACACGGGAATTCCTACAGACAGACGCAGAATTCACACACGTATTCTCCATTTGTGGGGGTTTCTATGCGTATAGTATTTGTTGCTTTTAAATTATTTATATGACTAAATGTGTAATATTGTTGTAATAATCAACTTACTACTTAACTTAGTTTTGTATCTTATTTCAGAATACATGGCTTGAAGTCAGGTAAAACATTGAAGGAATTCCGTGGTCATACGTCTTTCGTGAATGAAGTTGTTTTCACTCCAGATGGTCACAGCATTTTGAGGTAAATAGTAGATAAGTTTTCACCATACTCCATATCGTGTTTTCACATTTTGCAAACTATTGTAAAGTATTATCTCAAAACATATAATTAAAGACTATGACACACAGTTGATCTGTAGATGAATTACTCAACAGAACACTTCTGTTATATTTTTGGAAATATTTTAATCACTGCAGAAGTTTACGAGTCCAAGTTGCGAACATAATAATAATAATATAATACAGGATATTCTGAAAGAAATGAATTTTTTATTTATATCTAACGCATTACATAGTAGAGTGCAACAACGTGCCGTCAGTAAATGTGACGGGTCACTGGTAATGCACAACTTCAGTTGTAAACAGTGTTTTTTTGTATCAGAATATTTTAGTAGATAAACAATTCCTCGAAACGAAACCTCCTGGAAAAACATCAGAGACCCCTGCACATCTTTAAAGTAACAGTATGACTGCAGTATCATCCAAAGAAATCATCAGTCCATTTTTCTTTGAAGATCGACGTGAGAGTGCCGTCCGAATTGTAGGAGAATTTTTAAGTTACACGTTTTACGATTTTGAGGACTTCATTGCGGAATATGATTCCAACAAAGAGAAGATACGACCTACACCAAATAATGTGTCAAAAGAACGTAAAGTTGTATTTGGGAAGTACCCATCTATGTAAAGGAAGGATCTATTGCTTTCTGGGGGCTCAATTTAATCAATTGAACGACCATATTCAAGGTAAAATTATAAAGGACAAATTTAGGATAAACTTATAGCATGTACTTAGGTATTGTGGTTCATCTAATGTCATGCTTAGAACATGGCAGTGCAGAGAAGACGGACATTTATGTAATACAGTACTTAATACGGATTTTTAAGGATTTCAGCTTATTAACTTAAACTCAGAGATGCGGCTTATCCTGAATGAAATAAACAGAAATAAGTTTAAGTTGGCAATAATGATCGTGTGCCAGTTTAGTTTCTTTAGTAGTGATTTCCGAATTATTTCATTGAATTGTTGTATCAAACAATTTAGTTATCAGTTTTTATAACATACGAGGGAGGTATCGTAAAGTTTTAATTATCATAGTCAAAAAATCAGGATACAGGGATTGTTGTGATTTGTAGTTGGTAACCCCTCTCCATGTAGTCACCATCCAGATTTTTCACATTTCTCCCAGAGTTCCTTCAATTTACGAAAACCCTCATTGTAAAAGTCTGCACATTGTGCCTTAAACTACTCTTCCACCTCAAGAATCACGTCATCTGTGTTGTCAAAATGGCGACCTCGCAACGGATTCTTCATTTTAGGAAACAAGAAAATGTCACTGGGTGCGAGGTCAGGAGAACAAAGCGGATGCTGCAACACCTGGAAGCCATACGTCCTTGCTTTGTCGATAGTAACTTAAGATGAATGAGCTGGTGCTTCTGAAAAGGTGACGGTAAACGAGGAACACAGTGCGCAGATACCTAAGACATGTAAAGTTCGTCGTGGACAATTTTCCACACACTACCATAACTAAGACTAGTCTCATTCATAATCGGTTAGGTGGTTACACGTCTGTCTTGGAGGATTAAATACTCCACTTTCTTCACAGTGGCCGCATCGTCCGTCCCGGATGGTGTTCGAGGTCTTGGATCGCGTATAAGGAACATATGACCAGTTTGGAATTTACTTTTCCACTTTACAATGGTATCATAAGATGAACAACCATCACCATACACAGCCTTTATCTCGTCATGAATTTGTCGCATTATTACCCTTCAAATGCAGGAACTTTATCACACTGCGAGCCTCAGTTTTATCCATCTTGCACTTTGGTTATTTCTTACACTGTGTAAAAAAATAAATAAAATAAAATAAATCATTAGGACCTAATTTCCTTAACATCGTGCACATAAAAGCCAAACACAACACTGACAAAATTTCATCATCATATCTTAACTTCCTGGTGGTAAATAAAACTTTACGATACCTTCACATATATTTCTTGTTAAGTCGCCCGTACTCAAATAACTTGTAAGCTTATGTACCCTGAACTTAATTGTATTTGTTTTGCAGCGCCTCATCTGATGGTACAGTAAAAGTGTGGAGTATAAAATCAACAGAATGCACCAACACATTCAAATCCCTCGGGAGCAGCGGCAGTGGAGGAGATATCACAGTAAATAGCATACACTTATTACCCAAGAATCCGGAACATTTCGTTGTATGCAACAGATCGAATACAGTTGTCATTATGAACATGCAGGGACAGGTAACTAAAACTATTTGTAATTAATAAATGTATAAACAATTTCGGGTAGAATGCATGTCTAGACTGGTTTCTATTTAAATTGTATTCTTTAATCGGGTTAAGTAAGTTATCTCAGATTTCATAATAATTCTTGAATATTTTCCTAGTTTTTAATCCATGGCGAGGAATTTATCCTGATTAATTTTAATGGAGAAGATTAGAATTAATGTTCACCTTATAAATGATTCGGTAACATTTTATCTATATTACGCCGGAGTGGTCTATAATTCACTAACAATCCGTACTCACTACGTCATTGAATTGTATTGGCTCCAAGAAGGTTTTACGGATTTCAGGGATTGGAGCGAGTCTCTTTTTCAGCTAAAAATATCTTTTTGGGGGAGAGTCTCTATCAGTCTCTTAACATTGAAACATCGAATCTACTAGGTCTGTTTTTTTTCTCACCTCTTTTTAGTCAGATTGTTTGGATCGTAACCAATGTATTGGAAAATATCAGTCATTAGATAAAAAAAAATATAATAATGATGATGATGAACAGAAAACCACAAGGTAAATATAGTTGGTGTGTGGGGAGATTGGTAGGAAGAACCTTCTTTGTTTGTCTTACCTTTTTTTGTTCACTATAAGTGAATTTGCAACAGCTTATCCCTTCTTGGTGATTCAGTTTTTAATATTGCTCTTTGTTTCTTTTTTAGTTGCAATATTTTTATATTTATCTTTTGATAATCTTTCCGTGAACTTTTTCCAATGTATAAAACCACATAATTAATTTCAAAAGACACTAAAATATAAAATTTGGACTGCATTTATATTTGAAATGAGTTGTGGTTTTATACGTTAGATAGAGTTCAAGGAATGAATATCAAAAAAATGCTAGAATAATTAATGTATGTATTTGTAGGTGTGTCGTGAACTGAACAGTAAGCAGTGAAAAATACCATGAGGAAAGCAACGTTTATTTTAAAAATCAGGCACTGTACCTAAGTGTCTGATGAAGCCAGTATGGTCAGTTAGTTGGCGAAACTGTCACACATTTATTATTTTAAAAATAAACGTTGCTTAGCTCTGCGATTTGTATTTTTAGTGTAAGTTATTTAAGATAATAAGTATGAACTGGTTAACCATGGGGAAGTGTAAATTCAGGAATGATTGACTTCACGAGAAAGACAGCAATGAGTACCGAACATCTTAGACAGTAAAACACAGTGAATATGAAATGTTTAGTGAACCTTGTGCGTATGTTGTGAATGTTTCAAACAAAATATTTCACGCAGTTTTGCAGCAGCGTAGTGAAGGCACAAAACATAAAGAACGGCGTAGTGATATTTTAAAATACTAATAGATTATTATTCTCGTACTAGAACGAAGCATAAGAACTGTGTTCAATATTTTAATTATTCTGCTGTTCGGAATATGTGAGTAATTTCCAATGTATTTTGACTCTTAATTACAGATTGTGCGATCATTTTCTAGCGGTAAGAGAGAGGGTGGAGATTTCGTTTGTTGTACCCTGTCTCCTCGTGGAGAGTGGATCTACTGTGTTGGTGAGGATCTTGTACTCTATTGTTTTTCTACATCATCTGGAAAGTTGGAGAGAACATTGAATGTGAGTATAAGTTCTTAAAAAATATCAAACACAGAAACTTGGAATACACATTCACTTTGATGTTACACGCTCCTTATATTGGTTTTAATACTGTTGCAGCATATTCACCGTAATAGTATTTTTTTTAAAAAAATAAATAAAAACACAAGATATATTCTGAACACAATAATACAAAAATCTAACATCATATAAGCGAAAACTGAAATCACAATTTCCGGTTTGCCAGTTGAGGGAACACTGACGTGACATTTTTTGTAGTTTTGGTGCTTTATTTCTCAAGCTTCAACTAACTAGCCATTTGCTGTTAATTTGTAAAGGAAATCCACAACGGTGGATATTTCGGCTGAAGATATTTTAATGTGAAGATTGTTATATATATGCACCATCAGCATCAACAATCAAAATATTCACCATTCTGATTAACTTTCTGTTAATGGGTAGTTAAATTAGATTTGAGCAAAGTATCACGGAACTGGTCGTTCTTCTCTAAGTGTAATAAGCTGAGCAACTACCTTGTAAGTAGGAAGTCAAGATTCGAGTCTCAGCTAGTCCAGCGGTAGGATTTTCTGTATTATTACATCATTGTTGTGTCCCTACTGTCTCAAAAGTGTATATATTATAGTTGAGACAACTAATACATATCATTATTTTGTTTCCAGCATACATATCAAAATATACTGTCTATGAGTATGAGTTGGGAACTTCCAAATGAGTAGTTGGTATTCAAGTAAGATTTATTTGTGCCAAAATTACATCGTAAGAAACGAAAAATATGTATATAGCAGGCGTTTAATACAGTGCGATTCTTAAGTTCCCGAACTTTAAATTGAAATGATTCAGTTCTAGTCAAAGGAAGTAGTGGTGCACATTTTATACTTTTTTCACGAAATATATTTTATTTCTATTTTAACTAAATAGGCTTTACATTATCTTTACAAAACAAGTTCGAAATGTCCTCCATTAACCTTAAGATTCTCTATCACTGCGAAATTAAAATACCGCTAATTTTACAGTAATTATGTGATATCTTCGAATAGATAAAAGATAATCGAAAAGTGGATCAAAACGTCCCTAGACGATGTTATTTTGCATGAGGTACCGTTATCACGAGTCACCTAGTAGCTTTCCGTTTGCAGTTATTTAGAAACGCGAAAATAAATGCCGATTTTCTAAATGTCTGGAAATCAAAAGCAGATAAATGAGTCATGATAACGGTATCTCACGCAGAATAATATTGTCTAGAGAGGTCTTGTTCCACTTCTCGATTATCTTTTATCTATTTGAAGATATCACATAATTACTGTAAAATTAGCGGTATTTTAATTTCGCAGTGATGAGGCCTCTTAAGGCACAAAGTTACAGCTTTTTTCTGTGTTATCTGAGACGTCGCTCTTGTATCTTTTTATGTTGTACTGCAAACCTAGGAGCGTCATGGAATTTATGTGGCGCATCGTGTTCTTCAGATGACCGCATAGTAAGTCTGGTGAATCTGAATCGTGTGTGCTAGAGAAGCACAAATCTCTTGAAATCAGTTGTTCGTGGAGTATCTCGAACAAATCTTGTGTTTGATTTGTAACATCAGTGGCATATTATTTAACAAGGTATTTTCGGAAATTAAAATTAATATGATAATCTCTTTATATTATTATATTATATGTAAGACTGGTGTGTGTGTTGGCATCGGTCAAGCGGCGACTGCAGCGCCGGGCTGTTGGTGGTATGTTAGGGTAACTCCGTACTACGTGAAGAGCGTAGAACGGCAATATGAACAAAGTGAGCTGACGGAAATAGTGTAAAATGGCCAACTTCTCTGATTTCCAAAGAGGGCAAATTGTGAACTTTCCAAACCGGTGCAAATGACTTTTTCCTGGTGTCGCACGCCATTTAAATTTTTGACCTATTACTTTTAGTCATAAATTCTACATCAAATTCTACATATCTTATACAAATCAAATTTAAAAGAATATATACAGGGTGGGCCATAAGTCCCTTACCACCCCTTGTAAAATCCGTGTTCGTGGAAAATAGTGAACAACAACCATGTAGTAACATAGTAGGCTGAGGGGGAAGTCAGATTGTGATGATGACCAAGATGGCGGCCATCTTGAAAGCCGCCATCTTGAATTCACGTCAAGATTTTTAAATGGAAACATGGTCATGCGGCACATCATTTTAGGCTAAAATTTAAAGACAAACACAATGGTAAAATCGTTTTGTTGATATCTTAATTTTTTGAAAAGTTACAGGCATTTCAAATTGCTAATTTTACCTGTCAGGCATTGCCGAGCACGTGCTCTACGTAGCCCCCATTCTGAGTTATGCACAAGATAAGTCGTTCAACCCAATTGTCCATGACCCTCAAAAGAGTTTCTGGTGAAATATCGGCACAGGCTGCAAATATATCAGGGTGTCTACTGACCTGGAAAACCTTGAAAACCTGGAATTAGCCTGGAATTTACTTTTGGACCTGGAAAACCTGGAAATAGCCTGGAATTGGACGAGGAACCTGGAAGTTTTAAAATTGTTTTTAAAATATTGTTTTTGGAATTGGTATGGAATAAATATATTTTTGTAAAATGCAAGAAAGTTATATACTACAGCATAAGTTAAAAGCCAATAATAACTTATTCAGTGGAGACGTAGTTGAGAAAGACAGACGTAAGCAGGGTGCAGGCGGTGAATGTTTTTGGAAAGTAGGAATGTAGATCTAGAGAGTGCAGCTTAATATTAATAGCTCTTTAAGGAAGTTTTATCTGTTCTGAACATATGATTTCCTTTGTGAGATTTTAAGCAGCACTCCCTCCTTTGTATAATTTTGGAAATATAGGCGTCGGAAGTTCATTTTCCACACTTTCGGCACCTTTTAGCTCGGAAACTATGCGCCCTGGAGAAGAGTTAGAGGCTTTTTTTTCTTGTTTGGGTGCCGAGAATCATTTCTCGAAGTTAGTCGGTTTAATTAAGGTTCACCCCTGTATAGTATTCCTACATTAGGATATTTAAAGCTACTGCACATTTTTCTCAACCGGCCTTCTGGTAGGGGATATTTTAATTAAACATTTTCTTGTGTAAAATGTTTTGAGAATCTACATTTCAGTCAGTTTTTTCTTTTCATCTTGTCACTTAAAGAAACTATCACTTGCCATATGCATTCTCTAATTATAACCAGTTTTTGTTAAGAACTATATAAAATTGTATTAACTTATACGTGTTACAATAAATGTCACTCTACTGAATAGACCTGGAAAAAAAGGAAAAATAAACCTTGAAAACCTTGATAAAACCTGGAATTTGAAAACGAACATTTAGTAGACACCCTGTATATGTTCTTCCAGGTGTTCAAGATCCCGGATCTTTTCGGCGTATACCTTTGCTTTCAGATGACCCCACAGATAAAAATCGAAGGGCGTCAGATCTGGTGATCGCGCTGGCCATTCAATGGGACTACGGCGCCCAATCCAACGTCCAGGAAATTGTTCATCCAGATAGGTACGGACCTGTAATCCGTAATGCGGAGGGGCACCATCCTGCTGGAAAAAGAGTGGAAATGTGCCGTCCTCGGACAATATGGAAGGGAGGATGAGATCCCGCAATATATCCAAATACCGTTCAGCAGTGAGGGTACCAGGAATGATGAATGGACCAATTAATTTGGTGCCCCATAGACCACACCACACCATTAATTTGCCTGTACCTACCATTTTGCAAGGGTCAACCACTGAGGATTTGTCAGGGACCAATAGCGACAGTTTTGCTTATTCACTTCCCCAGTGACATAAAAATTGGCCTCATCGGAAAATAAAATTTGTGTGTGGAATGTGGGATCCGTTTGCAACTGTGCAAGGGCCCAGTCGCAAAATTGCACACGACGATCAAGGTCATCTTCAGATAGATGATGTTGAAGTTGCAATTTGTACAGATGCCACTTGCTTTTCTGTAAGATACGTCTGATGGATGTACGGCTGACACCACATTCCATGGACAGACGACGGGTACTGCGGTGTGGTGATGTAGCAAATGATGCCAGCACTGCTACTGATGTGGCTTCATCTGTTTTGGTCGTGGTCTTCCACACCTGGGTTTATCTGCTATGGAGCCAGTTTCCATGAACTTCTGGAAGAGTTGGGCTACACTAACATGGGACACAGAATGTCGATCTGGGTGCCTGGCATTGAATTCAGCTGCTACAGCCCTTTGGTCTCCTTCCTCCCTGATCAACTCCTTCCTCTCTGCTGTCGTTAGCGGCATAATTATTCACCTGCAACAACAGAAATAGTAGGGCAAAATTAGCAATTTGAAATGCTTGTAACTTTTGAACACATTAATATATCAACAAACCGATTTCACCATTGTCTTTGTCTTTAAATTCTAGCCTAAAATGATGTGCCGCATGACTATGTTCCTATTTAAAAATCTTAAGGTGAATTCCAGATGGCGGCTTTCAAGATGGCCGCCGCCATCTTGGTCACCATCACAGTCCGACTTCCCCCTCAGCCTACTATGTTACTACATGGTTGTTGTTCATTATTTTCCACGAACACGGATTTTACAAAGGGTGGTAAAGGACTTGTGGCTTGGGTCTAAAACGGCCAATGTCACTTTTTGGCAAAAATGAGATACTCTTCAATTTTAATGTCTATGAAGTGAATGTTTTCTTGCACAAGAAGAGCAAATGTCAACACGAAATCGTTTGGAATATATACAATTCATATTAATAGTTGCTTTTCTTGCACAAGAAAATATCCATTTATAGGTGTTAAAATTTGACGAACATCTAGTTTTTGCCAAAAAGACCCAAGCCAGATATATATATATATATATATATATATATATATATATATATATATATATATATATATATATATATCATATTTATTTATCCCAGGGGTAATATTACCCAACTATTGACTTGTTTTGTATTAAGTAACTAAATTTTAGTTTATTTTTTAAATGCAGATAGAGTATATATATTGAAGATCAACTATTCCTTAACACTATTCAATGAAGACCAATCAGTCTTCAAATTTGTTAGACACAAATTATTGACCATTCTCTCAAGCTGATTAGATTTATGTAGAAATCAGCCAAAGGGTGTAGAAGAGAATGGAGTTGATTTTTAAAAAAAAATCTCAGGACAGCATAGGTTTTTGGTTTTACCAGACGAAAGAAAATGTCAAGAAAGGTCGTAAGCTGGGTCTTCGATTCAGCCACACTTTTTCCCCTTTAAGCAAGAAAATGTTTTCGCACACTTTTATAGAACACGGGTGTATCACCCAGCAGTGGTCAGCTTATCACAGGTTGGGAAACCTTGGTTTAGAAGATAGGAAATATGTATAAACTGTTATTATAATCTTGCTTCAAAAAAGCCATTACTAGAAAATAACAAACATTATTCTAGGTATATTTGAATTTGAAATAATATGACCTGCATCTAAAGCAATAGTCCTTAGGGAACCAGTGTCTACCAGCCAGCTTATGACATTCATGCCTTTGGGTGATGCATGGTCAGCACATCATCTCTTCTCACCGTTAATGCTGGCTTTCTAGAAACGGAGTTTGCTATTACTTGTTTCTTTTTTGAGTAGCTCCCCAATTGTCCTCAAGATGCTGAGTGAATGCCGCAATGCCAACATCATTGGGTGAATGTGAACCCTCTTTTCTCTGACAAACCCAATATTACTTGACTTCGTTGATTTCACAAGAAGCGGTATTTCCGAACGGTTAAAGCGTTGGCAATACCTATGATCTGTTGCAGAAAATAAAGTTGTCAAAATCTCATAAGAAACTGATCAAAAATATTAGCTGATTAATTGCTAGTTCACACATCAAAATATATTTATATACTAAAGCTTTTCATATGTTTTTGTTTCAGATCCACGAGAAGGATGTTATTGGAGTATCACATCATCCCCATCAGAATTTGCTGTGCTCTTACAGTGAAGACGGCTTGTTAAGACTATGGAAACCATAAGACAGTGGACGATTTTTGTTTATGGGACTAATGCATTGTAAAATAGAAACAGAGTGTGACTTAATTATGGCATATCTTATAACAACAAAGTTGAGTGAACATTCCATGTGGTGAAGCTCGTATGTTATAACTCCTTCAGTGAACGTGTTACAAAAGCAAAATTGTGTTATTTTGTTACAGGTGTGTTCCTGTAAAAGTTCAAAGAGCGATTGGATTATATTGAATATGTTGTATTGTACAGTGAGTGAGTGGAGCCCCTCCGTATATGCCCTGTTGAGTTCAGTGAGGTAAATCAGTTCCTGTCATCCACTAAAGCAACATAATAAAACTGTAGAAGGATAATGAATGTGTTATTCGTTTCGTTAAGACATAAAAATAGTAACAATTTGTAAATTAATAACATGGGAATCAAAAACAAATGATCTTTATACAGGGTGGGGCAAATAAAAGTGGCCCAGAGAACAGAGTTCCAGGGTACAAAGAAACACAGCAAAGGAAAGGAAATAGATCGCTAACCTGCATATAGCAGATGTTGAAAATGACCACCATTTATCTCTTGGCACGTTTGGGCCCTGGTAAGCAAGTTGCAGAAGGCAGGTCGAAGCTGGGGTGCTGGAATTGTTGCAATCCCATCAGAAATGTTCTGTTGCAGTTCTTGAAGACTATGAAGGTTGTTGCGATACACCTTAGACTTGAGGTTTCCTCACAAAAAGTAATCGCACACGGACAGATCAGATGACCGGGGTGGCCAGCTAGGTAACTTTCCACAACAGACACCCTCTGCTGCACTGTGAGTACCATTTTCACGTGTGCACTGCTCAACTCACACTGACATAGCCCGCACTAAGATCTGAACCGGTGGTGTGCATACATGTGATGTGCGCGTCACGTGGTGTGGTTCCATGCATACATTCACGTCCAATCGTATCCACTCGTCCGGGCCACGTTTATTTGCCTCACCCTGTAGTATGCTACCTCGTGAGATTTTCTCGTAGATAAATTACGTGGATGGACTACCTATGAACTACATACACAAGTTTTCTACTAGGCCTTTCTATTATTACTATGATTTAAGACAGTGTACAAGAATTATTATCATTAGTGGTTAAATAATCGAACTACATAAAACCTGTTACGGCTAAGTCCGAAGAATTTATTTCCTTTTACTTTCCTATTTAATATTTTACACACAACAATGTTTTCCAGAAATATCAGGCTAAAGAAAGTGTAGATCAGTTGCGTAAAAAAAAAAAAAAAAAAAAAAAAAAAATCAAATTAAGGTATCAGCAAGTTCGTTTGTTGTATGCTTTTGAGGTACCTAGAAATTGTGTATTTAAAATTACAAAATAGATAAATAAAATCTATAAATTCATGTGTGAAAAATTTGGTACATACCTTAAATTTATATATATATATATATATATATATATATCAGTAGCGGTCCGTGGTCTGTAGAAGCACCGGTTGCAATATTGCAATATCAAAGGTATGTAGTGACGCGCAAGTGTTTCCCTCCCCCAGCATTATTGAGTCTTATCCAAAAAATATTCAGGAAATATGAAGAGGAAAGTCCTTTTAAGCTCAATTTGTATATTTATTCATTTAAGTGTATTCTCTAACATTGATAGTGATTGTTTGAAAAAGAAAAAGGAAATAACATATATTAAATCAATGTAAATTTAAACACTATTTATATACAAAACTTCTACGTTGATGCTATTGAACAAGAGATAAATCGAATATATAGCATGTGCTGTAAACCATGAATGATATCGTTAACCCAAAAAGAAGAAAAAAGCAAGAAAATTGCATATATTTATGCATGCAGTTAAACAAAATTATTTAATTAAGTAAACTATGCATAATTTTAAAATGGAAAGTCTTTCTTCGTTCTTTTCAAGCTTCAAATTTTTCTATCACTTTATTGAAATCTGAACTGCTGCTCGCCAAGTTTTTCTGAATACAAAGCATCGCTACTGCAAACATTTTCCGCTTTATTTTCTTTAGGGTACAAAAACAAATCACTCTTCCGACAATATGCATTTTGTTAGCATTTCTTTGTATGGAAATAACTAACTAACTCTATGGCCTATGGAACCCGGAGGTTTAATGCCGCGTTCACAAAAGCTCTTCACTGACCTCTACCCTTAACCAACTGGGTCCAGTTTCTCCTTGTATTCCTATTTCTGTGAGATCCATCTTAATATTGTTCTCCCATCTGCGCCTAGGTCTACCTAATGGTCGTCTTCCATTTGGTTTTCCAGTCAAGACTTTAAAAGCGTTTGACCTGCCCATCTAAGCCTCCTAGACTTGATGACCCTAACAATGTTTGGTAAACCTTATAAATTATGTAGTTCCTCGTTATGAAGTTTCCGCCATTCCCGTTCCTCTTGGATCCGGATATTCGCCTCAGGATCTTGTTCTCAAATACTTTCAGTCTTAGAGTAAGCGACCATATTTCGCAACCATACAGAACAACAGGCATGATTATCGTTTTATATATTTTAAGCTTCAAACTCCTCGACAGAATTCGCGACGACAAGAGATTTTGAACTGAATAATAACACGAATTCCCTGCTTTTAATCGACATTTATTTCTTGGTGAATATGATTTCGTCTGTTAATATTGATCCCAAATATTTGAAGCTATCTACTTTATCAAAAGTATTATTTAATATTTTAACGCATCCATGATTTGCCGTATTACAGTCCCAACACACTTCTATGTATTTAGTTTTCTCTGCATTTACTTCTAAATCCAAGTCACTGCAAGCGTTTAATAAAACCTCTTTGTATGAGTGTAAGGGGAAAAAAGTCCATTTTCAGTAACTACGTATTTTTGTCTGCTGTTCTACTATAAACAAGCGTAAAATCAAAAATATTTTTCTTCGAAAATGAAAAAAATAATAGTTTAACATTCCAGCAATTTACGCTAAAGAAGACAGATGAGTATTGAAAGTGAATGATTTGAGATTAATTTTTTATGCTCTCCGCCGGAAATCGAACACGGGATCATGCACACGAAAGACACAGAGGTAGGAATTAGATCAGTGGTAAGACATTTTCTTCTTCGAGACTCGATCTCTCCCCCCCCCCCCCCCCCAGACTAGGATATTTCTTATTTTAAAAATAAAATCTATCCCAAGAATTTTCACCTTTGTGTTACAAATGTAAAATAAAATCTATTGACTTCGAACGACCGCCCTCTCCCAAACATTCAGCCTGAATCTGCCCCTGCTACCACCAGACATGTATTTGTTCTTTGCGAGTTTCTGTTTTGTGAATAACTTCTTTCTTCCAAGCGTCTATATTTCACTCACTCTACCAATCGAGTAAAGCGCTGCCAAGCGGAGGAATTCGTAACTAGTACAGAATCTGACTATATACCAGTTGCGGACGAAGGAGCAACTGGAAGAGGGCAATACGGGAGGATAGCAGCGATGCAAGAATAAATCCATCACCTCCTTGAGAGATAGGAGCTCGCTGCCATATGCTCAATATTACTGCTTCCAGTGGCAACACTCGCTGCAACTGGAAATGTATCTCTCTCTTTCTTTCAGTTTTTTAATTGATTTTTTTAGAAATGCATCAATACTGTTTTGCGCTCAAGAGCAAAGATTTATTTTTTACTGATACACTACTTGAATGATTAAAAATATCTTTAGTATTAAAAAAAATATCCGGTTGCACAACCATGCCGCCGCTGATATATATATATATTGGTACATTTCAATGTATAAAATCAGAACGCTGATTCCTTTCTGATATTCCCACCACAAAAGGCGAAATATTCAGTGTATAAAACAAGTGAACAATATTACTTCTTTTCAGGACGGACAGAGATTTCAAGAAAATCGTAGACCTTTACGTTTGTGGCCCTAGTACCCCTTCTAATTGTCACAGAGACAAGAACGATACTCGTTGTAAGTTTATGGAACACAGATTCTAAGGAGCTAACTTTTGTGCACCCCCGTGTCAAACCTGTATAAGAAAAAAAAATGTAATGAGATTTTGTTTGTTTGTTTTTGGAAATTTGTGAGAGATTGGCAACATTGTTACTTGTCGTACGTAGGAAAAAATATTTTCACGTGTACGCCAGACATTGGGTACAGTCATTTAAAAAAAAGGAGGCACAAGAGAGAGAGATTCCAACAAGGTAACTTTAGTGACACCCTTGCGTACGACAAATAACAGTGCTGCCATAGCCCCACAAACTTCGAAAAATAGTATTTTTTCCGACTTCACTTTCTTCTTCTTTTAGCGGCTGGACACGGGGGCACAAAAGTTACCTCGTTGGAATCTGTGTCTTATAAGGTTTCCAATGAAGTATGGCTTATATCTCTATAACAGTTAGAGACAAGTTTCTTCCCCTAGATGCTGAGGAGGAGGAGGAACTAAAAACATTCAAATTTTGCCCCTACCCTTCCGCTGCGGCACCCCGATGTGGATGAAATGTACACCGTTGAAAAGTTTCATCCTTCCTGAAGAGATAGACACCTAAATTATCTCCATAGGTTATTTAGGAACCGAGCTACGGAGATTTAAGCTGCTGGCTCAACTCCTGAGTCGTTAGTTCTGAAAAGGATATACATAGAGTTACCAAATAATAGAAACATCTTAACAAAAGGGGCTGCGATGGTCAGTGGTAGAGCGCTCACCTCTTGTGCGTGGGATTCCTGGTTCAATACCACTTTGCCAAACTTGTAATGAATAAACACCATGTTGTGAGTTTCCTCGGTATTTTTCACTTCTTCATTCCACCATTACCATGCATCTCATTATCACTAGCTTCCTTAGCCTCGTAGGACGTTAATCTTTTTTTAAAAAAAAAAAATGAAACTTCCCTTAGTAACACGGCGTTAGGCCACTTTAGTCTGCAGTTTGGATTTGCCGCAGAATATTTCGTGAATCGTTTATAGGAAAATAGTAGATCATTCTTCGTGGAGTGTAACACTCAGTTTTGTCAGCAATCATAGGGGAAGAATCTGCGCCGGACTCGTTTTAAAACTAATCATAGGTATTCAGTAAAGTTCACTTTGGGGGATTGAGCGGACCGTGTGAGGTGTTACAGGTTTGTCCTGATGTACAAAAACCAGACACGAACAAATCTGACTGTATATTGGCACATTGTCATCTTAAAAAACCTTTGTCGTCGTTAGAAATGACATCTATACCATAAGATGAACCTAAGTATTCACATAATTGCTGGCAGTAATGTGTTTAATTGAGAATAATAATAGGACCAACGGAATACCATAAAATTGAGCCCACACGAACACAGAACTGCCATTGTGTTTGAAGGTAGGAAGTTGTAGTCAAGAGCATATGCAGCTTTGTGTGCGTCTCCTTGTTGTTCGAAATAAGGAGAAAAAACAAGTAGTAATGTCACATGTATATTACACGAAGGAGTTTGTATGGCGTGATATTGTCTCAATATCGAAACCAGAAGTGGCAGTATGTGTATTTCTTTTATTTCCAGTTTTATTAGACATTAGAGTGGAGATGGAATGTATTCATGGGACGCTTAATTGATTGCAAAAAAACGGCTTCTTGTTATCCGTTACCTTTTTTACACTATAACGATCAACGTTAAACTTGGAGAGGTTTATTTCTTCCACTTCCGGTTTGAATAGAGGATTAAGAGAAAAGATTATACCTATTCCTAGAACGCAAAACCGATTCCAAAAATCATCCTGTTGCCATCTTATCGTGTTCTCTCTCTCTAGATCTATATTCAAACCAGAAGCTGTAGTGGATTTCTATCACTTCCCGTTTTAATAGGATGAAGATGGAATGTACGAGGAGTGATGACAAAGTAAGGTTACAAAGCCTGCAGTGAAACATGTATATATATTACTTCATACAACCAATATGGCCAAGAGATAGTACCTACATTAGGTTACTTTTCGACATAGTCTCCATGTTGGTTGAGCACTTATTGCATCGTGGGATGAATTTGAAGATTCGCTCCTAGTAAAAATCCTGTCTTTACGTGTTCAGCCGCGTTGTCACGGAGTGTTTCTCCTCGTGTCAAGCGAAGCGACGGACTCCGAGGTGCTCCTTCAAGTGCACGAACAGGTGAAAGTCGCTTGGAGTGAGGTCCGAGCTGAAGGGAGGGTGGTCAATGATATCCCACCGAAACTGCTTCAACATCCTCTGAGCGATATGCGGACGCGCGTTGTCGTGAAGGAAGATGATGTCCTCAGTGATAAAACCTGGTCGTTTTTTCCTGATTGCTTCGCGTAATCGTGTCAAGGTTTCACAGTATCGATCAGTAATCACTGTGCGTCCTCTGTCCAAAACCTCCACGAATATGAAACCGGCGCTGCCCCAAAGCACTATGGCCATCATCTTCCCGACAGATGGCGTCACCTTAAATTCCTTTGTCTGGAGAGAAAAGGTGTTTCCACTCCTTTGCTTACTGCTGGGGGGAGTAATAATAGATCCATGTTTTGTTACCCGTGACAATACGGGCAAGAAAACAGTTCCTTTCCTTGAAGAACCGTTCCAAAAGTTGCAGATTTGTTTCCATGCACTTCTTCTTGTGTTGGTTGGACACACTGCGGGAACAAACTTTCTGGTATTGCAGAATATCGTGCACAATGTGACGAACGCTTCCGACGACATTTCCAATTCTGCCATCAGATGCCGTAACGTGATCCTCCTGTCGTCCTGAATCAGCTCTTCCACGCGAGCTGTATTCAAATCTGATGATGCCGAGCTGGTTCGGCCACTGCGCTCCTCGTGACGTTTTCTCTACAAGCCGCAAATTTTGACACCATTCTGCGACATGCCGACGAGACATTTATCTCTTCGTAAACCTCTACCAGCTGCCGTTTCGCCCACAGAAATCGAATAACTGAGCGGACTTCTTCGCGAGAGCGGTTTTCCAGACGAGTTGCGATTTGTGTTGACCTACAACTACCGCCGTAGGTGGCGGAAAATTGCAACAGACGAAACTTCAGAAATATCGGCCTTGTAACCTTAGTTTTTGATCCTCCCTCGTATTCTTGGAACGCTTAATTGATTGCAGGGAAAATTTCTCGCTATCTATTACCGTTTTTGCTCTATAGTGATCAACGTTTAAACCGGAAATGGTTAATTTTTTACCACTTCCGGATTGAATAGCATCTCCATCAACGAACTCAACATCCTGGTCAATATTCGTGATGATATATCAAGCAGTTGTTGAGATATTTTCTTATCTCCCAGACGGACGGACAGGATAAATATATAAAAAAGTTTCGGTAAACCTAACTCCTTAATGTTCATATTATTCTCTTCCAGTCATCGACCGTTCAAGTTTCATGTTCTTTTAAACCAGCATTCTTTTCGCGCTACCGCTTTGGTGATGATGATGAGAGGTTTCTAAATTGCAAATAAATGTTTAGGTTGTACACCTCTCATCGAATTGTGCTTATAGAAACAGATAGTTCCAGATTCTGACTGAGCTATTAATCAGTATCCCACAGTAGCTATACAGTTCTTTGTGACAATTATCTTCAGCGTACAGCGATTCCTTTTACTTGGTTTCTGCTAACCATCGCGAATTTATATGAAACCACCGCGAGAGCATATTTTTTAAACAAAAAGTAAATCAACAAAATTGGTGCACCTGTATCGAAATTATCATGATTATACACACACTGTCAGCTATTGAGAAATTTTACGCTCTAGCTCCGATGACTATTGTTAGATTCTCATGAAATTTATGTAGAACCACCGGAAAAGAATACTCTCTCTCTCTCTCTCTCTCTCTCTCTCTCTCTATATATATATATATATATATATAAACTAAAATCGGAGCCTTTACATTACGAGATGCACACCAAAAGTACGTGCCGTTTTGTCCTAAAGTCCACATAATTTGTAATTTCAGGAAAATAACTGCGGCATCGGAGACCTACATCCTTCGTCTCTAAGCAGTGCAGGTTTGGTGTACTTGTTAGCAGCAGTTGAGTCAGTGCCTGAACGAATAAGAAGTGTTTCTGATACTGTCCCGGGATGTGAAATTTCCGGTTGAAGAGCAACGGGTAATTGTGAAATTCCTTACCACAGCTGGACGTTGTGCAGCTGATATTCATCGCCACTTGGAGAGTGCGTTATGATAGTAGTCTTACAGAAAACCTGTTAGGTGTGCGCGAGTTTAAAGCAGGGTGAATAAGTGTTAAAGATGAGCAGAGGTCTGGATGTCCAAAAACAGCATCAACTAACACTAACATTGCCTGTGTTGAAAATTTCATAGGCGTGTCACCATGCAGGAGATTTGTGATAGACTGGAGTTAACAATGGGAACAGTACAACAAGTAATATCAAACGAACTGGGACTAAGAAAAATTTCTTCTCGCTGGGTCCCATTAATGCTTAATGATAATCAAAAAGAGGCCAAAGATTCGATCACGTGTTGCAAATTTGACACGCTTCAGAAGAGAGGGGCGCAATTTCTTGGAAAGTGTTATGACAATGGATGAATCGCAGATTCCATTATTCAACCTAACACAAAAAGACAGTCGATACACTAGAAACACATTGATTCATCACCCCTCAAACTATCTTTTGGAAGAATTCCCAGGCAGTGATATTGTCCCACCCTATTCCGAAAGGTCATACGATTATGGGCGAGTATTTTCGAACAATTTTGCCAAACTTGACTAAGAAACGACCCCAAACGGCAATTTCCTCTTCCACATGAACAATGCAAGAATGTGATCTCATTCTTGGCTAACCACGATATTGAACTAATGCCACACCCGCCCACTCACCAGATTTAGCCCCGAGTGACTTCTGGTTTTTTCCAAACCTCAAGGATTCTCTTTGTGGATACTATTTTGCCAGTAGATCATCCCTGGGAAATGCTATTTTCCAGTATCTAAAACATACCTCCGAAAATGACCATGCCACATGCTATACAAAATGGATATGGTGATGGCAACTATGTATCAATAAAATGGGAGAGTTTGTTGAGAAATAGAGACAGGTTAGTTCCCTGTTTTTCCTTGTTCTTGGAAATTAGAACGAAACGACACGTACTCGTGGTGTGCATCTCGTATATAAACGGGTCGAATTGAGAACCTAGTATTTTTTTTCTACATTAAAGAAACATGCTGTAACTCAATTGATTTCAGAGTTAAGAACCTAACCATAAACAACACACTTTGATATAACTTAATGCATTTATAACTATTATCCTATATTGTTGTATTGATTGATCTATAAATCCAAATAACTTTATTACTTTAAAGTTGACTTCAATGTCGAGAAAGACTACTATGTGTCCCTAACATTAAAGAACTTTTCCATAATTTCGCTGATTTTCTTTAACAAAAACCAAATTCCCTGACTTCTCCTGATTTTCCAGGTCTATGAGAACCCTGGATAATATCACACACAAAAGCAGAAGTCTGAATATACGTATTATCTACCTATTAGTAAGAAACTCAACTATGCTCTTTTTTTTATTTGTATTGAACAATTTATTACCTTCATAAGACTAGCAGATCTATTACAAAAAGGGAAGAAACGCTTCGCTCATCAAATACATCCCTTCTACGTTTAATTCCATGATTCAATAACATGTGTTGCCTTCCTCGATTCCAAATGTGTATATATATATATATTTTAAAGCGCAACGCAACTACAAGCAGTACCGGCACCATTTCCTGAAATCCTTTAAATATTTGCGATTTCTGTAGCAATTTTTCGATATTGTATATACAGGTAGTTATCACAATAAGAAACACACCTTGAGTTTAAAGTAAGGTGTCTGGGTTGGTAACGGTCAAACGATGAACCAGAAAATAGCGCCAGGCTGTTGTGGTGGTGTGTTAGGGCTAACTCCGTACTACTTAAGGAGAAGTAGAACTGTAGTGTGCAGTGAACTGAGCACACGATGATAATGTAAAATGGGCGATCTCTGTGATTTCCAGAGGGTAAATTGTTCGCGCTTGGTTATGCAGTGCGTGCGTGACGAAAGTGGCAAGTATGTTATACAAGGTTTCAGAACAGGAATGCCTCGTGTCTGTCCCTTGTCAAAGGCAATAAATCTAAGAAAACAATAGGCGACCCTCAGTTAAAAAGAGGAAAAGAAGTTGCCAAACCTCCACTTATCTCCAGATTTCTGTTATCTAATTTTATCACAAAAAAGTAATAACATTATTCTTTATTTTCACTTGTTTTCCTTTCGTTTTTTCTTCTACCTAATGACATCGGACATCTAGCAACATCCACCAATTACTGATCTAACAATGGTTGGGTTGCCCTTTTGCTAGTGGTATGAGACAAGCTCTTATGTTTTGAAACAGACAATAAGTGTGTTGCGAGGGATGACTGTCTATAAAACTCACAGTGAAACCACATAGACGAAGAGAAACAGTCGTCGAAAGAAAACCCTCAGTGACGTGTTCCGCCGAGTGTTAAAGCGGATTGTCACTCAGACTACGATGCAAATGGCGGAGGAACTCAAGCACCGCCTCGCACAGCCTGTGTCAATACTTCACAGTCCACCGCAAGTTACATGACATGGACACACGGGATCGTGTTACACGGGAGAAACCACTGATAAGGGACCATAACGCTTTAGTATGACGGTAATTGTGCCGCGAACATGCAGCATGCACCGCTGATGAAATGGAAACATGTGATATGGTCGGATAAATCATTGTTCACCTTACTTCAAACCACTGGCCATGTTTATATGTAGCGAACGGCCGAAAAAGTGTATAATCGGTAGTGTCTCCGTCTAACGATGAAGCGACGGTGACTCTATGATGCTATTGTCACAATATCTTACCTTTCAGTGGATCATGTTCTAACACTTACCAATCACACCACTGTCCGTGATTAAGTCACCGTTTTAGGAAATCATGTGCATCTTAAGGTCCAGATATTGTTTCCGGACAATGACGCCATATTCCAGCGTGAAATGCGCCTAGACACACAGCTGAAGCTGTTGTGACGTGTTTTGAGGAGCATAGGATGAAATGGAACATTCTCCTTGCCCGTCTAATCCCCGGACCAAAATCTGCAGGCTATTTTGGAGACATGAACTCAGCGCAGATTTCCGCTTCTATTTTTTGCGGAACTGAATGATGCACTTTACATGGAATGTACAATCTCTATGACTCCATTCCACGTTATATCAAAGTTTTTCTGATTGTGAAAGGTGATCCAACTCCATATTAATCTAGTACGTTGAATTTTTTCCATGTGTTTCCATTATTTTGATAACCACCTGTATATTCATTTTGCAACCGTCTACATTAACAATATTGCAGAAGAAATAAGAATATGATTATTCCGGATGAGATATTAGAAGGTTTGAGTTTGGTAATAACATAATCATAGTGATTAGCGGCATTTAAAAAAGTGACAATCTTGAAGTGTAACGCCATCCTACATGTTTAAAACCTATTTCTGTCCTCTTGTAATTTTCCTGTTCACTGTGAAATCCTGATCACAATCAACACGATCGTCGCAGGATTTGGATTCGAGAAGGATGATAGCTATTACTGAAACATTCATTGATTCGTTAAACTAGAAAACGTTTCTCCTAGGAGCACACTTGGTAAGCTAAACGTTTCTTTCCTTTTCAATGTAAGTTACAAAATGCGTATTTTTTACACTTTGGCATATTATTAGATTTATAGATTACAAACAAAACTAGGTTACGCTACTACCGAAGTATCTTACATCGTCACTAACTTTGGACATAAAACCATTGTAAAAGTCTTTGGCAGACATAGTTCTCCTTCCCTTCACACCAATTCTCTTAAATCCTATCCACTGTTTATTACACAGCACACACAAAATATCCAATTTATTTTCATATATCACGTAGCCTGGTCTCCTATCTTCTTTCAAAGTAAGTTCTTTGTGTCTTGTCATTGGAAACACAGCATCATAAAGTTTTACTTTAGTCCTATGCCACTCTGTTGCAAGAGGATACATTTCGGACAATGCACGATATTGGTTATATACATCTATCGCTGACATTGAAGACCAGTGAACGAAAGCTAGTTCAGATGTAATTCTTGGTGCTGGAACAAGGATCAATATATTAATGTTAAATTGTTACATATTGTTCTGTATCTTGCAATATGTCGAATGTTAAAATTTCGGTATTTTTAGTTCACACCAGTATTGGATCTGGTGGCACTTGTTTCATTACCTGGCAAAGTATCGTATGTATCCGGCTAATAATAACCGAGTTATAAAAAAGAATGCAGAAAAAATGTATATGTCATCCTATTTCAAAACTGAATTTTTTTCGCTCTCCTGTAGAATTGTGATTTTCAACATACGATCTATTGCAAGATACAGAACGACATGGATGTCGCAAAATTTTGCACATTGATTACTTTCAATTGGTTCACTTATTCCTCAAATCTGACAGTTTTATTTAAAACTAGCAGAAGCGCTCGGCTTTGCACGAGAAGAATAATGGTTATGCACAATATTTGAAAATGAAGAGCTGAGAGAATAAATAGCAAAACCAAATAGAATAAATAACGATAATCAAAGCCTACAGCACTGCCCCTGTCGAAAGTAAAGAATTGAGTACAGTAAATAACCATGGGCAACGCCTGTCAATTCCTGGGCCAACTGGCATATACATTCTTGGGTAAATTTGGGCTTAAATGTCATTTGGAATGTCACTAATCAGCTTAGTGACTCAGAAAAATATAAATTCGACACTAATCTCGGTCATTTTATTTTTCGCCCCTTCTCACCCCCATATGGGGGCTGAATTTGAACACATATGTCACTATTCATCTCAGTGACCCCAAAGCTATATATTCGACATTAATAAAAATCATTTTCGATTATTAATTACATTTCACTCCTTTCCCCCGTCGGGGTGTCCCCACAGTATTTTTTCTAGATTATAAATCATATGTATATGTCAGTCAACTCATGTTTTTAAAAATGAATTTACACTCTGAGTTTCATATTCCAAACATAAGTAGTTCGTGAGATGGTCTATTTTTGGCATATATTTTAAAACACCTCTTCCCATTTGAACTCCCCCTTAAGTTACGTATTAAAAATCCTAAATAGCTCACGGTTTCTTTCGTCTCCCTTAGCCTCGATGCATAACGTGGGACGTTAAAGTAATAATAATAATAATAATAATAATAATAATAATAATAATAATAATAATAATAATAATAATACCTAATCTTTTCTTCCTTGGCGGGGAGTCTGGGGCACTGCCCCTATCTACGACACGGCCCTGACTACTGAAAACAGTTTCGATGTTAACTTGTATCTTAATCAGTCCTGATTAGGTGCAAATTCTTTCTCGTGTTATCTTATATCTATTTAAATTACATATGTCTCATTATCGTAATTGTATGTTCGCTGTTACAGTACATAGAGTCTATAAGTATAAAAATGTATGTACGTATTCCCGTGAAACACTTATCTCTGGAATGCTTATAACAATTTCAACCAAACCTGATACACATACGACTTACAATCTGAAAAAAAAAAAAAAAACTGTGAAAGTAAGACCTCCTAACACCCCTTGGGTGTGCGGAGAGGGTGATATGTGATATTAGTGTTGACTCAATAGGTTTTTTTGTGTTGCTGAGAGGAATAGTGTCATTTTCGATGCTGTTTAAGTGTAACTTCTGCCTACATTGGCATAGGAGATGAAAAAGGGTGAAAAATAAAATAATATATACAAAATGAAATTGCTTGTAGGTGATCGAATCATGCGAAAACACTTGAACAGTTTGAAATAAATTCTGGAACATAGTACTTACTTAAAACTGGATTTTTTGTTACGGGAAAACTACTGAACAGTTTAAGATGAGTTATGGAATAGTACTTACCTAAAACTAGATTTTTGTCACGGGAAAACGTCTGCACAGTTTGAAATGAGTTATGGAATAGTACTTACCTAAAATTGGATTTTTATCACAGGAAAGCGTATGAACAGTTTGAAATGAGTTATGGAATAGTACTTACCTAAAACTGGATTTTTGAAATGAGAAAAAGTCTGAACAGTTTGAAATGAGTTATGGAATAGTACTTACCTAAAACTGGATTTTTATCACAGGAAAACGTCTGAACAGTTTGAAATGAGTTATGGAATAGTACTTACCTAAAACTGGATTTTTGTTACGGGAAAACGTCTGAACAGTTTGAAATGAGTTATGGAATAGTACTTAACCAAAACTGGACTTTTGTCACGGGAAAACGTCTGAACAGTTTGAAATGAGTTATGGAATGGTACTTACCATAAAACTGGATTTTTATCACAAGAAAACGGCTGAACAGTTTGAAATGAATTATGAAACAGAGTAATTATCTAAAACTGGATTTTTATCACGGGTAAACAACTGAGACGACTTAATATCTTCCTTTTACTTGTGGGCTTTGCTCTAAGTGGAAAAATACGGAAGGATATTAGATGCATTTTCCTAATAACTCATAAATATGATAATCACTGCAACTAACTTCTTACTCAGTGTAAGTTAACAATAAATCCACTAAACTTTTTTTGGTAAAAATTCAATTGATCTGACTGATACCCGTCTTAATTTAAAGACATATTTTATGTTTTCCTCACCTTTGGTTACTCCAGTTGATGGCTGATCCATTGCTTTCTCTAAACACACTGGAAGCTCTCGAATACACTCCACTAGTAATTGGGCACCTATCTTCGCCATACGATTTGTTAGCTGCGATGCGAGTTCATCAGGCAAAATAATACATTTTGATTGCTTCACAATTTGACCCACATCAAACCTGCAAAATATATACATCATACAGCTGCCAACTGAAAGTGAAGTAATATATGAAAGGCTTTTATGATCGTAAATCATGTCTGTTGCGGGTTTGAGTCTTACTATTCACTCCAACACAAACAATTTATAATTGTCTACTTACGTTTATTATGAACAATCTTTAAACGTAATACTTACACATGAAGTTACTGCATCTTCCTAACAAGATGAAAATATAAAACACCATTTTCAACGAACTTAAAAAGTTCGTTACTAAATTCTCTATGTCTGTGTGTCTCTATGTGTCTGTTATTTGCGAATTTTTCAATTTTGAGCCCCCTATTCGATAGAGTATCTGAGAACGTAATGGAATTTTTCGCGTCACTTACCGTTCCCGAGATATTGTCCAAAAAAGTTTCGATTTTGGCAGATTTAAGAAGCTATATCTCGGGAACCATAAGTTATAGAGAGATGATATACAAAATGAAATTAATACCTAAAATGAATACCTAATAGGATCGTGAACATTTTGGTACCAAATAGTAACCGGTGGCCACCATTCCCCAGATATTGGCCCAAAAAGTTCGGATTTCGGGAGATTTAAAAAGCTATATCTTGGGAACCGTAAGTCATAGACAGATGATATTTTGCGAATTTTTCAATTTTGAGCATGTCTCTTTGTAAAACAACATATCGTAGAACGTTTTAACAGAATTTTTAAACAAAACATGTGGAAAAAATTTAGTACTCAAGGAAATTATAAATAGATAAAAAAAATATATTACAAGAATTGTTTAATGAGTATAATAATAAAGTACATAGAACAATTGGTATAAAGCCTGTAGAAGTTAATAAAAAAAATTAATTCTTTTTAAGTTCATTCTTGCAATGCTCTTGGAACATTCTCAAAACTGGTTTCATGCTTCAATACAAAGCAGAAATGACTGGAAATATTATATTTCTTCTGTTCTATTTTGTATTCGATCGTTAATGGTAAATTAAAGGTATCTTAATTAAAACTGAACTTATTAGTAAAAGACTAGTTCACACCTTGAATGTTTTGAACTTCTTCCCAAATAGTTATTAAAATTAATTTCATTGATTTTAAAGTTTAATATTAAAAGTAAATAAGACAAGTATTTAATTATGTTTCAAATAGAATGGTATAAACAAAATATCAGTATTAAAGAACTGAAAATAAAAGGCCTAAATTCTGGCAAGTAATTGAAATTATGATCAATGCAACCACCATTAAATACAATACTATCCCTAATTCACACACCCTATGAAACTTACGACTCTTTTTTTTTTTTAAAAAAAAATAACTATATGTCCATTTCCTATAATAATCTTGAGCTCCTTCGTGGGTAAGGGGTTAGTGCACGCGCCTTTGGCGTGGGAGATCCGGGTTTGATTGCCGGTAGGAGCTCATGTAGTTCGGATTCCACGTTAATCAGTAGGCCCACTTGTCATATAGCATCGCTGCTGAACGAGACGTTAAAAACTCAAAATCAAACCTATAATAATCTTCATATATTTAGCCTTCGCCCCTAGTCTAGTGGCTAAAGACATCTTTGGTACATGTGGTCCCTGGTTCGATTCTCGGCGGGAGAAATTACGATGGTTTAGATTTCACTTAAAACTGTACGTCCACATCTCATATAGCCTCGGCGCTGAAAAAGGACGCTAAACTTCAGCGAGCAAACCATCTCCATAATGTAATTGTTATGATGAAAGGTGGGGAAAAAATTGTTATGAGACAATAGGTGTTTCATTAAAAAGTCACGTACTCCAAATAGAGAGTTATATGAAAAAGTCCCTGTATTTGTATTAGATATAGAAAAAAATATCTAGAAATGTTGAACGAATTAAACCTGAAGTTTAGTTAATAAAAGTATTCAGATGCCCATTAGAGTTATTTGTAAAAGTGTGAGTTGTATAGATCTTAAGTAAGAATGCGGCTATCCGTAAACTAGAATAAAGGAAGAAAGCATTAAGTTGTGTTAGCTTAGTAGTAGTATTGTAAGCCTTCCATTATACAGGATGGCCCACGAAAAAGCGGCCCGCCTCTCATGAGGTTAAATGAGTGGTTTTGTACATAGAAATATGCAACAAGAATCAAGCCCCTTCCTATCTAACTGCCGCAACACGATCAATAATAGCAATTACTGGTGTCGACTGTTTTCCGGTTTTTCATGGACCACTCGATAATATATAAATCTCCTATCGGTAGGGTATGTTTTACAGATAATCTCATACAATCGAAAAGGAAAGGAAGCTAGACGCAATTGACTGACATCTTTAACATAATCAAGATAAATTCCTTGGATTTTGCAATACAACTTACCTTATTTTTCAATTACTACAATAACCAATCAATCATTTTAATCATCATGCGTGATTTACATTCTCCTCCACATTTTTAAGCATTGTGTGTGCAACATGTGTTTCTATGTAGAAACAAAGAGTTGAGTTTGTAGCTCAGACCTCGGTTTTCCGAACAGAATCAAATAATATACTCATTTAATATATGAAAGAAAGTGATCTTGTGTGTGATCAAATCACGGAAAAAGGGCTGAACTATTTGATATGAATTTTTGGATTTATCAACTATCTCGAACTTGGTTTTATCTTGTTACTTTGATTACGTGCATATCCTAAGGGAAGGGAAGGAGGGATATGGGGGTCTAGTTTCCCACAAGTCAGTCAAGTTAGGAAGATGGAACTCGATATATAAAAACTCCTCATTAAAAACAAATGGATACGTGCCCCCAGCGTTTTTGAAAATTGTCGTTTCAAGGGAGCAATGGGGAAATAAAGCGATGTTGCCTGTTGTTTGTAATTGAATCACGGGGAAATGTTTAAACAGTTTGAAATGAAATTTGGAAAATAATTAGTACCCATCTCAAGCTGGGTTTTTATAATACTACTCTGATTAAAGGGCACATTCTAAGGGAAAGGGCGGGGTGTCAAAATTTATCCCTAAAATAAAGTATCCTATGAGTTTCTATTATCAAACTTTTAATGAAATGTGTGACCAAAGGAGGGAAGGGGTTAAAATAGTTTTCATAAACCTATTTTTCCCGTGCAAAGAACGGGCGCTTCAGTTTGTAAAGCATTAACAACGGAAAGAACGGACACTTCAGCTAGTAAGCATAAAAAATGCAAAGAACGGGCACTTCAGTTAGTAAAGCATACTTGAGCTAGTAAAGCATAAACAATGAAGAGAACGTGCACTTCAGTTAGTAAAACATAAACAATGGAAAGAACGGGCACTTCAGTTAGTAAAGCATAAACAATGCAAAGAACGGGCACTTCAGCTAATAAAGCATAAACAATGCAAAGAACAGGCACTTCAGCTAGTAAAGCATAAACAACGCAAAGAACGGGCACTTCAGTTAATAAAGTATAAATAATGGAATGAACGGGTACTTCAGCTAGTAAAGCATAAATAATGAAAAGAACGGGCACTTCAGTTAGGAAAACATAAAGAATGGAAAGAACGGGCACTTCAGTTAGGAAAGCATAAACAATGCAAAGAACGGGCACTTCAGCTAATAAAGCATAAACAATGCAAAGAACAGGTACTTCAGCTAGTAAAGCATAAACAATGCAAAGAACGGGCACTTCAACTAGTAAAGCACAAACAACGCAAAGAACGGTCACTTCAGTTAGTGGGTCTAGGAAGATTCAGTGTAAGAAAACTCGGTATGGGGAAAGTTAGCTCTAAGGTGGATTCGGTGTAATACATATTGGTATATTACCGCTTACGATAACTTATAAATCTACATATTGTGAATAAGAAAACGCCACAAAATGCACCGAATAAAATTTGGTGCATTACTTATTTCAACAAAATGTTTGTTTTCATCACACAATCAATCTGACAGTTTTGTCAGAAATAAAACAATCACAACTCGAAATTCAGAGAATAGTTATAGAAACAGAATTGATAGAAACAACTAAAAACACCTTCCATATAGAGCATATGTAGGCCCTAGATATGTAAGAAGCAAAAAATATATTGATCAAATAGTCTTAGTCGGATCAGTTCAAAATCTCTTGTCGTCGCGAATTCTGTCGAGGAATTTGAAGCTTAAAATATATAAAACGATAATAATGCCTGTTGTGCTGTATGGTTACGAAACATGGTCGCTCACTCTGAGGGAAGAACGTAGAACAAGATCCTGAGACGAATACTCGGACCCAGGAGGAACGGGAATGGGGAATAGCGAAAATTTCATAACGAGGAACTACATAATTTATACGATTTACCAAACATTGTTAGGATCAAGCCTATGAGGCTCAGGTGGGCATGTAGCCAGGATGGAAGAAAGTAGGAACGTTTTTAAAGTCTTAACTGGAAGACCAATCGGAAAGCGACCATTAGGAAGACCTAGGCGCAGATGGGAGGATAATATTAAGATGGATCTCGCAGAGATAGGAATACAAAGTAGAAACTGGATGCAATTAGCTAAGGATATAAGTCAGTGGAGAGCTTTCGTGAACGCTGCATTGAACCTCCGGGTTCCATAGGCCATAGAGTTAGTTAGTAAGTCTTAATCGAATAGGCAATATAAAGTAGGATGGTTTTATCAGATAATAGTTGTAGAAATAGTATTGAGATAACAATAGGAAAAAAGGCTAAAATAATAAATGCTTTGTAATATTAACAAGTTCAGTATAATATTTAGTACGCCCTAAAAACATCTACAATATACACTATGGATAATATATATATAAGAAATGCGAGATTCAGAATTATCTATCAAAATGACAAATAGTAGATCACTCCTCTAAAATATTTAACAATGTTCCCATTTTCAAAAATGGTTGCAAGCGTCTACAATTTGGAATGGTGCATTTGTATTTCTTCTTATTATAATGGAAGCGACCTGCATGAAACAGTTTTCGAAAAATCTGCAATTTTCAACTTTACTCCTTCAGTAACCTACATTTATTTTTGGAAGTAGAAAATTCTAAAAGACATCCTCTAAAATAGCATAAAAACTTAAGTATCAAATTAAATGTCGATTGGTAGCGATGGTCGTTTCGCTAAATCACACGGACGGACATCGAAAAACTAATTCTTCGTCATGTAAAAGTGATGAAATGTTAAAAATTTGTCGAAATCTTGAATTCAAATTATTTCACGATCACACTTTTTTCAATTCCTTATAGTAGGAAGTAGAAGTACGTTCTACACAAAGTTTGAACTTAAAACTAATATGTTCCTTTACCATCAAAGTTTCTAATGTATCCTAAGGTCTATTAAACGAATATTTCTTTACACCTAGCATTTCCCACACCGAGTTTTCCGTGCACCGAATTTTCTTACACCAAGTTTTCTTACACCGAATTTTCCTGCTCCCTTCAGTTAGTAAAGTATAAACAATGGAAAGAATGGGCACTTTAGCTAGTAAAGCAGAAACAATGCAAAGAATGGGCACTTCAGCTAGTAAAGCATAAACAATGCAAGTCATGTGTGATAGTTGGAATTAAGTAATGTGATATTTGAGTTGATTTTGGGTTTAACGTCCCGTTCAGCAGCGAGACTATATGATACGGGGACCTACTGATTAACGTGGAATCCGAACTACATGAGCTCCCGCCGGGAATCGAACCCTGGTCTCCCACACCAAAGGCGCGTACGCTAACCGCTTAGCCACGGAAGAGCTCTAATGTGATATCTGAGTTAAATTCAGTAGTTTTAGAGCAGAAATAGGCTTCTTAGTAATAGCTATCAATTTTATGTTAACTGAAAACCTATTCTACAGATGGAAGAAATAAGAATTATATCTTTGCATGAAATACTCAAAACATGCTTTGAGTTCAAGTAACCCACTTCTTTAAGCAGTGGCTCATTTATTGTGCGAGGTGAATTCAATTTATAACATCTATTTTCTCTCTCTCTCTCTCTCGCTAACTAATCACATGAAAACTATAAAACTTGTGTCACTTTTCGACGTAATCTCGCTACGGCCATACACACTTTTCACAACGTCGACGCCATGACTCCACGGCCGCAGTGAACGCTTCTTTAGGAGTCTGTTTTGACCACTGGAAAATATCTGATGAAATAGCGGCACGGCTACTGAATGTGCGTTTCAGGATTGAAAAACGGCATTCATGCCTCATCTTTTGTTACGATCGATGAAACGAAAGTCATTCATGTCGTCATCATACGTCAACATTGTCTGACAACATACCCTGCGCGCAGCCTTTTTGTCGTCCGTCAGCATTCGTGGAACCTACCTGGAGGACACTTTTCGCATTTTCAGGTCTTTATTCAGGATTGTGTGCACAGATGGCGGGAAACTTCCAAAACTTTTAGAACAAAGAAACGGGATTTTTTGAAAGCTAAAATTAAGGAACTTGAAGATAATAGTAAAAATAAAAATATTCGGGACATGTATAAGGAGATCAGCGAATTTAAGAAAGGCTATCAACCTCGTGCTTATATATTAAAGAAATCTGACGGAACAGTTCTCACTGATACGGATAGCCTCTTAAATAAATGGAAAGATTTCTTTGACGATTTGCTGAACACTCAGCCAAAAACTGGTGTGCGTGGAGAAAAGGAGATACACACCGCAGAACCGTATATTCCAGAACCCAATCGAATAGAAGTGGAAGCCGCTATAAAGAAATTGAAGAAACACAAATCTCCGGGTGTAGATGAAATTCCGGCTGAGTTAATTTTAGCTGGAGGCGAAAAATTGTGGAACAAGATACACAAACTCATTCTCCTTATCTGGAACAAGGAAGAATTGCCACAAGAGTGGAAAGAATCAATCATTGTTCCAATTCACAAGAAAGGCGACAAAACTGACTGTAATAATTATCGAGGCATTTCTCTTCTGTCAACATCCTATAAAATCCTTTCAAATATTCTGTTAGCAAGATTGACCCCATACGCAGATGAAATTATTGGAGATTATCAGTGCGGATTTAGACGAAATCGATCAACTATCGACCAAATATTTACCATTCGCCAAATACTCGAAAAGAAGTGGGAATACAATACCCTGGTACATCAACTATTTATTGATTTTAGAAAGGCTTACGACTCGGTTAGGAGAGAAACATTATACAACGTTCTTACAGAACTTGGAATACCGAGAAAGCTAATTAGATTAATTAAGATATGTTTAAGTGAATCCCAAAGTAAAGTCCGGGTAGGAAAATTTTTGTCCACGAGCTTCCACGTCGAAAATGGCCTGAAACAAGGAGATGCGTTGTCGCCATTATTATTTAACTTTGTGCTGGAAAGGAAAATCGCCATAAGGAAAATCAAAGATAGCAACCAGGGCCTAGAGTTGAACGGCATTCACCAGGTTATGGCATATGCTGATGATGTAAATTTAAAAGGGGATGATAGGAGAACAGTAGAAATAAATGCAGAGATCTTATTAAACGCTTGCAGGGACATGGGTTTAGAAGTAAATGCAGGGAAAACTAAATACATGGAAGTGCGTCGGGACCGTAATACGGCAAATTGTGGAGGCGTTAAAATATTAAATAATGCTTTTGATAAAGTGGATACTTTCAAATATTTAGGATCAATATTAACAGACGAAAATCATATTCACGAAGAAATTAAATGTCGACTAAAAGCAGGGAATTCGTGTTACTATTCGGTTCAAAATCTCTTGTCGTCGCGAATTCTGTCGAGGAATTTGAAGGTTAAAATATATAAAACGATAATCATGCCTGTTGTTCTGTATGGTTGCGAAACATGGTCGCTTACTCTGACGGAAGAACATAGACTGAAAGTATTTGAGAACAGGATCCTGAGAAGAATATTCGGACCCAAGAGGAACGAGAATGGGGAATGGCGGAAGCTTCATAACGAGGAACTACATAGTTTATACGGTTTACCCAACATTGTTAGGGTCGTCAAGTCTAGGAGGCTTAGGTGGGCAGGTCATGTAGCTAGAATGGAAGAAAGTAGAAACGCTTTCAAAGTCTTGACTGGTAGACCCATAGGAAAGCGACCATTAGGAAGACCTAGGCGCAGATGGGAGGATAATATTAAGATGGATCTCGCAAAGATAGGAATACAAAGTAGAAACTGGATGCAATTAGCTAAGGATAGAAGTCAGTGGAGAGCTTTTGTGAACGCTGCACTGAACCTCCGGGTTCCATAGGCCATAGAGTTAGTTAGTTAGTGCACAGATCCCATGGAAATGCCAATTTTGGAAGTGATGTGTTCCACACTCATTCAGCGATCCTCTAAAACAACTTTCTTCATTCATTCGATCATGTCGTCAGACCGGCTCGTGCGAGGCCGACATTGTCTTGATTTATTGGCACATGACGTTCTTTCTTCTTTGAACTGTTGCACCCACGAATGCACATTAGATACATCCATGATACCATTATCACAAGTCTCACTCAACTGGTGATGAATTTCGGTGTCGCACCACGCAAACGAAGAAAACGAGTGATTACATGCTGTTCTTGTAATGAAAATGTCGCCATTTTAAGAGCATCGTATCAAAAACAGTCATCAGTCTCACCGTTGCCGCTAGAGTTATGTGTGTTGTACGGTGTTGCCACCTCTGTCATGCATTGACAAAGAGTGCCCGCGTATTTTAAAATAAACAACACGTTTCTATCTGTAACTAGTCCTGATAAAAAAAATGAAGGTGTTGTAATTTGAATGCACTTCATAATAAGAACTTCTATGCTTTAAAGTATTCGCTGTTTCATAGAACACTTTATTCAGCCATGAAAACCTTTCTCTTAAATTTCCAACACGAATAAAGAATATAGCATATGAAAAGTTCTCTGCCTGCCAGCCATGGGAGCAAGCTTTAACCCAACGAGGTAGGTACGGTTCCCATCCGTAATAATTTTTTACTTGAAAATTTAAGGTGGATCACCACCCGGAAGTCAGTACATATTTTAGCTCATTCCCTTAACTACTGCGCAATGAAACGTTACATATAAATATTGTACTATAAGATAAAGTTATGTTTCAGCTACAACACAAGACTCTGATTCATTTAATTGTATCTTCTGATATCGAAAAAGGGAACAAATAAAAGAAAATACTTGATTCGTTTCATAATGAGCACACAAGATGGCACTTGCTGTTAGATCTTACTAGAAGTGCTCAATTTTATGGAATGTTTATTTGTATGTGTAAAGTATTTTAAAGTAACGATCTTATTACGAAATAGATATATTATTTGACCGTTTTTCGTGTTATGGTTCTCGTTTTATTTAAATATTAATTTATATTTAAGGAAATAGATTTTGAGAAGAAACTTGCGCAGAACCATAATGCGTTGTTGCCAAATTTGTACGTTTAACTCCTGGATTCTAGCGTTACAGTTCGAGAAACGGAACTTAGCTGTAAATTGCGGTAAGGGTCGAAAACTAATTTCTCTAGTAAGCATCCAAACAGAATTCCATGATTACTTCTTTTATTATCTGGCACCAATAAACACTCGACACTACCTGGCAATGCCGCACTATTCAAGCAGTGTTTAGCATAGCACCGAGAACACCTAGTGATCCACCTTAAATGAATAATAATTGTTATATTAATTGTATAAAAAAATCCTTTCTTCTTTTAATCAGACTTTTCCCTCTGAACTTCTTGATGTATTTGATGTCAATAATAATAATAATAATAATAATAATAATAATAATAATAATAATAATAATAATAATAATAATAACTTCACTAAGATTCACTAAAAGAGTAGGAAGATGCACGTACTTGTGTGGCATTATTCTCATAATAGTTATACCAGTTTCTTGGTCTCCATTCAAAATTGCATGTATTATAGGCGCTGCTCCTCTCCATCTTGGCAGTAGGCTGCCATGGACATTTAGCATTCCTCTTGAAACGAAAAAGAAAAAGTACAATTACATTTATGAACTATAAATAAGGAAATGCTGTTATCAACAACTGAATATGTGTAATCTATATGTAGCTACGTTGACTTAAGCAAAAATGGGTATTTTTTTCTTTTTTTCGAAAAGTTTCCTTGTTCATTATTCTAGAGCATCTCAGCAGCTATACTGCAGGAAGAACTTGTAGTTTGTGGCAACCAAAGCAAGGAAACATACTAGCCATTTACGAATTTACGAAGTCCATATAGTGATAGACTAGGAGCAGAGCTATCGCACTGATCGTAAGTCAGAAGGTGCTCACTTGGACAAAACTCAAGTCTCATATCATTCTACTTATCACGTATAAGTAGGTATATTGCTAGTGCGTAAGGAATTTTCCCCGCAATATAACACATTTTTAGTACAGGGTTCCTACTAATCTGAAGAAATCTATTTCCCTGACTCCTCCCTGAGTTTCCCTGATCTTTGGCAGGAAATTCCCTGACTTTCATGACAGGTGCCGAATGACGTTGACATATAAATAAGGAATAAATAACGGTGAATATTTATACGGCGTTATTCTATAGAGACAAATAATAATCAACTGCTCATACGTACATTCCACTTACCTCCCATAAAAATCTAAGCAACTCCAATATAATGGTTGGCTAAGCTGATACTGGTGTACAATTAATGTTAGAAAAAATATATTTTATAAAATTTCCCTGATTTCTAGTCTTTTTCCCTGAGCTTCCTGACCTGCGCCTTTCCCTCAATCTTCCCTGACTTTCCTGACCAGTAGTAACCCTGTAGTACTTTCATTCCTATCAAAAGTGAGCCTGCTTCAGAAAGCCACGCCTTCCTACAACTAGCGAGAATACATATTAGGAGATTTGGTAAAATTAATAGATTGGTATGGTTGATCCAGCATCTGTGATGGTCCAAGATACGTTGCTGCAATTTTTCACTCTAATTTTCTAATGTAATAATTAGGGCAACCCAAAAGCATAACAGCAATACATGTTTGTGTTTTATACATGTTTGTGTTTTACACATATGGTTGGTACCTTGAACATGGTCGTGGTTGTGTAAGGATCCAGAAGAAATTAACTTTAAAAGCATAATTTTAGGAAATAAAGCATAATTTAAAATATATAGCACAATTCTTGGAAAATATATTAGAGCAATTCTTGGAAAATTCTGTTTAACTGCAAGTTTAACATACTGTACTAATATTTTCTTAAAACCAATATTTAGAGTGCAAAAACATTGAGAACATACCAATGCAACAATGAAAAGCTTAGTTTTATTTATGTAAACTTTCCTGTGTAATCCTTTGAAGTGCAGAAAAGAAAAAGGAAAAGAAGAAAAAAATTTCCGTCAACAATAAATAAACAATAGTTTTTTTCCCAAGTGTAACTGTGCAGTTATGTATGATGATTCGAAATGTACAAAAAGTGCACAAAAACTCCACACTATATTGTTATGTGTACCTCTTGAACACTTTCTGTACTTTTTGGTGGCATCTTTTTACTTTCCCTTTGTGTATATAAGCACCTCTAAGGCGCACACAAGTGATTAAAAAACTGAGTCGAGTAAAGCATATCTCTTTGCAGTGCATTAAGTACAAAGTTCATTAAATATGAAAGAAACTAGTTACATGAAATATTTATAAATAGATCAAGATATTTAGAATATTTCATGTATAGTAAATATTATACATTATACACGATTAATGTAAAACAAAGATTGAAATTAACAATAAAACATGATCTGAAAGAAAATAAAGCATAACTAAACAAAAAATAAAGCATAATGTGGGTTACTCTAGTAATAATGTATACATTGTTGGAAAAAGTTTTAAACAAATCAGAACTAAGAATATGATGGATTCTTTCCATACTGAATACTTTAGCTAAAAGATTTAAATCCTTATAAACCACTTCACATAATCGAATCATAATTTTGCACGAACTATTAGCCGTTGCAACAAAACTCCATATTGCTTTTTTAATAACATCTGTAAACGCTACATGATTTAACAAAATGATACATATTCAGAGAATTATATACATATGCAGAATATAATTTACTTTTTTATGTCTACTCATACTTGAAATTCAAATAGGCATCGCAATTTTTATGAAAGACTGACATCAAGACGCACCTTTCGCCATACTTCTTGTTTAGATAACATATAGAGCTACATTTAGAAATTATGTAAAAAAAAAAATAAATAAATAAAAAAATAAATAAATAAATAAAATAAAATTTGATCTGATGTCATGAACCTAATAAAATTTGATCTTGTGCTTGGGAATCGCTATAGCAATGATTCAAATGATAATAACATAAACACAATTGTTTCCATACACATATTCCAATTGTTATGAGCGCACAGTTAATTTGATTTGATTTTGAGTTTAGTGTCCCTGACAGCAGCAAGGCTATATGAGATGACGTGGACTTACTGATTAACGTGAAATCCGAACCACATGAGCTTCCCGGGAATCGAACCCGGATCCCCCACGTCAAAGGCGCCTACGTTAACCGCTTAGCCACAAGGGAGCTCAGCGCATAGTTGCATTAATCATCTGGTGATGTGATAGCAATTCGCGGTGCAGTCATTCCGAGCAGTCCAACACAGAGCATAACCTCTTGATATAAATAGCGGTTTCGCTGATAGATGCTGTAGGATATATTACGTAAATGAATCAACTAGAACTGTAACTCTGTATCTGGTGATGGATTTTATCATTATTCTTGCATATATCGATTTGCTCTGAGATCGTTTATTAAATGTATTTTTTAATGGATTGTTTTACGAAAAAATATTACGTGCATTAATTTCCTAATTTAAGAAATTTATTTTCCTGTCTAACTTTTTCACGCGTATTGCCAAATATAAAAGCAAACTACATAAAATGGTTTACATCATTCTATTGTATTATAAAGTCAAAGACTTCTTTTTTCAGTGCTGTAGAAAATAAACACCTTGGACTTACCCGAATTTTAATTTTAAACATTCAATTTTGCATCTGCTCTATAATACCTTTGTACAGAAGTCACATTCCATGTAAATATGTAACATGTTTAGCAACCAATTTGTAGTTTTATTCACAATGCACAGTAAAGAAATATTGAGCATAACAAGTTCTCCGACTTCACGAAGTAAATTTTTTTAAAAATGAATACGTAAATCTACTTACAAAGGAAACGCATCAATAATTTCCTTAGGTATTAAGTGTCCAAAAGCAACCACTAATCCAATATCGAATTCTCCAGACTTTACAGTTACTGGCCATTCGTGGATCTTTATTTTATGCTCCATTGCATAATTTTTAACAGCACGTGCCTGCTTCTTTGTCACTACTTCTAATTTTCGCACAGACGTTCCAGATTTCCTGTTAAAGAAAAGAGAATATTTTTAATTAATCTCAGCATTTATAGCAGTAACAAATAATTGACTTAATTTGTGTATTTTCTATGTGAGTGTAATAATTTTACAATGTGACAAAAAAAAAAAGTTGCAAACGCTTTCTATTTTTAAAGCGTTTGTTCTATATTTTGATTGTTGTTACTAAGCCTCACTACAAAGTTGTCCAAAATCTCTCTGTATTTTACTCTCCGTAATAATGTAGCAAATATTTCCGAAAGCAACTCCGTAACATTTATAAAATTTTTACATGCAGTACAATGTGTGGCGTGTAGTGTCTTTCCTATCTTGCTGTAGCACTTAAAAGCCAGAACAATTATCAATTATTTACAGACCTCATTCTAATCATTTAAAAACATTATATATGTGATTATCTGAAATGACGGAAAGCGATAAGTATTGGTTCTCTTTGTTTATAAAAAAGAAAGAGCAAGAAAGAAAAAATAGATATATTATTCTATACACACATCTATATTAATATAATGAATCTCTAACTGGTAGCGTAGTGTTTATTTAACACAAAAATTACTGGAATGATTCCAATAAAAATATTCACTTACACTAAAAATACAAATCGCTCAGCAAAGCAACGTTTATTTTAAAAATAATAAATGTGTGACAGTTTCGCCAACTAACTGACCATACTGGCTTAATCAGAAACTATAAAAACAAGATAGAGTTGCATCTAAATATAACAGAACAGGATCCCAGAAAATGGTTCTGAACGCTGATTGGCTGAACAAAACAGATTCAGCCAATCTTAACAAAGGTTGACTAAAATGAAACTAAACACCGTAAATCCATTTCCCTCCCTCGTCCTGTGGAAAACTAAGCTACAAATTAAGTCTTTCCAATAACTTGCCCCACGGTTCGTTAATTTTAAGTCCTGTATTCCAGTACATCACACAGTTTTTCTCTTTTTCAATGAATCTGGTCTCTCACTTTTTTATTAACGATCTTTGTTTCCGTGCTAACGTTTCAATCTCGCACCAATTAATATTATGAATTATGAAATCTTCACAAATATCTTCACAGAAATTTCAGAGTGGTTATACACTACTCATCATCTTTGAAACATTCTGCAAAGGACGCATTAATGCTAAAATTAGTAATTACCTATTTACAGAACCCTTTTCTTTTGTGGGTAATTTTAGAATTTTTGTGGTTATTGACACTACCTTCTTACGGGATTTCAGATAGGAATTTGTGCACCTTGGCTCAAAGATAAAGCGCCCACCTTCGGTGTGAAGGATCCCTGATTCGATTCCCACCCATGCGAGTTTGTGGTAGACATCGTGTTCGTGAGTCTCCTCAGTGCTCTCCCGTTTCTTCCCAATTCTCATTCCAAATGAAATGAAATCTTTTAATTTAATGTCCTATGATTATGCCGTTTTAGGCTGAGAGAGACGGATGGTTAAGGCAAGTGAATGATGATGGAATGAGAATGTAGGAGGAAACGGAAGTACTCTGAGAAAATCGAAGGATATGATGTTGTCCATCACAAATTTACTTGGGCAGGATCGAACCAGGAACCCCACGCACCAGAAGATGGTGCTCTACCACTAGATTATATGTTTTGTAAGTTTTAGGTATGTAATGAGAAGAACTAGGTAGCTCTAACCTCCATAATAAATATTTTGTTCATAATGTTAATAGCTAACTAACTAACTAAATGGCCATCCTTACTATAATTCTCTTCTTTGGCCTTCTTAACATAACATCTGTCAATGTAGTTGTAAACTTTAGTACTTCTCAATATAAACCGAAAATATATCTAAATAATTTGTTGTACATTTCGTATTTATGAAAACTTGTAATTGAAAACAAATTTGTTATTTTTTTTTTCTCTATTCAAATGTATACTTACCTTTCTATATAATGCATCTTGTTTATGTTTCTTTTATCTGTGTTCAAGGTGAAATAAGGTTTAGGATGTATTTATCCTAAATCACTTTGTAATTTTTTAAGGTTCAATATCTGTGAATATATACCTAGATAATATGATTCGTAAATGTACCTTTCCACACTTGATTTGCATTTGCCAAGTCTTTTAAAACAGTTTAAGGACAACTACCCAAAGTTACAGAAGTCTTTCACAAGTTCAAATCATAGATTGATACACATACTTACGAGTCATATTACATGGGACAAACCATCTTCTCTTTCAACACAGATAAAGAAATGTAAGAAAAGAAAAAAAAAAAATACGAAGAGACAAATTTGTCAATAGTTATTTATTACTACAAGTAATTAGCAGAAGTGTCTTTTCTTTGAACGGGAAGAATACTATCAGAAATATATATATATATATATATACATAAAACGGAAATTTTAATATTGTCAAAATTGTCCCACTTTCCCCGTACAGACGCGGAATTAACAAAACAGCTGAAATAAGTGATTGCTCATTTTGTAATGAACAAATTGTATCCAAATTTTACATCTGCAACTTCAACGAATTCCCATTTTCTGAATAACAAAAAACAAATATGAATATTATAAAAAATTTCCCCTTTAGAAGTGGAATTTTCTAAAATGCTGAAATATGGATTCCCTAATTGTCTCACGGATGATATAGGATTCAATTTTCTAAATAAAATACTAGTAACCTTGTATCCGTTGTTAAAAAAAAAAAAAAAAAAAAAAAAAAAAAAAAAAAAAAGATACAAGTTAGTATCTCATGATTTCCAAATATTTCATTATCGATATTTCACACCTCCAACATACGTAAATCTTCATGTTGGGCACTTTCTGAACAATAAAGAAACAGAAATTTAAATAGTATAGCTATGGACACCCTTTCTCCATTAGGTGAGGAATTTTCAAAACTAAATTTAGGTATTCTCATATTTTTAATTCAGAATTCATATACCGCACTAAAATCTCAAACTTAATCGAATCCTCACAACCGGAACTTTCTGAACAAAGAAAGGGAAAACTGAATATTATAGAAATGTCCCTTTTTTCTGCATTTGAAAGAGAATTTGAGGAGTTTATATGCCGAGCGTTATCAACCTAACTTCAGGAATTAGTGAGATACAATATTCTTGGCGAAATAAAGGAGCCCCCTTAAAATAAGTTTTCCAAGTCCGTCCTTTGGTGACAAAATGAATTTTCTGTCCCGGTGATAAGAGTCAATCATTTTTATACTCTTATATAATAGTATATAATACAAATTTTCAAAACTACAAATTATTCCCTACTAGTTGTTAAGCTATAAATTAATGAGATCGCAATACGCTGTTGCCAAACTTCATATGAGAAAATGCGAATATTGCGACCTATTAACAGAAACATGATTGAGATAAAATAACTTTAGCTGCATTATATTGTAGTGTCTGTAACTTGCTGTGGGAAAAGAAAATGAAACATACAGAACTTTAGCCATGCTGTTTTGTTCGTTCATTTCATTAAGAACTTGTGACTTAACCCTCTATTTTCTTCATTCATTTTTTTTTTAAAGATATTGTTATACTTAGCAGCTTCTATGCCAGGTATTGCCGATCCAACTTCCACGTTAACTTTTTATCTAATATAAGACCTGAAGATTTTATTTATTTAGAAAAATTTAGTTGTTTTCCTCTAATGTTGATCTGAGGAATTAGATTTTTTCTTTCTTCGTAATTATTGTGAAAGTAGATTCTTAACAATTAATGTTCAATCCAATATCGAAGCTCCATTTTTGCATCAAATCCACAATTTGTTCAATTTTCCTCGCTCTGTCTGATATATATAAAGGTTTTCCTTTGAAAAGAATGTGACTTAATAATTTGTTGCCCTCAAATAGACCAACAGAAGTTGTTTCTTCTATATAAAAGTTATTAATTTTTATATGAACGTACCTATCATGAAAAGCATTGCAGATAATAAGAATATACTTTTTGGGAATGTTTAAGTTAATTAGCTTCCTAATTAATATATCTAAATTAATAGAATCATAAGCTTTCAGACTTATTATTATTATTATTATTATTATTATTATTGACAGATTCTCCATAAATCAATGATTAATGGGTCTATTGAATCTAGGCGTAGAACTGTCTTTCTGAATCCTGTAATGTTAGCCGGGAGAATTGAATGATGCTTAACTGACCATTGTAGTCTATTTAAGATTAATTGTTTGACCTACCAAACAGGCCCTGGCCGATACCTTCCCAAACCCTTTCCATTGTTATTGTTGAATATCCAGTGTAAAATGGCCTCTGAGCTGTATCTGGTGATTGTTAAATAAATAAAAATAAATAAATAAATATTTTAAGTTCTCAAGATAGTACTGCTATAGGTCTATAATGTTTTGCATCATTACACGGTTTATTCGGTTTTGATATGGAAACTATTAAGGATTTCTTTCAAATTCAGGTATTTTTCCGGTTTCCCATATGCCATTTAGAAAATATAATAACAATTATTTAACTTCTGTTGATAATTTTTTTAAATGTGTATAGTGAATTCCATCCAATCCTAGCGATGTGTTCTTTCTTGTTTTTTAAAACTGTTTCTAGTTCTACTCAACTCATTGGAGGTTCCTTATTTATGGATATATATATTTTTTTGTGATTTCTGTAATTAAGGCATTATTAGCGTTGAAAAAATCCGGCGCTAATATATGATGAAATTGATTTATCCAATCATTCTCATTTGACATCAGGCTCTGGATGACATTATTATTACTATTATTATGCAATTGGTGATAAAAGAATTTTCAAATTAGTATCACATGAGTTTGAAATGAAAGATTGTTACAGAAATGCTCGCAATTGGTTCTTTTAATTGTACTTAAAGCAATCTTCGTAAGTGCTTTTGTCTGTTTATATGCGAGGTAATCTTGTATGTTCTTCGAATGTATTAATTTTTGAAATGACATTTTTTTTTCTTTTATTGATTGCTTTCTGTGCTTCTCTATTCCACCAGATTGGTTTATGATAATTTGTGGTATTTTTTATGAATGACCTTTCTCCTTACTCTGTTTATTATTATTATTATTATTATCATCTGACAGAATTATTAAGTTATTTCGATTAGTTCAATTAGTTCGATTTGGACGTTTTAATGTTTCCAAAAGTTCTCATTGGTATTCGTGCCAACTGATATCGCAACAAATTTTGTAAGTTTTAGATTTAAATTTACACACAAGAAGATTCTTTTGTAAAGAAGAATTAAGATAGATTGGATGAAAAAATGAAATGAAATCTTTGAGTTTTACGTCTCACGGTTATGCCGGTTAGGCTAAAGGAGACGGTGATTATGAGAAATGAATGAAATGGTGAAATGAAGAAAGTGGGAGGAAACGGGAGAACCCCGAGAAAACCCACGCACACGGTGATTGTCCTCCATAAAGTTCACTTGGCGGGCGCAGGGTTTGAACCCGGGAGCCCATGCACCAGAGGTGAACGTTCTACCACTGAGCCACCGCGTATGTTTCACAGCACGACTTTTGTACATGTACACACGGCGCGGCGGCGTTCACGGCGCACACCCACCCTAATGAGCGGACTCACTAACTTCGCCCTCCCCAAACTCTGTCAAATAGCATTTGTGCTTTTTGGTGGCCACCTAACACAGGTTGTTTTGTTTTTGCACTGTAGTTTTGATGCCACACACCCGGAAGCCGTATTTATAAACAAATCGTAAAAGAATATTACATTTTCAACAACTTCATCTGTCTCAAGTTATAGGGTTAAGAACCGTATCGCCGGACATATTTTAGGAAATTCATCGAGTCAATTGGAGAATTTATTTAAGTTTGCGAGGAGGAATGAGTGAAAGTGAGGTAAGTGAAACAGCCAAAGTGAAGAAAGCTGTAAGCGGCGCTGTATGTGGAAGCGGAAGGACTATTTTGCGGAGGTACATTTTTTATGATATAGTAGCGCGAAAGGCATGGCGTTGGGGAAGAAAGAAGAGCATTTCGAGGGCTATTTAGCGAAGTATTTATTTTGGGAAAGGAAACCCCAGAAAACTGTTGTACACGATTTTCTTCTTCAAATTGGAAACGTTTACAAGCCTCAGCTTTGGAGGTAAGTGACTTCTAATTGAACGGGAATGTATTTCTGCACAGTGTACAGAAGCTGTATTGTATGTTAACAAGTGAAACGTTGCAAGTGTGAAACTATTGAAATTTTTATGATCGCCAAAACCCACATGTTGTCACTACCCTCGCTTACGCGTTATCCCACCGTCACTGACGCTCCTGCTCCCTTCGGACGCACCCTCTCACTCCGCTCAGACCCCGCTGCGCTCCTGCTCAGACTTGGTTAGATAGCATTCGTGTTTTTATTGGCCACCTAGCACAGGTTGGTTTGTGTTTCTACACTAATTTTTAAGCTCTTCTAACGTAAAGTAACGTCATCTAACGTAACTTAATATAATCCAACAAAATATAACCGAATGCAGTACATTTTGGTGCTCTTTTTCAGTTTTCAAAGTGGTCCGGTGATACGACACTAATGCCCAAGTTATATGTACAGTTGAAATCTTAATCTACACGTGATGCTGAATAACAGAAATAAACTTACATTTCTGAGTGAATTAATTTTAAACTTTCCAATGAAAATTCATTAGTACCAAAAAATAATACTCTCCACGAAGGAAAACATTGATTACTACTGAAAAGGTTTATTCGCTTATACGATAAGCTCAGTCGAATCCTAAGAATGTTCCTTGCACTCCTGTATAAACACACCATTTTCAGAGACACACAAATAATTTAACTATAATACATATTTTGATAAATCAACTATATATGTTTTATATAAAAATAGGGAAAACTACACTAAACAACTGAATATTTCATTCCTGCTGTATTTACATTGCAGGCTTGTACAAGTACATAAACAAAATGACTGTTCACTGGTCTACTTGTTACATTACTTCTTCTCAGCATAGTGTCTTTCATGATATGCACTAATTTTTAATTTCTATAGTTTTCTTTTAAGGGTGAGAGGTAATTCCTTTCCAGCCTTCGTAAAATTATTCGTACAACAAACCCAATGCAAAACATGTAAGGATTCATTACGACTCTTATGTCGTTTATCGCAAATTTTGATTTGTGTTGATACAAACCGTTATCGAAAGTGCCTACTACTAACATATGTTTCCAGCAGTAGTCAGAGTTTTATTATGACAATAATCATACTTCAAAACAACAGCATAAGACGAATGGTTATTCAAATGGATGAAAGTGGGTTTGCTTTATCTACACTACTTTTGGTGCTGTCCTATTTTGTTAGATTATAGATTTTTAAAAACTACTGGAGAAATATGTTGTTATTTCAAAAGAGAAATGTATTAGTAATCAAATATATGCGAATCTTTGCCCTGACATTCCTCTCCACGCAAAAATACAGCTCTTATCATGAGAAAGAATTTATACAATAATACTGGCCTTATTTCGATCCAGCCTTTGCAAAAATAGCGAAGCGTAACTAAATGCAACACGTGCAAAAAATATATAAATACTACGTCTAACATCGTAAAGTAAAGTGCAGATTTGGCTTTGCAATAGTAAAAACCGTTAGTAACTATTTTCCGATGAAATTACATGAATCTATAATCTTTGATCCCATAAATCAGTACTGTACGCCATTTCATTCTTCACAACTGATTAATCTAATCTATTACTATATGCAATGGACGGAAAGAAAAGGCAAAACACCATTATCATGTGTGTTCACTGTACACTTGAATTACATGTGAAATTGTACTGAGGTCGTGTGGTCATAGTGTGTGTGCATGGAAGTTCGTGATTTAATAAATGACAATATAAAACTTAATTAAACAGAATAGAGCACTGTAGAAAGAGGATAAGTTGTATAAATAAGTACTACCTAGGCTATATAATCATTGTTATATATTTCATATATTTTATGAAAAATGGCGCGAAGAGAAGGTCTGACTTGTAAGATTGGACCGTCAATATTAAATGCTGATTTAGCGCAGTTGTATGAAGAGTCCCAGAAACTAATTGATAATGGAGCAGATTATTTACATCTTGATGTTATGGATGGTCATTTTGTACCAAATATTACATTTGGACATCCAGTTGTTAAGTGTTTACGTTCCAAAATCCCAGAGATATTTTTTGAAACCCATATGATGGTATCGAAGCCAGAGCAGGTTAGTGGTGTTACCATAGTGGGATTGTTTTCATATTTATCCTTTGTTGCTAAGCGATTCAACGTTTTTCCTATCCTTCAGGGAAATGTTCTATAATATTGACCCGCACATGTGTAGGTTGGTTCATTTCTTGGGTATCTTTTAGTTCGTGCAGATTTACTATACGAATCCATAGATTTGTAAAATTTACAGAAGAAATTTCTAATATTTTAAAAGAGCAGTGTTTAAATAATGAAAAAATGGTGTGCACTTACCTCGGACATGAGTATTTACATGGAAATACAGAAATGAAAAGCAAAGGTGGTATTCATGTATTCTCCCATAAGGTAGTTGCAGATAAATGTAATTTGTGAAATGTTTATGATTAATTACTACTCATATTGTATTAATTAAAGTAATCTTTACGCAACCGAAGTAGTATGTTGTTTTACGTCCGATACGGAGTGATTCCTGAAAGTACAGAAAGTAAATGCAGAGAGAAAAAGGTATGTTTTTCATGCAGTTGTGTATGGATCCACATAGTAAATCTGCACGTTACTTCACAAAATATAGCTAAGAGAGCGAAGGGGGTTAGATGTCCCGCAGGACTTGTTTCCTACTTTGTATCACAATTTAGACAAAAACAAGGTACTCTGTTCTGATGAGCCATGAAACGAGTTGGGGGAGATTCTAAATGCCATCCCAGTTCTTGGTCAAAGCTCAGTACTTCATTCACATAGTAATGCCGAGCGAGCAATAGCAAGTGAGGACGGGTTAGTAGCAAAGTTGATTACTTTTTTTATTACGATTATAAGTCATTGCTCTGAAATCCTGCCTTCCTTAAGACATTACACATTGTATTTTACCAGGCCCGAACATAATCTATGTTAAAAGTTTGATCGAGATCGCTCGAGTGGTTCAAAGTTATTAAATTTTACTCATTTTCATATATTTCCCCTTCTCCCTTCCCCTAAAATCTACCGTCGAAGCGGAATGATAAAAAAACTTCCGAGTTCCGAACCTCGTTTATGTTGAAAATTTGATTGAAATTGATCGGGTGGTTCAAGAGTTAATAGGTCACAAACCTAGTCGCTTTTATTTTTATTGGATTTTATATATATCCCCCTCACGTACGTTGTTTCGTCAAACTGAAATAATAAAATCCATCCCGGTCCCGAACCTCACCTATGTTAAAAAAATGAAATGAAATCTTTAGTTTTACGTCCCAGGATTATGCCAGTTAGGCTAAAGGAGACTGTGATTATAAGAAATGAATAAAATGGTGGAATGAAGAAAGTGGGAAGAAACGGGGAAACCCCGAGAAAACTCTCGAACACATTGTTTGTCCACACGGTGCGAGCTGGGATCGAACCAGGGACCCCAAACACCGGAGGTAAACGCCCTACCACTGAGCCACCGCTCTCCCTATTCTTATCTATGTTGAAAATTTGATCGAGATCGGTCTGGTGGTTCAAGAGTTAATATTTTTTATTATTTTTTTCCTATCTCCCCCTTCCCTAAGGTCTACCGTCAAAATGAATAGCTAAAATCACTCTTAGGTCAGAACCGCATCTACGTCAAAAAATTTATCGAGATGTTCAAGAGATTAGGAGTCACAAACATAGTCACTTTCAGTTTTATAATATAAGTTCTAATGACTTACTTCTAATGACTTACGACTCAGTAACTGTTCCAGGATTGTCCAGTCCGTAACAAACATAGTCACTTTCAATTTTATAATATAAGTAAGTTCTAATGACTTACGACTAAATGAGTTTGTGGTGGAACTGGGTTATGAATAATTCATTTTAAAAGGGATACTTATATAAGAAATTTAATCCATAAATTCTAGTAACTTTACTTTTTTTTTTTATGTTTCAGTGGATAGAGCCAATGGCAGATGCCGGGGTAAATCAGTATACATTTCATGTTGAAGCATCAGAGGATATACCTAAAACTTGCAGGAAGATAAAAGAAGCTGGAATGAAGGTACTTGTTTATATATATATATATAACTGCCATCTAAATTGAGACTATTTTAAATACTATGATCTATTAATTTAATGATTTATCAATTCATGAATAAATTTAATTATAAAAATATATTATTATTACTTTTCCTACGCCCCACCTCTCTACTTTGGCCCTACTGTTCAGAGGGGGAAATGTGGGCAATAAAGGAAAGAAAAATAAATATATTTATTTTGATTTATATGGTTGCGCAATATCTGAAGAACAAGGTTGCTGATTTATGTAAATAACGACGAAAGTAAACTAACACAAAATAAAATACATAAATCCTTAAGATTAACCTTACAGCTACCTTAAGTACGGGACACTTGATTCACTTTGGTACTGTGTTCATTTATTAATATACATAAACAACATATGTATTAGTGAAAGCAGGAAACAACCAATTTAAATATATTTTTATACACCACATTCTTTGTAGGTACGAATTCAAGCCTTGTGATGTAACTAGGAAAGTACTTGGGCTCGAACGGGTGGATACACACACACAAAAAAAAGTGTGTGTAACGTTAGCATCCCGGAAGCAAACAGTGATATCCCTTTTTCTGCAAGATGCTGTAAACGTCCGTAAGGGCAGGGCAAAGTAGAGCACGTGCCATAATTACAGGGCGTCTATACTGTCTGACCCCCGGACCAATTTTTGTAGAAAAATGTTAGGTGAATGGAAAAATCGGTGAACACTATCCCATTATTTTTAGGGGCACACATTTTGAATTAAAAATTGTGTCGCAGGGTCCCCTGGGGCTCCCAGACAGGGTCCGATCAAAATTTTCAAATGGTAATGGGATTAAGTAGTATATCGTTGGAAACAAGATGAAGGAAATCCCGAATCTCTGCGCTCACCCTCTATGAAATGGTAGACAGTCAAAATGTCAACACAGTTGTCATGAAAGAGTCTATGAGCACCATTTTGCATAGGGTGCGCATACAGACTTGGAACTTGTTGCAGCTTGTTCCTTTTCACAATACATTTCAAACAATATACTACTTCACCCACCTTACCATTTACAAATTGTGGGGTGGACCCTGTCTGGAACCCTACGAGTTCCAAGGCAATACGTTTCCCTTCAACATGTGTGCCCCGAAAAATAATGGGATAGTGTGTTTCCGTTTACCCAAACGTTTCCCCCAAAATGTCCCGAGGTCAGATTTTATAGACGCGTCGGTATGTTACGTGCTGTTACGGACGTTTACACCAGCGTGCAGTAAAACGGACATTACGGTTTACTTGACGGATGCTAACATTACACATGCTTTCATGTTTGTGCATATTTGCCCGTCCTGGAAAGTATGTGAGCTCGACCGAACACATACGCATAGAAGAAAGAGTATGGGTAGTGTTAGTACCCCTAAAGCGATAGGTGATGTCAGTTTGTCTGCAAGATGGTGCAAACTTGCACCAATAGCTGGCACTACCTAGTGGCAGATAGAACCCACTTCATGTCTACCGCTACGCTACTCCCAACAGTAAAGCTGCAAACGCTAGTTCTTCGCATGAGGAAAGGTTGAATATTGCAGACAAACGAACGTCACCTTTTGCTTGAAGGTACAGGAACTTGTTTCTTTTCACAATACCTTTTCAACGATATACTACTTGACCCCCCTTACCATTTGACAATTTTAGTAGGACCTTGTCTGCGATCCTTCGGGAGACCCTAGGATACAGCTTTTTTTTTATTCAAAATGTGTGCCCCTAAAACAATCGATACGTGTTCACCGATTTTTACATCCACCCAACTGTTTTCGCAAAAATGGACAGGGGTCAGACTTTAAAGACGCCCTGTAATTATGGCATGTGCTCTACTGTGCCCTGCTCTTGTGGACGTTTACAGCATATTGCAGAAAAACGGACATTAATGTTTGCTTTCGGACTGCTAAAATTACACATGCTTTTCTTTTTGTGCTTATTTATCCGTTCGAGCCCAAGTATTTTCCTTGTAAGTAGAGCGCACCGACTGCAGGAGTAAGAGAGTGTGTGGTTGTTCTGGGAAGCGGATTAGGTGGCGTAGTAGTTAACGCATCTGCACGATATGTCGGAGACCTCGGGTTCGACTTATAACAAACGTCACTTAATCCTCTCTTCAACAACGCATTGAATACGGACTTCGATTTTAAGAAGATTACGGATCTCGCATTTTCAAATTTAATATATTATGCTATACAGTGTTTCTTAAGAAATTGTAAATAGCGTAAACTATAGACAAATAAACTTGCGAAAAAGTATACATCCATATATATCAGCATATGCAGAGGCGATCGTTAAGATTAGATCAACGTTGTGAGTAATTATTCAGGACTCAAACATCAACTTTAATTTTAATCAGCTCGGCATACTATTGACTCGAACTCTAAATTATCTTTGAAAGCGGAATCCATATGTAACATTACTCGTCGACTCTATATTCATCTCAGCCAGTCTGTACATTATCAGATGTTGTTATATACTACTTCAAGCCTATATTATCCATTTCACAACATGCACTTTAAAACTATGTATTACCTTAACTATTGACAGGATCACATAAAATCTCAATATTTATCCGTCAAAGAGCTATTTTAACTTAACATTTCTTAACTACATCTTGTCGTTGATACTTAATTAGATCTATATCTCTTACTTCTTTTTTCAACAATAGCATATATATGTATATATAATCTTTTTCTTCTTCTGTACAAGTAGTAAATTATAATTTTGGTAAAACATATTTTATGATTACAAAATATATCTGTAATTTATATTGGGTGAAACTTTTAGTATTTAAATTAAATATTTCTGTTTAACTCAAACTAAACATAATGTCATCTTATGACCTCTTCTTACTATAAATATTAATTTTTTTTCTGGGACAAAGCTATTAAAAAACATGTCAGAGCTTATTTTAATAAATTCTGTAGAGAAACAAATGAAAATTTGGTTCGTTACAGAGTCTGGGTTCAGTCAGTCACTTTTTCACTCTTTGTGCGTTATAGAATTCACATCTACAGAGGTTCTGGTGTGTTAAACAGTCGGTTGTTTCCTCTTTTATTAATACATATATAAAATTACAACCGTCATAGTATAGCAGTTGTCTGGTAGAACCCACGTGGTCCAGGTGGACAGCACTGACCTCGAGAGTGAGTGGCTGTTCTGGGAAGCGGACTGGGTGGTGTAGTAGTTAACGCATCAGCACAGTATGCTGGAGATCCCGGGTTCGAGTCTTGGTCCAGTCATTCACTTTTTGTGCGTTCATACATAATCAATCTTAATTATAAAAAGAAAAAAAAGGACTAGTTCGAATAGTATTTATAAATATCAATAAAACGGGATAAATTAGATTGTAGAATTTATTTTCTTTGTAGTATCAAATTAGATTCCTTTCCTTTACCATTATTCCTTAAATTTTACGTTAACTGTCGATCTGACAGTGAAAATGAGTTTCTTCTTCAAATTCTAAATTGTAAATTACCAAACAAAATTTCTGAAGAGGGAAGTACTTTTGTGTTATGAAATATTCTCAAATTACTTCCGCAAATGTAATCATTTGGTTGAAGATTCATTTCCAAATTTGGTTCGAGATGAGTTGTCCATGTTAAAATGGATACAATTCCTCCAAAAGAAACCGTGAAATAGCAGATCAGCAATAGTAATTTGAGCACTATTACTGATTTGTTAACTCATTAATTCATTGCACGTGGAACAAATAAAGAACAGATAGGCCAGACTAATTTTTCAAACTTATAATACACTGCATTGTAATTACTTTAACACAAGGGATATGCTTACTTAAAAGAGGTTTGCCGATGATTACAATTATTATGCCGCTCAGGTAAGCTAAGATGCTACCTCGGGAAGATATTCGAACCGGATACTGGAAGTAATCTTCTTCACCACAGCTCATTACATGTAAAATGACAATAGTGTCTGAAGGGGGCGCGGTGGCTCATTGGTAGAGCGTTCACCTCCGGTGCTGGGGGTCCCTGGTTCGATGCTAGCTCGCGCCGTGTGGACTTTGTGGTGGATGAACACCGTGCTCGTAGGTTTTCTCGGGGTTCTCCCGTTTCCTCCCACTTTCTTCATTTCGCTCATCTCTCGTCACCACCGTCTCCTTCAGCCTAACCGGCATAACCGTAAGACGTAAAACTTAAAGATTTCATTTCATTTCAATAGTGTCTGAAACATGAAAATTCCCCCTACAATTAGAGGAACAGTCTCCCATAGGGAGACATTTTAATATACACCAACTGGGAGCAACACAAATTACTAACTCTTTAATAGCTAAGAAAGCTTGCTACGCTACGCTAATTAAACACTCCAACTTCCGTATCGAGAGAAGGAGCAACTATCTGTTACTTATATTTAATATTATCCGTTTTATAATTCAACTGTAGTAACCAGCATTTAAAATAATACTGCGTCACTAGGTCTCGAACACATCTATCTTTCTATGTTATTGGACCAGTACTTCTAACTTGTAACACACTTCCATTGACTCTAAAGCTTACAAAAAACAGCTTAGCTCTCAATCTTCTATTTTGATTGCATAAGATCCACCTATAGATGTGTTTCTTATTTCCTTTTCAATTTTCCAGTTGCATATTTTGAATCAGTGGCTCCACGTAGCGTAATCGCTAACGCTTTCGCCTTCGATTCCCAATGGGGGCACTCGGTCGAAAAAGTGTAAAAAGCCGAGGTTTACCTGAGTTTTCCTCGTTCACACCAGGAAAATGCTGGAGTGGTACCTAACTTTTCCCCAGGTCGCTTCCTTCCTTCCCCAATCCTTTCTTCTTTCCCTTTTTTCGGATAGTGTGCTCGCCGAGGGACATCATCTCTCATACCTGACGGGCTTAAATGGCCATAGATGCGAAAGCCCAGCAATCTAAATCCTAAACATATCTTCGATCAACAAGTTTCGATAAAACAAACAAAAGAATAACGTAATCCTTATAACCCACTAGAACTGATTGCCTCACCAACTCTTTGTAACTAAATTTAATCATTCCAACACAAGGGACTATGTACATTTTACATAATACAGATATGGCGACCACTTACTATTGAGGTAGCATTAAATTCAGTGCACTCAACTTTTAAATATTCTCCAACTGCTGAGCGCACCGAATGTGTTCCATGAGTTATTGCAACAAGATTTATAATTTATTGTAAGCTTAGAATGAAATGTTTAACTTCGTCGTATGATTTTTGTGTAGTACTGCTAATTACGGAGGTATGATTTATTGTTTTAAACTTTTGTAGGTGGGTCTTGGTTTGAAACCTGCTACTTCTGTGGATGTAATTCTACCTTATATCGATTTAGTGGATATGGTACTTATTATGACAGTGGAACCAGGCTTTGGAGGCCAGAAGTTTATGGAAGACATGATGCCTAAAGTTCAGACATTGAGACAAAACTTCCCCTTATTAGATATTGAAGTGGATGGCGGCGTAGGTCCAAATACTATTGGCTCGTGTGCAGAGGTAATTTCCTTTTACAGTGCTAAGTTTATATAGTGCGTTCAGAAAATCGCTCCACAGTGAATGTAGTAGTTGTTATTGTAAGAAACACGATTGTAACATTCAGTTATCTCCGACTGTATATGCGTGTTGTATTATGCAGATGTCCGACACAGACTATAAGCTAGACTGACTTTCAACTCAGTAGCGATATATGCTGCACAATAAAGACGGTATGCGTTACATTGTAACCAGTTGTTGTGCTCAAATGTCAGTCAGAGTTCTGTTGAGTATCAAGTAATACAAGTATGTATAACAATGGAGGAACTCTCTTTTTAACACAAGTTTCGTGAGGGTGACAAGTATAGAGAATATGTGAAAAACTATTCATTGAAAAGTGGTTGAACAGTATCAGAATCGACCCTAACTATTAAAAGTACTGTAGGATGTTATCACATATAAGATACATGCAATTTATCAATCACCACTTCTCTACTTCGTGTGGTCGCAAAAATGACTAAAATACCTGTGCCTTCAAGTTGAGACAAACCATTTTTAACATTTATTGTATAGTGGAGTGTTTCTATATATATCTTTATCATGATTTACTGCGGAACGACTTTTTGAATGCACTGTACACACACACACACACAAAGAATTCGTATATGCTGAATAATAATATTTCTCCAGAATATATACATTGGATATTGTAAAATTGGTGCCCACGGACAACATAGCGGTATTTTACAGGTCAAAATCAAGTGAAAAAGCTATATAATGGTATACCTTCCGGGACCTTCTTCAGCCGTTGTTAAGAAACAAAAATTTTAGGGATGTACCGATACCACTTTTTCACCGATACTGAAGAGGCCGACACCGGTACTGATATTTTTGGACACATTTCTTATATATTGTCAGGAATTTTCAGAGTAATGAAATGATCAACATTGTTATAAGGTATATTAGATAGAAGGCCAAAATTTGACATACAAATACAAAAAGCAGCATTTCATATTAGATTCCACACAAAAAATATATTTCCTCTAAATTTAATCCAGCTTACATAAAATGAACTAAAAAGCAACAAATACTTATATAGTGTAAAGTTAATTCTAAGAGTCAGTGATTGATATTTAGAGTGATAATGGGCCGTATAAATAAAAGTAAGCAAGTGCTTTAAACTCACAAATTCTAACTACAGTATAAAGAATTGTTCAAATTTAAGAAGGAAAATGTTAAATGGCTTGCACAACACTTCCTTCCCAAATCAACTGAAAGACGAGGTGATGCTATGAAAAGATGATTTTTAAGGTACGTAGGAGATCCTGGTTTTCAGGTAGTTGTTACAGAAGACACTGGCGTTGCTCAGCCTACCGTATCAAATGTCTTTTGAAAGTTGTACAGACAAATTAAGCAGAAAACAAAATTATGGATACACTTTCCTACAACAACTGCTGCTCTTCAAGAAGCTAAGAATAAATGGTCCCAACGGTATACATTCCCGGATGCTATTAGTGCAGTAGAGTGCACACATGTAGTTATAAAGAAGCCGAAAGTCCATGGGATGAATATTTATATCGAAAAGGGGTTGCAATGTGCAGGCCACCTGTGATGCAAGAAAAAGATTTAATATCGTAGATAGCACTTGACCTGGCTCTGTGCACGACTTTCGCATATGAAAGAACTCGGATATTTCTAGAGTAATTACTAATAATATCACTAACACATTATTATTAGAGCTCCTTCGTGGCTAAGCGGTTAGCGTACGCGCCTTTGGCGTGGGAGACCCGGGTTCGATTCCCGGCGGGAGCTCATGTGGTTCGGATTCCACGTTAATCAGTAGGTCCACGTCTCATATAGCCTCGCTGCTGAACGGGACGCTAAACTAAAATCAACTCAACTCAACTCAACATTATTATTAGTTGATTCTGGATATGGAATTGCACCTTGGTTAATGACCGTCTATCATAATCCTACTACTCCAGAACAGTCAGCGTTCAACAAATGCATTGCAAAGGAGCGAGTAATAATAGGACGCTGTTTTGGTCAGCTCAACAGCGATTCTGAGACTTGGTAATGTAGTATCTTTTTCTCATTTAAGTGGTTAAATATCTTAAAAAGTAGTTTTATACATAAATGCCTTGTACACATTGCTAAATATTTTGGAATTTGTACCTCAAAAACGGCTTTATTTGTAAATACTTTTGAGTGTTTGAAATTAAAAACTCTTCTTCCCTCTATTGTTGAAAGCAGACAAGAAAGTACGTTCATTGAGCACTTGCTACTTATCACGGAGCATTTGCTTAACGAGTAGAGGAAAATTTTATTTATACCAAAACAAAGAGCAGGTGCTCGATACTCAGCTTGCTCATGAGCAAATGCTTAGAAGCAAGTGCTCACTTTTATTTATACGACCCAATGTACTTGGATAGTTACATATTACATTTACTAGTCTCTATTACATAGTCTGCATACAGTGGCGGCGATTAGAAGTTAAAAGCGGTGGAGCAAGAAATGATCTGAATATATGCAAATGAATGTTAGTTTTCCTGATTGCTTCTAACACTTTGTTTGACGAAAGGTTGTATAATTAATAGCATGCTATTTATTCAGTTAAAATACCGTATATCGTATTTCACATTTTATTAAGTAAATTTACAAGAGCAACACAAGTAGGTACTAGCCTTTTGTACTCTTAAACAACGGAGATCGAAGAAGAGATTTGATTCCTTGCTCATGAACATCGTAAAATTGTGTGATTTGACCAGTGGCCAGTTGCTCAGTGGCCACTGGTCACTGTTTGGTACCACAATGTTCACCATCCTCTTAGATATTGATCAACATCAATATCATCTCTCTATGACTTATCGTTCCCAAGATATTTGCCAAGAAAGTTCCGATTTCGGGAGATGTAAGAAGTCATATCTTGGGAACCGTACACTGTAAAAATGAGGTGTTGAAACAACACAAAATGACTACCACTTTAGTGTGTTACTTGTGTGTTAATACATCGTCTTCCGAGCATATCAATAATAACTAGTTATTACCTGAGAGAATTTGCATTGGTATTTATCGTTTAATATGAGCAAAGCTTTGCAAAATATCTTTGGCACTTATGCCAAGTAACGAATAATGTTCTATGTTTTCTGTAATCGGTCACAATAATATTGTTGTAAACCTGTGAATCATCTAACAACAGTTACACAGATAGCTGTGCTTCCGTCTGTTTTCCTTTATTTGTTATTCTTGTGTCTTAGCATATATGAACATAAGATGGCAGAACTGTTGCCTATGTAACTGTTGTCACACGATTCACAGGTTTACAACAATATTACTGTGACCGATTACAGAAAACATAGAACATTATTCGTTACTTGGCATAAGTGCCAGAGATATTTTGCAAAGCTTTGCTCATATTAAACGATGAATACCAATGCAAATTCTCTCAGGTAATAACTAGTTATTAATGATATGCTCGGAAGACGATGTATTAACACACAAGTAACACACTAAAGTGGTAGTCATTTTGTGTTGTTTCAACACCTCATTTTTTTGCTGTGTAACTCATAGAGAGATGATATTGGTGTTGATCAATACTTAGGAGGATGATAAACATTTTGTTAACAAATAGTAACCGGTGGCCACTGGTTATATCTCTATTTTCAATATATATATGGTGATAAAAAGTGACAGCTTAATATAGCTAATTCAATAATCCCCTAATGCGCAGGTTCCAAATATGTAAATTCAGATGCATTTAATATACAATTTCATATAAATTTCGAAAAAAATACTTTTTTTTATTTTTAAGTTCGTTCTGGCAATGCTCTTCGAGCATTCTCAACTGTTTCTTGTTTTCTGTTCAAAGAAAAAAGCCAACGAAAAAGGCTTTGCTGCGTCTGAGAAAAGGGCATTGTTGCATCTGCAAGTAAAAAAGGAAACATTTTTTCTTTCACTACCAATTTGTAACTGCGGAATAATATAAACGATATAGGCAAAACAATGAAAGAAATAGAAGTTGATTCTTATTACTCTCTTTTTAATCAATATTCCTTACTATTAGAAAGAAGAAAAGACATTTTAGGAACTGTCGATTTTTGTGCAATTAAAGAATAACTTGGGAAAGGATTTTCTTGTTTTGCAAAATGTTCTCTCAATTAGTTTCAAAGCGGCTGACTAACATATGAAGCCCTTGTAAGAAGGAATGAAAGTACGCTGGAATTATTGCGCTCCAAGAGGTTAATTTTTGGGCCATTCTCCGTGGCAATTAAAACACAATTCATGTAGCTTTCTTAACTCCACGGGAAGACAAATAACCAATACGTACTTACGTCACGGCAAATATTATATGGCACCATTTTTTCTTCCTTACTATTAGAAAGAAGAAAAGACATTTTAGGAACTGTCGATTTTTGTGCAATTAAAGAATAACTTGGGAAAGGATTTTCTTGTTTTGCAAAATGTTCTCTCAATTAGTTTCAAAGCGGCTGACTAACATATGAAGCCCTTGTAAGAAGGAATGAAAGTACGCTGGAATTATTGCGCTCCAAGAGGTTAATTTTTGGGCCATTCTCCGTGGCAATTAAAACACAATTCATGTAGCTTTCTTAACTCCACGGGAAGACAAATAACCAATACGTACTTACGTCACGGCAAATATTATATGGCACCATTTTTTTTTCTATGACTCAGTAATACATACAAAAACTTAAGTTTATCGACTTTAAGTGCCATCTGGAAAGAATCAATGGATTGGTAGATCTGCTCTATGCTTCTTTATCTGCGACGTTGCCACATAGTGCAATAGTGCACGAAAAGTATTTGTTTTAAAAGCGATGAGAGTAGCGTGGATCTCAAGAACAATATATTACACGTAGTGATCCGGTGTTGTTTACCTATATCATCAAACGTGGATTAAGAACCTGGAAGAAATATGTTTTACGTTGCAGGAGAGAGCATGAAGTAGAAAGCTGTGTGGATGTTTGTACCCCGGACAGTATTAGCAGAAAGGAAGGTGTTCTGCACAGAAGTAGACGATCAGCACTTCAGCATATGATGTCACTTGTTGTTTTTAAGCATAAGGCAAATTTTACAAGGTCTTCATTAGCAACTGTACAAAATACAGGTAGTGTACATACTGTATGAGAATGACCGTGCGAACAGACTTCCTTTGTGCTCTTCCCACTGGACCCGGGTTTTCATGTGTGAGATCCCGGGTTCAGATTCCAGCTTAAACTATATCTTCACGTCTCATATAGCCTCGGTGCTGAAAAGCGATGCAGAACTTCAACAGGTAGCAAGACCCGATTTGTACCAACAATTATTGAACATAATGCATGTGAACCCAAACTTTGTACATAATATATTGATGTGTAATGCAGCTGATTTCACTAATTTGATTATATTTTTAAATCTCGATTAGGTGGTGTAAACTGGTAAACATTTTCAAATTGTTTTAACTTTCTTAGTGTGTATTCGTAATTGTCTGTATGACTGCTGCATCCTAAATTTGCATGTTAATTACAAACAAAAGCATGCTGAAACGTTACCATGAACAAAGAAGGAATAAACTAAATAATACAGAGCTAGCATAAATGATTCATGCAGTTTGAAAATGCTATATTTTCAAAAGTATTACACGTCCATACATGAAAGATATATGAAAAAAAAAAGTTGATACACCCTCTATAAATGTTCAATATATGCCCCTTTAATGACACGACACACATCCAGACGTTACTTGAGCTCATTCCATACATTTTGAAGCATAGTCCTGTCAATTGTCTGCAGTGCAGCACTGATTCGTTCTTTTGAGCTCGACTAAAGATTGCAGTAGTGGGGTACGTAAACAAGGTCTTCAACGTACCCCCACAGGAGGAAGCCGCTGGACGTTAAATCAGGAGATCTGGGAGGCCAGGGGAACAAATCTAGTTCATTCGCACCAATACGGCCAATCCAGTGATGCGAGATGTGCCAATGAGGGGTTGTCCTGTCTTGTGCCCCTCGTGCTGCCGGTGAGTATGTGGTTCTTTCCATATATCTTTCATGGGTATACATGTAATACTTTTGAAAATATAGCCTTTTCAAAATGAATGAATCATTTAGGCTAACCCTGTATTTTGAATCTTATACTCGAGTAGCTTTCAAGGTGCTTAAATAAAGTCAATGACTTCAAATTGTAAGGCATTGCAAAACTGAGAAAGAAAGTGAAACTTTGGTTTTGCCATATGCAACAACACTATATTGTTTTTCACAAAAGTATGTTAACGTAAATAAAATAGTTTTGTTGACTCATATCTTTGTGATTATTAACTTGTCCATAAAATCTGTTACATGTTATATAAGTTTAATATTTAAAATTTCTTGCAGGCTGGAGCAAATATGATTGTATCAGGGACAGCTGTCATTGGAGCTGACAACCCAGGTCGAGTAATAACAGCTCTTCGCAATGCTGTAGACGACGCCATTCAGAAAACGCAACTAGAGAGATAATTATCCATCAATTGTTATTGTGTACATTCCCTATTAAGTGGCTGACAGGCAAACATGACGTGGGTGGTGAAGAGCGAATTAGAAGTTTAGTGTTATATTGGGAGATCTTTTTATGGATGTAAATGCTATTTTTTGATTGCTATTTTACAATGAGTAAACTGTTTATTTTGATTAATCAGAGTTGTTTTCATTAACAAAGAAATAATCCAAAAATAAATCTCGAGAAGTGTTGAAACATGATCCATTGATTGAAATTTTACTTTCGTATTGGGAGGTCAAGATCAAAATCACGTGTAAGATACCGATTTCTCTCTTTTTTTTCTTTCTTTTCTATTTATTTTTTTCCCATGGAATATAACGTACACATTTCACGCTACAAAATAAGATATATTAAAGAAATTGTTAATTAAGGACACTAAAATAAATAAATGAGTGAAACTAAACCTTCTGATTTCGCTTGCCTGCTACAAGTGAAATCATTCAATTTTACACAATTGCTGTTTTATATTTATTTATTTTATTTATTGAACAGTTACCAGATACAGCTCAGAAGCCATTTCATACTGGATATCTAACATCAATAACAGTGGAAAAGATTTGGGAAGGTATCGACCAGGGTCTGTTAAGTAAGTACCATCCTGACATTTGCCTGGTAGAACTGAAGAAAACCCTAGTTAGGATAGTCGGCAGCAGGAATCGAACTCACGACCTCCAGAATGCGAAGCGAACGCTCTATTCCTTGAGTTACTTTGCTCAGTATTTTTGAAATACTCTGAAAGTACCTGAAAATTTACAATAATAATAATAATAATAAGGAAATTGGACTGTAGGAGATTTTTGTATGTTATTGTATTGTTGTAGTGTACTTTCACTTACGTAAACAGCGTTTCAGAAATATAGTAGGCTCTCAGTTAACTTACCACCAAGGGACAGCCGTAGTCGGATAAAGAAAAATTACCATTTCGTACCCTCTAAATTGTATGGCATTGTTATAATGCTTTAAAAAAAGTTTACTGTGTACAATTCAATTAATGTTGACAAAATCAGGTACTGCAAGCTGTTCCAGTGACACTCAGTTGAACGAAATATTGTATATTGAATAATCCACACTAAACATAAAAGTGGGAAAAAAAAAACGGCAGCCTACAATACTCAATGGAGTACACCTTACTTTTATGTGAATGTTTATTGTTGTGGAGCACAGAGCGTGACTGATAATGAAAGTGACCTATTCCTTGGAAGATGCGCAGTTAAGAGAGAGTTTACTGTATAAAAATAGTGATAATGAAATAAAATCTTTAAGTTTTACGTCCCAGGGTTATGCCGGTTGGGCTAAAGGAGACGGTGATGATGAGAAATGAATGAAATGGTGGAATGAAGAAAGTTGGACGAAACGGGAGAACCCCAAGAAAACCCATGCACACGGTATTTGTCTACTACAAAGTTCACTTGGTGCGAGCTGGGATCGAACCAAGAACCTCATGCACCAGAGATGAACGCTCTACCAGAGCCACCGCAGCTCCAGTAGAGATAGTGTATGTGTAGAGGCAGTCCACGACTTAGGTAAATTGATCGTTACAAAGCTCTTTGCGTTTGTTTTTTCTTTCTTTAAAAAAAAAATCATCCTAGGAATTGTCGCAAACACATGAAAAAGTACTGTTTAATAGTACTGCAGTGCAAAAATTCAGTTGCATAATATACTTTATAAATATGGTAATATGCTTTATATACCTTTAACGTGGTTAATAATAATAATAGTTCAACAATACTTCTTATATCAGAAATTTCTTAGTGTGTCGAATTTATATAAATTGGCGATTATCAGTAAAATGATGGTCCTTCCTCAGTTATAACGTTCCCCATGTTATAATGTTGCTGAAAATAAATAAATGAATGGCAGCAGGCGAGTAGCCGATTCGGTTTGGTGGAATGCAGCTCTAAAACACACATCAACTGCCTGCTAAGCAGAAGATCGAATTCAAGTTCCCACGAAGTATTAGTTTACTTTGTTATTTAGCATGAAATTTGTATATCAAAAGAATTGTGATTTTACACTCAAACAACATTTTAAAGTGCTTCCATGTAGTTGCATATTCAGTTTGAAAATGAATTCAACCACAGAAAAAGAAAAATGGAAAACTTCGATCTCATACTTCATTTTCACCTTAAGAGAGAGAAAAAGAATATAGAGAATGTCACCCATATTCTCATCTTCCAAGATCTGGAACTGCAGCACCAACAGGATACCTTATAATGGATATAATGCAGAACAATTCAATTTCGTGTACACAGTGTTTCCAAGAAATTCTTCTCTGAAGCTGAAATATATATATATATTCTGTTTACACTTCAATATTTAGTATTGTTCACAAAATGACAATATATATATACACCGGGTGTATCGAAAGTCCGGGGCCAAAGCCAACTCCAATATGAGTAAACATACGAAAAAGTGTAAAGTTGTTGGAAATAAGTGTTTTTCAGTTTAAAATGGTGGGATATTCTTAATCACACTAGGCGTTTGTACTTCACGCTATTAAAGCGCCATATGTTAAAATGGAAAAAACAACGTTACTAGTTCAGCAAGCTATATCCTTGCGCGTTTTTCCAACAATTGTTTATTAAAACTAACACTATTTTTGTTTAAAGAAAAAAGGTATTAAGCTGTAGTCAGATACTATTGGTTATTTATGTAATAAGTTCCAGAATCGGAATAGACACAGTTATATTTGTGTGGAATTATTGTCAGACTCTCTTTACACCTGTAGTTTCGTTCTATCTCTATAAACTTGACCCTCCATCACCTTATTACCTAACCGTCAAAGCAGAGCATAATGGACCAGTCAGCACAATCCCTTAATACACCCTTTTACGATCTATTTCCTTAGGAGTTTGGAGAATTTTGTTAAATAATGTCTTTGTTGACCTAACATCAGAATCAATATACATCGGGTGTTCTAAAAATGGCGCCCACGGACCAGAGAACACTATTCTACAAGGCAAAATAAAGCGAAAATGTTATATGATTATGTCCTCCGGGGCCTCCTTCAGCCGCTATGGGGAATCAATATTTCACAATGTGGCAACGTCGTAGATTGACTTGGAGCCATTAGCATTACTCTACGAATACAACAGCCAGTTGAATCAATTGCTACACTAAGTGATGCTAGTGTCAATCCATATCGACTTTAGCTGCCATCTGGAAAGAATCGATCCCTAACTATTTGATAGATTGGTAGATCTAATCTATGGTTCTTTATATTTGTGACGTTGCCACATAGTGCAATTTGTGTCTCCAGATGAGGACTCGACAGGTATAGAACTTGCAGAGTCTTAAAAACCTTAGTGGGTGGTAATCGGAACTGTCCGAACAATCATATCCTTTTACTAGTGACATTGTAACTTAACTTACGTTCAACGACGTTGCCATAGCTTTGGTCCCCATTACCCTGTGATTAATGGCTTACACATGTGGGTTCTTTCTTTCTATATAGAGAAGGGGGAAATAAACAAACACTGACCAACTTGCCTGCATATATAGATCATTCCTTCTCAATGGAAAAAGAAATATTCTGTTGAAAGTGTCAAATAACAAAGCAACATCAAGCACTCGGAGTTTCCACACTACTTTTTTCTTCGCCAAAACATTTAAGACATTACATTCCTTATTCATGTGACGGAGATCAGCTTTTGCTCACCCCCTATTTTCGCCGAGAGCTGCTGTCCAGTTCGAATTTTGTTCCTCTCCAAAAGGAAGAAGGAAGATTTTTCCACTCAGTGTCAAATAACAAAACAACCCAAACCATTCGGAGTTTCTACGCTACTTTTTTTTTCTTTCTTTTTCGCCAAAACCTTTCTCAAGTGACAGAGAGGAATACGCACTCCTCTGGTCGAGAATTGTCAGCTAGCTAGAATTTCTTGGCAACACCGGATTTCGGAGAAAGTATCTGTTTCACTATCATGTAGTAGGAGAAGGTTAATAGGTCAATTTTCCATACCTCCCCCCAAGGTTTTTAAGATGTTTCTAAAAGTTTATACAAATATATATAGAGCTTTATTTTGACTTGTAGGATAATCATTTGTAGTCCGTGGGCGCCATTTTTAGAATACCCGTTATTTCATTTATTTGTTTGTATTTATCCACAAGTTCTCGAACCGGTATCATTAAACCTGGTCACAGTGTCTGTGCTACATCTGCTTGTCTGAACACACATACGAGTAGCAGTCAAAAACTTCTCAGAATGTTGCATTTTGGCATTTGTGATGTAGTCACAGTGAATCTTGTAGAATCCGCGGCAAAAAACCTGCAACATGAGGATGTAAGTTTATTGTGAAACTACGCCTAACAGCACAGGGAATGAACATAACTTCTAAGTGGAACGAATCACGCCAAGTTAAACCTCAGCCTCCTCCCGTGCACACTTATTTTGGAGCAAAAGACTTCGTCATTTCACAATAAACTTATATGCTCATGTTGCAGGTTTTTTGCCGCGGATTGTACAGTTGTCCTTAGGTTGCCTAATGATGAAATTGACAAGTATATTGAACAGATCATGACTGTCAGTTCACGAGTAGTGTACCTAAACAGAGGAGTATGTGGTGATCTGTTGGTGCAATTCCACAGATCGAGCAACGACCAACCATCAAGTTCGTGTAGAAATGGCGGAAACTCGGCTTCAGAGACTCTTGATAACCTTGTAAATAGTTTAGCACCAAGGGAATACTTTAGTCTTCCCAAAGCTAAAATTGGGCCTCAAAGGTTCCCGTCAAAGAAGAGATCAAAACGAACGCGACGACTGAACTTCGGAAGATACCAAAAGAGGAATTTCGCCGGTGTTTCCAGCAATCGCAGGATCGCTGAAACAAATGTATGTATGTATGTATGTATGTTCCGAAATTACCCCTCTGAAAGCGATTAAGTAAATGTGTGGTAATATTGTGGTAATAAAGAGCTATAACAAAAATTCCAGAACATTTTGACTCCTCCTCGTACTTTCAGCTTTAGCTTTCCACATCACTGACTTATAGCAAAAGATTTTGTTCGAGGACAAAAACTTTAAAAAGCGAAACAAACAACGAATGATGCTAACACATGGTAAAGGAATACGGCACTTTCCACGGATGTTGTCATGTATAACCGTTGCCACTTAATTATTTGATTGAATAAATCCATTTAGCCATCACTAAATGACACGTGGCAAACTTTATTCGCTACAATTTTGCGTTGTCTACTTGGGTTTAATTTTCTTATGCGAAATGGAGATCCAAGCTGATCTCTGTTACTTCTTTTCATTTCTAGCTGATTAGTTATTTAATTGCAATCGGATTCGTTTTCCTCTTCCAAGCTGTTACGATGAATATTATAATTTATATTATATCTCAGATCAGCTTACTTTTCCTTTGAGAAGGTGGCAGAGATTTTCCAGCATGCTCGCCACATAACGTCTCTTCTCTCTTACGAATTGTCGATTATCTTATTCTGACTTTTTGGGAGAGAAATGAGATTGTAAATTTACTATTCTTCTATACCCGGTGGGAGCTCATGTGGTTTGGATTCCACGTTAAGCTAGATCTATGTCTTATATAGCCTCGCTGCTGGAAGAGACGCTAAAGTCAAAATCAAATCGAATTATTTTTTTCTAAATGTTGTTTAAGGAGTTGTCTGAGAGAAAGATCTAATAGTTCATGTTACAAGTCACGCTCATAATCATCACTACAGAAATAAGTAAAAGGAACTTTATTATTTTCAGGTTTAGAACTATCTTTGCATTAGTACTTCGCAGCCCTACCGCAGGAACAACAAAACCGTCTGGAAAACGATTGCAAATAAACCTTTATCACAACTTTTACTATTGTTTTTATAAGTTGTAACACTCACTCACAATATAGACAGAAGGCTGGTAAATCTTTGATATGCGAAATCCCTTGTTCGATCTCACCTCCCACCAAGTGGACAAACCTTTCCCACTTCCTCCCACTTTCTTCATTCCACTATTTCATTCATTATCATCGACACCGTCTGCCTTAGTCTTGATCCATAATCGTGGGACATTAAATTTCATTTCATTTTTCTTTAATAGATAAGCACTTACTAGTTCAGTACGCACACCACCATCACAAAGTAAACTGAGTAATAACAAAAACGCTTTTCAATTCTTTCCCACTTACATATACAGGATGGCGCAAGAAAGTTTTAATTGACGTAAAATACACTAATTAACACAGGAAAGAATACGTTTAATGATTGAGATGCATGTAGAGAGTATGCCGTTATCAATGACATTAGCTACGGCACTTACATGTCACTTCATTTCTTGAAGACGACATCAGAAAGATATGCTTCACCTCGGCATACACATTATGAGAGTACATTTTGGAAATTCGCTGGAATACATTACATCTTCAGGAACGTCAGTGATTCTTCTTGAACCCTTAGTTTCAGTTCAACAATGTTTGGAGGACGTATACTATATTGTTTGATTTTGAGATGTCCCCATAGAATTGACACAGAAAAATCGCACACACTGAGTTCAGGAGATCTCGGAGATCATAGAATGCCACTGCTCTTATCAAATGCTTTCATAGCGAACACACTTTCCGCACAGCTTCAATGCTTAATTATTACTAAAAGGCAAAGTCTTCTCAATGTTGTCTTAGCGGTTCCAAACGAATAGCGGCCATACATTGTTGGTAATTCTAGATTCAACATTTCCCTCTAAATTTCGTGTGTTCCTTTAATTATCGTGTGACATCATAGTTTGATCACTACTTCCAAGAAGAGGTGTGTGTTTTGACCCAACAAAACCCTGTATGATGTAGTGTTGAATACATCATCATGAGCAATAATGGATGCGGTTTGCAAATCTTCAAATTAAAGATTCACTTATGTACAAAAAACCTCTTTTAAGAAATAGTCATATGCAGAGTTCATAACCTTTATTAATTTCCTTTAAAAGGTTCTTTTTTATGCCATTAGGTACAAATTTTTATTGTCACAGTCAGTACATTTAAGAAGACCATGTGAGGAAACTTAAAAAACAGTTTACATATTATATATATATAAACAGCAGAATACAAGATATATATACAGAAACATTATGTAAATAATTCCTTTACAAGAACGAGAAACCCCTACTTTGTAGAATCCTTGAGAAAAGGAAATGGCACTCATACAAATTCTTTGTACAATATGCTATTTCTCTCATGGTACACCATACAAGTAGTGATATGTTTACAACAAACATTGAAAAATACAAAATTGCTTGTACTATACGGTCATAGTATCGTAAGTTACAAGTCGTATTTCTTAAAAATTTATGAACAAATACCCTATACAATATTTTTATGTATAAACACAGGTGTATCATTCAATGATATAACGCAATTCAAAATACATCACATATTTTAGGCCGAATACTAGCTAATGTAATAAGAATAGCTTCTTCCGTTCTAATAGTTCGCGATCCCTGTTTAGGGCATGTGTTCAAGTACATGTCGAATAACAAACTAGGATCATCTACAAAAAGAGTTTCATCATTGTCGACAGCAGCTTCCAGTCCATGTAAACCTCCAAACACGATAATGGCGTGTTGAAATGGCCTGAAAGTTTCTCTATCTACAGGCGTTCCTCTTTCAGATGTACCTATTGTCAGATCATAGCCTTCGGGAAAAGGACACTGGGAGAAGACTTTGCTAAGAGATGACGCAACTCGAACTGTGTAACCCCAATACAGCCCTCCTTCTGTGCGAGGAGTTGAAGGTGATACTACAACTCCACGAATCTTCTTTGAGCCTTCCTTCTGAGGGAGTAACTTCACAGTGACACGCACGCCTGGCTGCAAGATGCGATCTACAACTGCGTGACGATGGAGCCCGATGTTTACGAATGAACCTCGTCCTTTCTTAGGAGGTACGTTCACAACCACACCTTCTCTGTAAGAAACATATTCCATTAAATACAACACAAACTATTATCTGTAACAATAAAGTGACAAAGAATATCTGATTAATGCATTGTTTATCTATGTATGATCATGTTATATATTTAACGGTTAGTTGGCTAGCGGGTAACTTACTTCCTTCTTATCCATTTTGTATGAAGCGACGCATGCCTTATTTTACATAACTGGTTCTCTACAGCCAAATGAACCAGTTAGTTTCCAAGCTTTCTGCTAGGAGACAGTTTAATTTTATCAGGACAGCTTTGGAGAGGGTATAAAACGGCGAGCTGAGTTTCTTACAATGAACTCCGCCACAGCCACTCCCAAGCCCGTGCTGAGAAGGAAGGAGGGTTTCTCCTGTAAGCAGGGAGGTGCAAAAGCGTTAGATTTGTGCGAATTTGTGTTTCATTCACAAGAGATGTGGAAATTGTTCTTTGATGGTAACTAAGGTCTGCAACGTAAGTGCACGGTGGCAAATTGTAAGTGTCCTTTAGCAGAAATCCCCTGAGTTACTATCATTTATTAAGGATCGCAAATTACTAACTCAATGGTTCGTAAGAAACAGATTAATTCAGGTAGCATGAGACAGATTTCACAGGACGTGCCAATCAGGAGCAACGGAAGTGAAAACATAAATGGAAACAGTTGAAGGCACAATTCGTAACACGCCCAAGTGCCAATTACTTAGGGAGCCCACAGAGCCTACGATCATATTCCGTTGTGTCGGGACTCCCCCCGTCTGATGCCACTTCCACTATTTTCAGGACAAGAAGTAATGAATGTTATGATGTGCTTCTGACGATGGGCGCGTCACTTAGCTGACAGACACTGACCGATTAGTGACCGGTGGTGGCTGGCCGCTGAACTGATGCGGGAATGTGCTGATTAACGGCTGGTGAGACCTCAAAATATGTTGTGGAGAATCAACATTCGACTGCCGTCCAAGAGGGAAAAAAAAAAAAAAAAAAAAAAAAGAGCTCACACAAGGTGACCCGCGGCTTTCTCTTCCCCAATTTGAGGAAGTGCAGCTCTGTTCAGGAACAGAAGAACCTGAAGGTCTGCTGCTTTAATGACAAAGCTTGCCTGAATAATTAATAAAACTTGCATGTGCATGATGTAGCTCCTACTAACAAGAACTTACCAACCAACCCTGACATTTTAATTAGAGAAACAATTCCGACTACCAACACTGACTCTAACCCACTCCAGTGTTTGGTAAAGCAATTCCTATCCTGTCCTGTAGTGGACCCAATTCCACCCAACCTGAAATATTAGCTGGAGGGTATCTGGTTTTCTGCCCTTCGTTGTTCGAATTTCAGCTGAATATTGCAGTTATTCCAAATGTGAGGATTTAGATATGGGATGGTTTTCTGGTTTGCTGAATTTTATCCACTACCGCCCTTCCAAACTTAATAATGATATTAGTCGCAGTTTCTTAGTCTTTTACTTCCAATACCCTAGCAGATATCTTCTCGCGAGTCCTACAAGCCAGGAATCAACATATCATGACTGTGTTTTTCTACTAGACTAAGTTGGTGAATGTGGACCTTCGGGAATAGATACAGGGTTTGCCCAGGACCAGGAGCTGCCAGATTTGCGAGACAGAATCCAAACACATTTTTCTCTTTCTCTTACAATATAACTTAAAAGTTCTATTGGTTTCGAACCGATATTTTTTCCATTCTGAAGAAACCCTAGAGCTCCTTTCCTCTCCTCTGAAGACGAGCAAGCAAAACAGAACACTGAAGCAATTATAAAAAAATTCAAGAAGTGTTGGGAAGAAAGAAAAAGATCATCAAAAGACGTTTTATAATAGAGGCATAATTCCTAATGCTTTCATTGTTGGTCGAAAGGTTTTCTTGTCTTTCCAAGCAAATCACTGCTGCTCTCTTGCCAAAACTTTTGGGCTTGTATTTTTTAATCAGAAAGTTAGCTCAACATTCTTATGAATAGCAACACTGCAGAAACGAGATGACTCAGCAACGCTAACTAGTTTAAGAGGTTCTACCCTTCTCCTCTTTTTGCAGAGTTCCCCCTCTACAGACGGAAGAATATGCAGAGTGCTCGACACCATTCTGGAAGGAATAAGAACACACGAGAATCAGGCAGAAACATCGTCACGAGTAGATTTTCTACTAGATTGGTGTATGTCGCTTGTAGGCCTGGCTGCAAAAGCCGAGTGGAACTATAATTGCTATATCAGTGATAGCCTTTGGTTCCTGAAAGCTAGGTGAGTTGTGAATGAATGATGAATTCTCTAGCAATTTTTCTATCTTAGATAAGACTACCTGAGGAATGGCAGTAAAACTCGAATAGGAGTTTAGCTAATCTTTCCAAATTGAATAGGGATTTCTAATTGATGAGAGGACAGAATGATGTCCAAGTTAGACTTAGCTTTAATAGATACTATCGAAGTGTTGGTAGAAAATTTCGAGCGAGATTAGAACTTCCTCTGTAGGGACAGCCAAAATGATGGCTGATGCTTCAATGCAAACAAATATTAGGGTTGTAGTGGCATCGTAAGCAATGAAAGCAGCTAAGTTATAGCTGAGATTCTTTATTATAAGTATTGCATCTATTAGTGAACTTGTTTCCTCCAGTGTTGTAACATATACTTGTTGTAATCTACGGTTGCGCACATTTGATAGTCTTCGAGTATTTCTTTCTTCAGATACTAGGCCGGTTGATAGTATTTTTATTATATAATAAACCTTTATTTATCCCAACATTAAATCTCGCATTTTATGTTTTTACTGTCTATAGTTGCAAATATAAATAAATATGTTGTGTTATTCTTTTCTAAACCTGATACAATTAATCCTAGACAACTGCCGAGCAACTAATTTTAAGACAGAAATACGATTTTTTTTTATTAATAAAATAAGAACTTTTTTTTTTTTTTTACTCATCTCAAATTACATATACAGTAGCGTATGCATTTTCGACTTCGATTTCCTCTGCAGGTTCATGTGCTATGAACCTCTGTTAAATTTTGGCCCAATCTTTTACAGAGTAATTACACAAACATTTCATGAAATTGTAACTTTTAAACAAATTACAACAGATATAAACAATCGGTTGTGAATCATAAAGAGTAAATGTGAGGAATTATTTTGTCGGGGAAAATGCTGGAAATGTCCACCTTCCGCAAACAATAACTCGTTGTACCTTATCCTCTGAAGTTTGTTGACGGTAGGAACAATAACCCTAATAATAAACAGCAAACATCTCAGTCTATTCGTCACACTAATTCAACATAATAACAGTCACACTGATAGATGTCGCCATCTGCGCTCTCCTATGTTAAACTGTGCAGGCAATTTGCCAATTTAAAACTATTAAGAGTTACTAATTGCCTTACTGATAATTTCGCAAACTCACCAAATGCTCTTGGACGATTCCTATGTAGTCTATCCATCAAGTAAGAAACACACGCGGGGAGGGGGAGGGTTTAGGTCTTAACCGTCTTCCTTTCAACAAGATGTTAAGCAAAATAAACATTTGCAATATTAAAATATGTACACAAAAGTCGCAAGCGTCTTAAAAACATATAAGGCTGCGTGGTTCAATCCTCCTTGTATGAAAGTATGTGTACACCACTGTTTCAAGATGTCCATAAGCAAAAATCAGGAGGGTTGAATAAGGCGATCTGGGAGGTTATACTTAAAAAAAAAAAAAAAATGCAGTCACCAAAGAAGCTGCTTACGAGCTGCGTGGAGACAAAAAATTTGAGAACAGTTTCAATATTTGCTGAGACAAAGTAATGTTCGTACATTTGCAGTATAATTCAGAATTTACTGCATTTATTATTTGTTGTGAATTTATATGAACCCATTCTACATTACTAAAATATGTTTCTGAAATTTACTTCTAATAAAACAATGAAAATTTGTACAGTCATCAAGAAAACAAAAGAGCATATTTTTCATACGGACTGTATATAAAATACGTATATACTATTTTCTTTTGCAGACAATAAATGTTAATTAAATAAAGAGCTATTATTAACAATGCAAACCAGGAATAAATTAACGACGACTGGCACAGTCAAATATAAATACTCTTATTCTCACTGTTTATTTATTTCAGTTTATCATCCGTCTTCAGCACCGAGGTTATACGAGACGTGCACCTACAATTTAACATAGATCTGAACTAGTGCGCTGTCAAAATTCAAATAATTCACTATTCGAATACTGATTCTTTGAATATTCGTTATTCGAATAATTGATTCTTTGAATATTCGTTATTCGAACAACTGATTCTTTTTGAATATTCGTTATTCGAACAATTGATTCTTCGTTCTTCGAACAACTGATTCTTTGAATATTCTTTATTCGAGTAACTGATTCTTTTAATATTCGTTATTTGAATAATTGATTATTCGAATATTCGTTATTCGAACACTGATGCTTTGAATATTCTTTATTCGAACAACTAATTCTTTGAATATTTGTTATACGAACAACTGATTCTTTGAATATTAGTATTCGAATATTTGTTATTCGAACAATTATTTCTTTTGGAATATTCGTTATTCAAACAATTAAGTCTTTGAATATCCGTTATTCGAGCAATTGATTCTTTGAATACTCGTTATTCGAACAATTAATTCCTCAAATATTCGTTATTTGAATATTTGATCAAAATTCGTTATTCGAATAAATGTTTGAACAATTTTTTGGCTAATGACTAATTATTCTAATAACGAATAACTATTCTAATATTGAAAAATATTAGAATACTAGAGAACAAAAATCTAATAGCGAATGTTTGAATAATTTTAAGAGCACCAATTGAACCAGGTGTACTTAAATCAAGGACTGAACCTTGATCCCACGCCAAAGACAACAAAATTTAGCCACAAAGGAACTCTTCTAATCGTTTTATCATAAAATTTAATGCTATTATTTGTTTAATTTTAATTTTTGGAAATTCTTACTTTTAATCCAGACAATACATATTTGAACATGACTGTGCATTATGCCTGGCTAATAATAATAATAGTCTGCCAAGTTCTGCTTCTTTGGTTTAACATTCAAAATATGTGGTTGTTGCTGGTAATAAATTTGTAACGATGAGTAAGCATCCTATAGCTAGAAGAACTTCATTCTTTAACTCTCCAGTCCATTCCGTCGAGACGCATCGAAATTAAGACAAGCATTTCAACAGGTTAATAGAGTAAGATTTTTTTCAAACTACATTTTACCTTGCTTACTTTGTTTTAAACTCTTTTATTATTTTTACTTAAGACAAGTACAAAAACTTAACACAGTATCAGTAGTAATGGAGCACGAATTTTAAGGGATTAGTACTCCAATATATGGCTATTCAATACCGTTTGGATTGTGCTACGCTTAGAAAATCCTTTAGCTTAACGGGCCGATTTGCTAACGATTGTAGGCCAGAAGCAAATAAGACTAGACATATGAAACAAAGAGCATTATATGCAGAACGAAACACACTCAGAATATGTATGATTCAAGGAATATTTGTGTATGCGGTGTTGTACTAAAAAAAAAAAAAAAAAAAAAAAAAAAAAAAACCCTTCAAACATGCAAGATATATGGATACCTGATAAGCTAAAAATTCATTTTTAGACTCCTTTTTCTTAGCCCATCTTTGGGGCAGTCTGAATGCGTTGGCAAAGCTTGTAGAATTTGGATTCGAGTAAAACAAAATTTGAAAGATTATTCAATATAGTTTGCATGTGTAATACTCATATATACTAATACTATGCCTGTTATGTTTAATATGTCTAATGTACTAATAATTCATATATTAATTATGTTATACGATTACATGTTTAGAATTACATCCTTTTGAATTATGAATTCCTGTATATTATGTACATTACCTGGATAAAAGATCAAACGTTCAATTACATAAAACAGCCTAACTACAATACATATATCTTCACTACAAGAAAAAAAAAACTTACCTATATGGACAGACATCATTTTGTCGAAGATGATGCGGTGCATCTAAAGGATTGAGAACTCCGGCAAACTCCAAATCCTTATGCAAAGGAAAGAAATTCTTTCGTAAGTACTGAGGGCATTCAAGATACTGCAATACTCTTGCAAGTTGTGTACAGCCGTGCCCAGGTCGTTTCATCCCTCGAAACTGGTCTTCCACTGCTTCATTTTCATTCACTTGTCCTCCTTGGTCATCGAACACCACGACCTGCAAATAACAGAATCTACATTGTGCTATTTGATTCTTTTGATATATCTAATCAGGATGAGTACGATTTACAGTTTATAAGAAAAATTATGAACGGTGCGGGAATTATCTTGTATGAAATTTTCCTCCAATCCAAGTAATATATCAACTTCGAAATGTACTTTAATTGCACTACATTGGTTTAACATTCCTTGTTGCTTTCGTCAGTAGATCTAGGAAACTCACATGAAAGTTGTTTCCACATCTCGGAATTTCTTTGCACTACAACTTCTGCAACGGCATATGTAATACTGTTGTGATTATAAACTTCCAAAATTCATTTTTTTTTTTTTTATTTACCACTCTTCTGAAATTCCTATTACACAATGGCTATTTATCGATATGTAGTTTCTTAGTGTTTTTAATTTCAAACAATAAATCTTCCTATGGTGCGTTTTTTCTGAAATAGTGTACATAATGCTAGAAACTAGTTCTACATCATATATATATCATTACAAAAACGTTCTATGCGAAGTATTTGCAGTGGTAGATTGTCCCAACAGCCACTGCCCTAGCCGTAGTGGAATCAGGGAGCTACTTAGAAGAAGAAAAGTAGTGAACTCCTGTTTAGGAAGCCAGTGCTGATCATATATCACTCCCAAAAGCATGTATATTTCTAGTAGGATAGAACGACATACCATATCGCATATGCTCAACTGAGTCGTTTACGATAACAGTAATTTTGAAGGGGTTTGGCCTCTCAGTCGCCAGATTTCCCACCGCTCGCGTACATTGTATAAGGCTATCTAAAATGCCGAGTTCAACGAAACAAAACACGATCTATCACCGCAATGAAATAAAACACTTATATTTTATATTTTATGTTATATTTTTTGCACACATTACGACAAGCAAACAATAGGTCGTGTATTGAAGGGGAAAAGAAACTGCAATATACTTACAGATTAACAAGTGCGCAAGACGATGTACTCGAACGCTGAGTCGTACGTCAGAATTTATTTCGAGTTTTGTGTACGTTCACCATAATGGACGTCCATACGATTCATTCTTGTGTGCGATGATGCCAATATAGCAATCGTTTCGGTGATTATACTAAGACACATGTCACACACAGACCTTCAAATCTGCAAAACCAGAGTTCAAATGCAAACTTTTTAAAAGTAGGTCTATTTATACGTTGGAACATTTTTTTACAAATTTGACATTTATATACATCGTACGACGAATGCATCATGGAAAGATGGTTCTTGTTCTTCAAATATAATATAAAGTATATATATATATATATATATATATATATATATATATATTTACATTTTTCGCCATATTTTCTTTATACGTAAGAGTCCTCGAAAAACAGCACAAATGAACCTTTACAAACTTAGAAAGTGGCGCAAGGACACGAGGAAATTTGAATTTATGTTCAGTCCATGAAATATTTGGTAACAAATTGAGTTAATGATGAACTGTATTTTAAAGAATATGCTATTTCTATAATAGGCAATCATTTATGCCTTGAAATAACATGAGGAAAGTATGTTCCATGTCCCCATACATATTCTGTCACCCTGGTATGGAAATTCTGCATTGCTCGACGTAGTTCTTCAACCCTCAAAGTCAGCAATGATTAAAGAATGTGCACAACTTTCCCGATTAAATCACAAGTATTGAGTTTGGGGGATTTTGGGGAACATGGAATGACACCGTTTCATGAATGACGCGCTTTCAAAACAATCACCGAACAGCTGCAATGAATTGTCGACCAGTGTGCAACAGGTTTCAATCTTGTTTAAACCATATAGTTTCGTATTCCTATGTAGGAGGTTCTGTAACTCGTGATGTAATCGCATGAACAGACGGAACACGATCATGACGTCCTAGCCGGTAACGACGCCTAAATTTCTCTTGCGCAGCAGATTATCGCCATTCTTATGAAAACTTCTCACAGTGAACGCCCTTTCTATACTATTCCAACCCTCTATTATAACTAATGGCAAGAGGTTTTAAATATATCGAATTGTTATCAAACAGCTGGCGACGCACAAGGTTCCCAGCCCCTACGTTCATTTTTTTAGTTTCCCTGGCTAATTTAAAGTTATACACGTAGAGATCACCGGTAAAATTTACCTAATCAATACAAAGGCATTTTATCTTTTCCTAGCTCGGCTACGTTTATTGTTTCAACTAACTGCAAAAGGAACGAAATGCAATTTGAAAAGTGAAAAAGTGCGATTGGGCAAAACTCCAACTCAAGTTTCTCTCTTACAGTGCCACTGTGCTAACCAATTTCTCCCTAGGCAAGCGAGAGATCGCTCAGCCATTCATACAATGGAGATTGGTCCAGAAATGGACTCAGAGGTATAGTTGGTTGCGTACCCGTATCATTCAGCAGGAGTCTCTAGTTCAATCTCGCCCAGATCACAATTTTCTTTCTCCGACTTTAAAGGATGATATCGTATGGAAAAAAAAAAGGGGGTTTGTTTTCTCAATTCTCATACAACGAAAAAAAAAAGTTTAGAAAACAAAGTTCCTTCGTTACACTCATGGTTTCGTCCCTTTAAAAATTAACAAATTCCAAGAATGATGATTATACCTCATCCACACAGAAGACAGCTGCTGCTCGGGCAATTTCTCCAGCTAAGTAGGTTCTCAGCTCACCAGACTGCGCATTGTCGAGTATCGATCCTGGAACAGCAATGCTTATTGTATACGGACGCCCTTGGTGACCTACATCACCATTCGAAGATGTTATATTATCACTCTGATTTGGAAGTTCAGCAGTAGCTGCAGCTTTACGCTTCTCCTTCTCAAGTTTCTTCAGCATCCTCTTCTCTCTCCATTTTCTTCGTTGTTCTTTCCGTTCCCTTCGCCAGTCTTTGGATTCTTTCTGCTCCGGAGTGACAGGAGCCATCTTAAGTCCTCCCTGAGAAGAAGATGAAAATAAAGATAACAGTTAAAAGCATTTACAGTATTTGTGTACCTTCTGTTGTAAACTACTGTGGAAAGAACCACAAGAAACTCAAGTATAGGAGAAACAAACTGTACGCAAAATATGTTAACATAAAACATTACATATTGTGAATTGTCCTAGGCATGTATGCACTATCTAGGAATGAAAGTGACTACGTCTGTGACTTCGTAACTCTTGAAACACCCGACCGATCTCGATCAAATTTTCGATGTAGATGAAGTTCGCGCACAGAATGGTTTTAATCATTTCACTTTGACGGTGCAACTAAGAGGAGGGGATATATATATTAGTGGTGGGCACAAAAACCAGTTTTTCTGTTTTAAGGAAAACCGAAACCGGTTTCTGAAACTTTTCAAAAAACCGGTTATCGGTATTCTCCGAAACCGGTTCGGTTTTTCACCGGATCCGGTTTCGGTTTTATCCAAAATTGTTTGATCCAAAATTATTTCTGACCAGAACTGTGTTTAGTTGTTCTCCGGAAACTAAAGTAGTTATGTTTTCCAAAAGTTTTCACCGAAACCAGGAGAAAACCGAAACCGACTTAGGTGTAAAACCGAACCGTTTTTTTTAAAAAAAGAAACCGGTTTCGGTGAAAAACCGAACCGGTTTTGGAGAAAATTGAAATGTCAGTTTTCGGTTTTTCTAGTAGCCGGTTTTGCCCATCCCTAATGTATATACATATATATGAACGAAAGTGACCGATATTAGTGCCGAATCCATAGTTTTCGGGGTCGCTGAGATGAACAGTAATGGTAAAAAGTGACTGACTAAGGGAACACATTACTAATTTTTCTTACTTTAACTCTGCGAAGCAGGTAATTGACGCTAGTATTAAAAAATACATAAAAACTAGAAAATGGTGGAGAGAAGGGTATGGTTTATATTAAAAGTTACCATATCAATAGAAACAATTTGCTTTGGCCCCTAACTGGAACTACATAAGTCGAATAAGAGAGCGAGAGAACCCTCTAAAATTCAAGGAAAGTACAAAGAGAAAAAAGACAAAACCTGCAAGTATAGTCTGCTCTTAAGTAAGAACAACAGCACAGAGAAGCGGAGCCCAACAAAACTTTCGTACTTTCCTAGTTTCAACGTAAAATATACGTAGGGCTCTACACCCCATCTGTTTTAGCGAGAAGCAAAGCGGAAGTGATGTTCAACATGACGTCGTGCATCGCAACATTGACACTACAAGTTGCAGAGCTGGTAGAAATAATACGGTTCAAGAAAAGGAGGAGGAAAAAAAAAACGAACAGAGGTCAGTAATCCAACAATAGTGTCAACCCTACTGATCCGTTTTCAGCATTATTTACGTTAAAATTAAGTACAGCTTACAGATGACGAGAAGAACCCTAAAACAGGGGTAGCGGGGAAAAGGTCAACGACACGGTCAAGTCCATTTTCGGTTTTTGAGGTGTGGTCTATACTTAAGATGTCGTCTGCTACTCCGGGTAAAGTTATATGTGCTATTCCGTGGTGTCATTTGATACCCCCGTGCGAAAAGTAGGCGAGCCCATACCTACTTCTGCTACACACACTACTTCTGCTAGGGTTCTTCTCGTCATCTGTGAGCTGTACTAAATATATATCCCAAAATAACGTGTTATACAGTCTGTTTATAAATGAATGGTGTGATTTTAAAAATTAAAAATGAAATGAAATCTGTGAGTTTTACGTCCCACGATTATGCCGGTTAGGCTAAAGGAGACGGTGATTATGAGAAATGAATGAAATGGTGGAATGAATAAAGTGGGAGGAAACGGGAGAACCCCGAGAAAACCCACGCACACGGTGTTTGTCCACCACAAAGTTCACTTGGCGAGGGCTGGGATAGAACCCGGGACCGCAAGCACCAGAGGTGAACGCTCTACCACTGAGCCAACGCGGCCCCTTTTAAAAATTAATAATACACCTATTTATTATCTCATTTGGGCAAACCTTACAGCATAAACAATGGCAAGTTTCTGATGCATTAATCCAGATCGTCTCCCACGATGGTCTGCAGTACATGCGTTATCCGATCACACACTTCCTCAAGGGACACGGACATTGGCAAGAAAGAAATCGCATGGTGTTGAACTCGGCGAACGGGGTGGCCAGGGAAGAAGGTTGTTTTCTTCTGTTGCAAAACGTCCAATCTAAAGATGGTGAAGAACACGATTAAGCAACTCTCGTAGATTCCTGTGAAAATGGGGTGGAGCACCGTCCAGTTGCAAAATGTAATCATCATAATTGGTGTTCGGCTGGGGTAACAACCAGTTTCCCACCATGTCTAGAAATGAGTTACCAGTCACAGTTTCTTGTTCGAAGAAAAATGGGCCGTGCACTTTCTCGCGGGACACCGCAGAAAAAACGTTCACTTTTGGCGAGTCATGCTGATAAGGTTTCTCGCTTCCGCGGATACGAACATTGTTCACCTTTCCACTTACACGGAAAGTGGCCCCATCGCGGAAGATGAGTCTTTCTACAAAACCACCTTCCTACACTTTCAACCGACTCTTTTCACAAAACTCACGTCCCTTTCTTTTGTCTGCTGGTGTAAGAGCCTGCATTAATCGCATTTGTACAGTTTAAAATATAGCCGCTTATGCAACACTTTCCACGCCGTATTCTTTGGCATGTCGAATTCCCTGCTTGCTTTCTAAGTGATTTACGAACACTTCGCGGAAACTCCTCGCGCACTCTATCAACATTTGCATCAGACACACAAGGTCGACTAGAACAGAAGCATCCAGTTTCCATGAACTATCAGTACCACCTATTTATGTTATTCTTGTGTGATGAGTCTTTCCTAAACCATGCACGAAACTCTCGCTGTACTGTAACCACAGATCTAGACATCTCAAAACGGAGCACACAGAAAGCTTTTTTCCTGTTGCGACGCCATTTCGGAAACTGACGCTGCGGCCTCGCAGTAAGTATGACAAGCAAACATAAGGTAGCGCATGAAAAACTTGGACAGTTGTTATACTTGCAGTGTACGTTTAACCCGTGTAAGGTAATAAATAGATTTATTAATTTTTAAAATCATACAATTTATTTATAAACACGCTGTATTTATTAGATTATTGGGTCATTCCATGTGAAATCAACAAATTAAACAGGGATTTCTGACCCAAACATCTTAGATTTTTACCAAATTTTAGTATTTCGTAGGGATGGTCTAGATATGGAATTGTGCAAAGTTGTAGCTTCCTGTGTGGTGAGGTTTCTGAATTATGGGGGCTCAAAAATACGAAAAAATCGCCTACTTTGGTACATACACGAAACTTCCGGACAACACTGCTATTGATCTAATTGGCGTAAAGAGCTGATTCTTGTTTTGTTTGAAAAAGCTTTCCAACGATATATCGCATGCCTAGTTTGGGAAGAATATCTATTTAAGGTCATCCAGTATGACCTTTTGACCTTGAACTTTTGAGAATGCATATCTTCGGCTTTTCTAAAACTTGCATATAATTTACACACAAGCTTACTCTAAAACATAACTGAAAAAGAAGTTGGGACAGTAATGGGAACTTTCAATAAAATTGTTTTTTTAGTAACTGTTTGTACCAGACAGAGTTTTAATGTGTAAAGCAGTTTGCAACACTGTAGCATTGCACAATAGCATGATAGATTGCGCAGTCATCTGCTACAGAAAGGTTTGGAAGATTGAGAGCTGTGGATGTGTTAGTTAGAGGAATGTGTTGATAGGAGATTGTGTCCACACGTTCAAATGTACGATTGAGGTGTTTATGTGCTGGTGCTGACTCTGTACTTGAAAACAGAAGCTTGTTTGTGGTGTCTGTTAAGTCAGTGTTCCAATGGTCAGTCTTATTTAACGCATTATTATATCAGAATAATGTCATCGTCAAGATTCAAGAAAACAGTTTGCTGCAATGCATTTAATATAGGTTATAGAAATGTCAAAAGAAATTTGAGAAATATGTTGCCGTGGATGTTTTCAAAGTGTTCATCGCTAAAAGATGCATTTAAAATTTGTGATTCCTGTCGTAAGAACCTAGCAACAACACCTTGTGATGCGAGTGCGACTCCTGTAATAACAGAGAATGTGATGATTAGCAGCACCGATGCTTGTAATAGTGATATTGAGTAGTGCGTCAAAGAAAGTGCGTTAGAATCTCTGAACCGCAGCCCAAAAGATCACAAAATTATTAGACATTTCTACAGAGTATGGGAAGTAAAATGCAGCAGAAAGTGAAATTATAATACAGTTGAAAGAAGAAAAACGAACAGCGGATAGAAGTGTGCAAGTAAAATTGCTAACTGTATTTCCAAAAAGTTGACCTGTCAACAAGAATTTCACTGCACTAACTACATGGCTCGTAAAGCAAAATAACTTACTCATTAACCATCTTCATACCTTAAGGATTTGAAAGAAAAACTTCTTGATAAACAGTGCATTGTTCTTTCTCATTTTGCAAAAAAATTATTCGTTCGTTTTCCTAGAAGCGTCACAAGGTTTCCACTGGAATAACGGTCAAGTAGCTATTTTGCTTATACTCCAGAGATCCCCAGACGTGTACAGTTATAACTGACAATGTGATCGTCGGCTGTCTCAAACATGATACAACTTTAGTGCACCTATTGCAGAAAACACTTATTACCTATCTGACGGATAAAATCGGTTCTGAAGATTTAACAAAATTATTCTATTTCTCCGATGGAGCAGCAGCTCATTACAAAAATCACAAGAACTTCATCAATATTAGATACATTAAAGCGAATTTTCCGTACCTGTTGAATGTTATTTTGCCGCCGCACATGGAAAAAGTACGTGTGATGGACTCGAAAAACTTGAAAGAGACTTGCTGCAAGAGCAAGTTTGAAAAGACCTTATAGTGACCAGATAATAACACCAAAACAATTATATGATTGGGCAAGGCAAAATATAAAACGTATGGTCTTAAAATATGTCACTAATAAGGAATACGAAGCGGAAGCGTCACTCCTGTGGCTTTCGTGGTCGTTATTTTTTTTTAAAAAATACAAACTCTTTTCCAGCTTGAACACGATAGCTGTCGCTTTATTATTATTATTATTATTATTATTATTATTATTATTATTACATTAAATGCAGTGTTGCAAACTGCTTTATACATTAAAACTCTGGTACAAACAAATTGTTACTAAAAAAACAATTTTATTGAAAGTTCCCATTACTGTCCCAACTTCTATTTCCGTTATGTTATAGAGTAAGCTTGTGTGTAAATTATATGCGTTTTAGAAAAATCGAAGATATGCATTCTCAAAAGTTCAAGGTCAAAAGGTCATACTGGATGACCTTAAATAGATATTCTTCCCAAACTAGGCATGCGATATATCGTTGGAAAGCTTTTCCAAACAAAACAAGAATCAGCTCTCTACGCCAATTAGATCAAGAGCAGTGTTGTCCGAAAGTTTCGTGTATGTACCAAAGTGGACGATTTTTTCGTATTTTTGAGCCCCCATAATTCAGAAACTTCGTCACACAGGAAGCTACAACTTTGCACAATTTCATATTTCGACAATCCCTACGAAATACTAAAATTTGGTAAAAATCTAAGACGGTCGGGTTCTGGGTTTTGTTGATTTCCTATGAAATGAATTCAACCTTCCCTTGAGTTAACTTCGGTAACTTTCCTTTCGCTGCTGTTCTTGTTGTTGAATGTTGATCCATACGGAGGACATTCTGGAACCACCACAATCAGGAGTATGAAGAAAAACAAATTAATTTTGATTAGTTTGTAGAACTTCGTACATCTTCACTTTAAAGTTTCTATTCTTACAAGCAATTAAGTCGTAAATCTTAAATACACTTCTCCATCCCTTAAAATTGAAAGTTTGACTACAACGCTTCGAAGTAATAGGCAAAAAACTTCCAAAAACAGCTCACAGTTTGTTGTTTCAAATACTCATCTCTCTTTTGTTACTTAATGTAATGATTCTTTTAGAACAAAATAGTATCTTAGCAAATACATACAAAACAGAAAATTTAGCGAAACAAAATTCATGAATTACTCATGTGAACTCAACTAAGACAGCAGTAATGACTATGGAACTGAAACGTAAAAATTACTCCATAAAGACGAAGAATCAGTGTGCAACTTGAATATTTTTTCCAGGAGGATGAATTCCACACATTATATACAGATGTTTCAAAACACCGACAATGTATGGGAGGTAAATAAGAAAACAGTTCACTAACACTTCAGACTTCCCACTTGATCTGATTTTGAGTTTAGCGTCCTAAATTTAAACGTAGCATCCGAAACATATGAGCACGTGTCGAACTTGGGTATCTCACGCCAAAGGCACGTACGCTAGAAAAAAATTAAATGAAATCTTTGAGTTTTACGTCCCACGATTATGCCAGTTAGGTTAAAGGAGGCGGTGATTATGAGAAATGAATGAAATGGTGGAATGAAGAAAGTGGGAGGAAACGGGAGAACCCCGGGAAAACCTACGAGCACGGTTTGTCCACCACAAAGTCCACACGGCGCGAGCTGGGATCGAACCAGGGACCCCAAGCACAGGAGGTGAACGCTCTACCACTGAGCCACCGCGCACCTTGCGCGTACGCTAGATGGTTAGGCACGAAGAGTCCTCAGAATTGCAAAGGCTCTTGAAGATTGATTAATTTAGGGCTATTCTAAGAGTGGAAATTAAGATACCGGTAGTAAAAAATATTTTTCCTTACTTTAGAAAGTGATTTTTAAAATAATTACTAAAAGTACGGCAGCAAGAATCACCACGATACCTAATCCGAATCAATTTTAGAAGAACTGGTTCCTCCAAGCAGTGGCCTAGGGAAGGGGGGGGCGGAGGGGCCGGCCCCCCCCCCCCCAAAGAGGTCCGACAATGTACTTTGGTACTTTGATGTTTGTAATTTTTTATATATTTTTATGTTTATATATATTTTTGTTTGTAATTTTTCTATATGTACCTATAACATTACTTGGGCCCCCCTTAAACACACATCCTGGCTACGCTACTGCCTCCAAGCATGTAAGGAACTGTTGCGAAGAATCAGTTCTTTTGGAATCGGAATCACTGAACGAATTAAAAATGAATGAATTGCCTAAAAGAAAGATTTGCCTTAACTTCCACCGGCAAAGTATTCTGCAAGCTGCAGGAAAACTGTATTTTAATTTTAGAAGTACATATAAAGTTACAAGTGTTCTAACATATGTGATTTTATGCAGTATCAAGTGTTTTTGCACCATCGTTGTTTATGTGCATACCTTCTGCTGCGCTCCTGCCTTGACTCGGTTAGATATGAATTCTCGCTTTTAATGGCTACCTAGCACAAATTGCTTTGTCTTTGCACACTCAATTTAATGGCTTACGTCCGGACGGGTAGTAATACCCGTAAGCAAAAGTCCACGTAAAGTGAATTTGCACTCATTAATGCAACTCCTACCTTAACAAACAATTCTGAGGCATTATTTGTTAAGTTTGTGTTAAAATAACTGATATAGTAAGACAGCACATTATCATTCCAGGGCACATTAGTGTGCATGCATATTATCAATCTCTACGCACACAGTTGGTCGTGCACCAAGTCCAAAACATCATAAAGAAGCACTTATGGTTAACTGCTGTATCGCCGGACCAATTTTAGGAAATTTTCCGGGTCAATTGGAGAATTTATTTAAGTTTATGAGGAAGAGTGAAAGTCAGGTAAGGAAAATAGTAAAAGATCAGAAAGTGATTGTATTTCAAGGATATTATAAAATAGAGGAATCGTGAAGCCATACCTCACAGCTTCGCCACACCTACTTTGCCCTCTCCGCCCCACTAAGATCGCAATGTTTCGAGCCAACAATCATGGCGGAAATGAGAGTAACAAATTAGACGTGCCGACTCAGACGATGCTCGGTTGTTTCTTCGCTTCATTGAGTTCATATGATGAAGATAGGTATGGGCAGATCCTCTATTTTATAACACCTTTGTTGTATTTGCTGGTTGTTTTCGATCTTGTAAGCGGCACTGTATGTGGAGGTGGATGGACTATTTCGCGGAGAGGCACACTTGTTTTACTATACGGATCCATAGATTGTAAAATATACAGAAAAATTTGGGCAAGTCTTTACTTTGCTCATTTCATGTCAAGAACAGAACCCAACCATCCCCTGCGGGGATTCTAACCCGTTCCTACTACTACTACTACCCCTATTCTTACTCCTCCTACTACTACTACTACTACTGCTACTCCCACCTATACTATGGATCTGTATAGTAAAACTGCACACATAATAACATAATCTAACATAACTTAATGTAATCCAATCAAATATAACCGAATGCAGTATATTTTGGTCCATTTTTTCGATTTTCAAATCGGTCCGGCGATACAGCAGTAATGCCAGCATTTAAAGCAAAATAAAAAGACCTTAAAAAGAAAAATTACTTTTATCTGACGGATTATTTTTAATCTAAACCTAAACACATATGCAATAACTCTAATTTCTCAGAATTCTAATGTATTTGCGGCCTATCTCGTTTAAGAATCGTAATATTTAGGTGGCCCCTGGATTTATAATCTCAATTGTAAAATTGTCGAACTTGTACCCACATATTCTCAATCTGCTCCAGTTTTATTTTATTTTTTATGACTGCGAACTAGTTCGAACCAGAAAAAGTTTTATCACATGTACTCAAGTCAGTCCATTATGAAATTTACTAGTTCGATATTTTCACTTTCAATTAGCATAATTTATTACCTGTAGACGTGGCAATGAAAACGTCGCTTGCAGTATTCAAATCCTTTCCTATAAAAAGATTTCTTTTTCTTTAAAATGCTTCTTCAGTCTCCTTCGTCTGAACCTCCATTGCAATAAATCTTATTTCCTTTCTCTCCGGAGTGAGTCATTCCGTATCAATTTTAACATTTGCGAACCACAACGCAATGCAAAAGCTAATGAAAGCAGTTATTAATGTCATATTATTAACTCAAAGTAAAAATCTTATTTTGAGTTCCCTAGGCGTAGACCGGTGTTTTTTGTATAACACAATGTACTTCCTTGACAAGGGTTAGGTGGTAGAGCAGCAATATGCTGAACCTCGCCCGCTTGATCAATTCAATTCAATTCAATATCTCTTCGCGTTTATTACGTTGCATTGCGCTCTTCAAATTTTGTGAAGACTAATAAGGAATGAAGGGTATACGACATATGCCTTCTGATTAATTGTAGTCATTGTCATTTAGCTTTTGCTGTGTATGATGTTGTCTATTTTTCTTTCGTTTATATTTAATTATTTTTAAATCGAGTCATGGCTTAAGTGATAAACTAACTATCGTACCAGTCTTTGCAAATTTCAGCGTACAACAACGCAACGGTAAAATTGACATTTTTGTGTTGTGTTACAGTCAGGGGTAAAAGTTAGGGGTAACGTAGGGGAACGCCGTCCCTTGCTTCCAGAAAATATCTGTTGCGTCCCCCCACTTTCTAATAAAATTACAATGGGCAAAGATAGGCACGAGGGACGGCATAACGTCATGCGTCCCCCTGCCTTTCCAGATCCACTTTTACTATACCATAAATTTTCTACGTAGTGCAATAGTAAGAAGTATCCATGTGCACAAGACATGCGATATCGTTAAATCCCCCCCCCCCCAAACACACACATAGTCATAGATAAAGTACAAGGGCACTACACATGCAGATATAAAGTACAGGTACGTTCTTTTTTATTTTCGTATCAGTCGATAAATAAATCAAAGTCGCTTTGTTACCCCCTTGGTAAGTTTGTAAATACTCAATGAATAATCCCTAAAAGTATGAGCGTCCAGCTCCTTCGGAAACTGACGTGGCTTTACGTATACTATAACCATCTTTTTTTTCTTTTTTTTTTTGCGTTCCATAGTTATATGCAGAATTTTGAGAAAAATAGTTAGGCTACGTGATCTGTGGTAGAAGTAAGTAATCCTGTAATATTTTCTTCTGGTCTGTACAAAGAGGAAGAAGAAGAAAAAGAAGAAGTAACGGGTGCAGTGCGGACCCAGCTGTAAAATACAAGCAAGAGCAAGTGGTTAATAACAGGTGTAGAATGGCATCTCAAATATTTATGTTGTGTGTATATTACATTTCTACAAAATTGTTTCGTGCATAATTTGTATCCTGTCATGCATTAGGATTTTGTGAAACATTACAGCTTTTATCTTCAGTTTAGTATCCATCATGATATGGTTATCTGACATTTTCAACTTCATTTCATATTTACGTGCGATGAACACGCAAATACTTGCGTGAAAATAAAAAATCGGGTAAACTTTACAATAGATGATACAGCTAAACATCGATAAGTAGGACCGCTTAAAGGGTATAGTCAAGTAGAATAGAATAAGATAGGGATACGTAGGGTAGGGTTGAGTTAGCTTAACATCAAGGTCGTTTTGACCCATTTTCTTAAAATAAATGGAGGGTAATTTCGAGTTTCTGCGTGATAGTGGATACCAACTACAAAGTTAACACAAAAATCTTTACACCTTAAGCTTTCTATGCATAATTCACGAACTGTAAAGAGAAGAAAATGTATATATATATATATATATATATAGATAGATATATATCCGGATATCCTTATTTTCAGAATATTGTGTTGACGCGGATTCGCCCACCTTTGCATAGATTTACGGTATTTATTCTGAAGTTGGTCATCCGCCCATTTTTTGGCTAAAAGCGTAATAATTGGTTCCTTTCTGTACCAATGTTTAATATTCGCATACTATTGCCGTGCGAATAAAGGCGGGTTAGAACCCCGCAGGGCACGTTGTTTTCTGTCTTTATTACAGCTAAATGGGAAAGTGGGCCTGTATTCTAGATCCTTGCCACCATATTGGTTATGTTTCTTACGTTGAAAAGTATGATTTTCTGCACGTTTCTTTACAGTTATTTGCTTTTCCGCATTTTCTACAATTTATTTTTAGATTTATTAAGCCATGATTTTTACTGATTATCACCAGCTATGATTCCAAAACAAATGCTCATTATATACCCATGATCCTACCATCAAGTAACCTTGCGCCAAGTAGTTCCCTCCGCTTGCCATATAGTTCCATGTTTAGAACCGTTTATATAAGAAAATGAACACAGCTTTCGCTATCCTTATACGGTGCTGGTATAGTTTTGGCGCACCACATTTTGGAAGATTTACAGGTGAAATTGAATACTTTGTATGAAAAGATATATTCATAAGGAACATATTTCTGCAGGCGACAAAATTTTATACGAAGTAGTACAGCTGTGTTTCAGGTTTACAAGTGTAGGGCCGCTATTGTAAAATCATTACAAGTGTTTTACGTTGGATAAAATAAGTGAGTGTATATGAAAGATGACTCTATTAGATGTTATTTTCCGCTGGCTCTGTATTTCTGCAAAGTGTACAGGCGCTTTATTTTATGTTTACAAGTGGAACGTTACTAGTGGCCCTACTAGTAGTTACGATCGAAATAGCAAAAAAGCTGGACAAAACTCCAAAAATAAACTCTATCACTGAAACGTACGTCTATAGTATTTTAGTAGGAGAATGTCACTCTATGTGGAACAGATCTGTTTTTCGTCCTGGCATCACTCGTTCCTGAGAAAACACCTGCCAAAAGTAGATGGTTGGCCGTCCTTGTAAAAATGCTTTTCATGTGTGGTAGTATGACGGACCTGTTACTGTTAAGTACGTTGATAGTTATGAAATACTAAATATTAGTATTTTTGATCAGAATAATAACAATCCTTTGAGGCCAATAGGAGGCCTCTGAAGCATTTTGTATGCGCACTGGGGGAATTTTTACAATACTATATTCAAAATCAATGCTTTGCTATATATTTGTAGACTTTTAAAATTTTCCTAGCAAGTCCAGGGTTTCATTTTCATTTTAATATTTTCTGTGGTCTCTCAATTAATGATTTTTGTTAGAATTTGCTGCTACTACCTGCTATCTTGCAAACGAAGCAAGCTTCAGTGAGTCTGGGCGCGCGCTCAGTACTCACAGAGACTGACTGCTAGACCCTTTGTGTTGTGTCGTATTACTACTTACACAAGTCTTCACGCACATGCCAAATCGCTTTAGTATTTACTATACTCGTAGCTCCTCTGTTTTGTTCTCAAATATGCATGTTGCGAGATAGTTTCAGGCCTGTAAACAGTTCTTACACGGACTGACTTTTTGTTAAATTTATTATTCATGTTTAAATGTAATTTTTCGTTATTGTCCAAAAACACTTTTATTTTGTTTATAATGATATCTTTACTCTGCATGTAATTTTAATAACATTATCATAAGTTCTAATTTTTTTTTCATAACAACCCAAGATGGTATTTGTACACCTGATTTTGAAAATGTCATTTGTTTTTCGCCACCTATATAGGCAACCCGCATAATTGACCATAAATTACTATTCGTTTCACAGCAGAACAATCGAAAATAGCCTAATGGGCCTTCAAAAAATACCATATCGACAAAAACGAGCTTTCAATACGCCCACAAATAGTTTCACCGCATTTTCTCATCATTCCGACCACTGTGCGGCGGTTAAAATCGTCTGCAATCACCTTTGTGCTTCGTTCTTCAGAGATCAGCACAATTTCAATGCGCTTTTCATGCGTCAAGACCATCTTTTGCTATTAAGTCACTTCAGTAATACAAACAAAGAAAGAGTCATAACTTTGTAATGGTTAGCACTAGAGCAAAAATAACAATACTATTTATTTTCCACTAAAATTTGCTGTTAAAATGACTTACCACATAGTGTAGTTTCCGTTTAAGACAGTTGCGTGAAATGCAAGATGGTGGACTTCAAAATGGCGGACGTCATTGTTATGTCTCCTCAGACATTTTCCTCACCTGCATTGTTACTTTGGTCATATTCTGCAGCATTTATCACTTATAAGGGTATTTCTAGACTTTTGGATCACCCTGTACTATGAGCCTTAAAGTTCGAGCAGTTGTCTGTAGCCCCCTCCCCTCACAAAATGGGACATTTCTCCGTTTTCCTGAAAACCTATCAGACTATTTCTATTGCGGAAAAGATGAGCTATTCAAATAAAAAAAGGGACCGCGGTGGCTCAGTGGTAGAGCGTTCACTTTTGGTGCGTGGGTTTCCTCGAGGAACTCCCATTTCCTCCCGCTTTGGTTATTCCACCATTTCATTCAATTCTCATTATCACCGTCTCCTTTAGCCTAGCTGGCATAAGCGTCGGAACTAAAAGATTTCATTTCGAATAAAAAGAGGACATCAGTAACGGTAGTCGCAAGTGCATTTGTCTATGGAATAACTGGAGTAAGTTTCAGCGTGCAGCTCCGACCAGAGTCGAGGAATTGATTTTAACAGTATTACATGCTGCGCAACAAGTCGGTCATATTTTCATCATGAAACAGAGGGCTGCAATCAAGTTTTGTGCAAAATTGGGAACAACGAAAATCTATGACATGTTACACAATGCCTACAGCACATTAATTAGAACAAGCATTTTCCAGCAGCACAAACGCTTTCGTGAGAGCAGGGAGTATTTGGAGGTGAACAAAAAGAAAGAATGTTTTACCACAAGAAGAGATTACAAAACTTTGAAGTCCGTGAGGAACCTTCTTGATACAAGAATCTTTCTAGCCTCCAGGGAAATCAGAAAATATCTCAAGATGCCAAGAAAGAAATGATCTAACTTGCATATTATTTCCTTCTTTTAATATATACTTCCTTTATATTATTTCGTCTTTTTAGTACTATTTTTTCCTAGTATTGAATAATAGGATGTAAGCAAGATAGATCGATCAAAATTTAAATCTTGAAATTTAACCCTTATCCGGGCAAGCGGGGTCTCCCAGACCCAATAGCTTCATATTTTTTTTCGAATTTCTCAATAACCATAAATATTTCGATGACATAAAATTCTGAATTCTTCTATCTTTAGTCGAAGTTAAAGTCATGAACATATCGAGTTGGTAAGTCCCCAGTTGCCGTCTACGTTACAAAAATAGCTTGCCCGGACAAGGGTTAAGTAACAAGTAGAAATATAAATGTAGTATAAACGAACATAAACATGTTTATCTTGTGTTGCGTAAATTACATTTGTCCTTGACGATGATCCCTGTTGATTAGCCTTCAGCTAAAATTAAGTTCTAGGATAAATATAATTATGTACACGTGGTAAGCAATCATTTTTATCATAGAATTTATGTAAATGTGCAAAGTTATAACTTTTTATAAGCATACTTGCCAAAGAAAGTGTAACATTATGTTTTCCATTTCAGGATAATCCTTAATTCTGCTCTAAAATTTTGTGTTTTTGTTTCAGAATGTATCTAAGAAGGATGAAGACATTTGAAGCATTTCAGATAAAATACAGACCATTTTCAAAATTATTTCTATCACGGATTTTTTATCCGTAATTATCATTGTTTCTTCCTTGCACTATACTTGTGCCTTTCAGTAGACTGCCAAAGGAAACAGCATGTTGCTCAGAAGGTATCCCGTTTCGTATGCAGGTAAGACATTTGATTTTTGTCAAAAACTGTGTTTATATATATACACACTAGCTGAACCTGCGCTCTCTACACAGCGCATCATTCACATATGAGGATGAATCTCCTTGTTATTCCTCACATCTGTACATGTCCCTTTACAGACACAAGTGAAAGACGTCTTGATAAAAGTCGACAAGAGATACCGTAAAGGGGAGATTTTTTCGATTACTGTTTCAATATCTCGCACCATTTGCAAGATTTGAGCCTATTTCCGGTTGAAGTTTCTAATTCATGTATAATCAATGTTTTCTTTCTACTTGCATGCAGTATATAATAAGCAATTACACAATACATACACAATTAATTATAATGTCAATGATATATGGTGTTCATTGGGCAAAACACTCCAAACAATAAAGATTCTTCTTAGACTGAAGAAATGGTTATCATTCGTTTTTCATTGTCATTTGGCCATGAAACAAATGCCTGAGAGATATGCATCCCCTGTATAGAATTATGTGGTGTTGCAATGTATAATGCGTAGGATATGATGCTTTAGTTTTTTAAATTTCAAAACTTCCAGTGTACCCGTTAAAATGAAATAAAGAAATAATGGCCATGTTTTTTAAATATTCAATTAGAACTGGACAATCTACGTAAAATTTGCAATCGATCAGTGAAAACGTCATCTTTCTAGAACCTGTAGTTTCCGAGATCTCATTGTCGAAAGGATTCGCCACAAACATATAAACGCTCACAAACATATAGTGTAAAAGTGCTCCAAAGATGACAGCACAATTCATTTGCATTGATTTTGGAGAAGGCTTATTAACATACAAAGGCTTTGAACAATCATTTTAGAAAATAAACTTTATGAAGAAAGATCTACTTAATAAATAATTTATTTCAAGTACACATACTTTAAAATATTTGTCTTTGTTAAACGTGAAATCACAAAATACCCGTAAATCAAAAGTTAGAGGTTAGAGCTCAGGTGCTTTTATTGCTATTGTAGCATTTTAATATATATATATATATATATATATATAGTATCTCAAAAATCCCCTGACATAGGGTAACTCTGATAATAACGGAGTTACCTTATATCATGGGACTATTGAGACACCCTATACAGGGCCGGATTTAGGGGTGCACGTGCACCACCACCCCTTCGTTATAAATATACACTATCTAAAATGAGAAGCTAGCAGTGAAAATAGCAACACTTTCTGAAACTTTCTGGCATTACTTTTCCGTTTGGGGCTGAAGACAAAGCAGAGCTTTGCAAAAGCAAGTCGATTTTCTTTAGGTTGAAGGAAAAGGATTCACCAATTAAAACAATATAACATTTGTCAAGTAGAAAAGAAAACAGAAGCCAGGAGAAGGGAAGAACTGCTTTTTCCTGCATATCACTTGCGACCCTTTTTAAAATACTCCTCCTCCTCCGCTCTATGTACCAGTGTTGCCAGGGGTAAAGAATATTGTTACATGTCACTTTCAAGAGTTTCAGTGTAATTGGTAGTTATTGGTGCACTCCCCTCAGAAAATCCTGGATCCGACCCTGGATATATATATATATATATATATATATATTGAGAGAGAGAGAGAGAGAGAGTATTTATTTAAAATACTTATGATAGAAATAAATTTGGCCTTAACGTCCTTATCCGACAATGGGGTTATGAAGGACAGGACCTACAGCTTAAAATGGGATCTGAACCACTACTCAGTTTCAACCGAGGGAACAATGTCCTCCGTTTGAACTCAAAGCCAGGACCCCTTTATTACAAAGGCGACAAGTCTATCAACTCATTCACGGAGAACATTTCATAAAAGTATGTATTTACTGATCTTGCATAGTAGTAAATATTTTAAGTTTCTTTCAGAAGAACGAAAAGATACACAACTGCACAAGTGAAATCACTGTATAAAGTTGCACACACAATTAAAATAAGTCGTAATACTATTAAATCTTCACTAAAACTTTTTTATTGTTTGTTTGTGGTCGTAGAATATTACTCTAATAACATTGCAAAAAATTCTTTCGAACTAGAAAATCCATTTTGTCTATTGATTTGGTCTTTTCCTTTCCTACCGAGTGATTGATTATCCTTACTGTAGTAATTAAATGTTTTTCTATTGTAATGAGAAAAAAGGTGGAATGTGCCGTTATTCTTTCATTAAAGTTGAATTGTTTTTGAAAGCCCAAAATTTCCCAGCCAAAAAAAAAAAAAAAAAAAAAATCAGAGCTCTTATGTCCTTACTTAAACTTAGTATCCTTAGGACATCTTCAGCATGTCTTAATGTACTTACGGTTTCCAACGTTACTTACTTAAGGAGCTAAATTTACACATTATTATAACTATCAAATTACACTCAGGAAAGCATCTAAGAATTTAGGTAATGGCGAAATTTTCAGTGGGAAACCTCATCTTCATCAGTAGTTTATTTATTTACATAAACAAACAGCTGTTTGAATCACATCCCATGGCTTCCATTATATAATTTATTAAAGGAGACGCAGTACACCTAATATTTTTGTGATAAAACTAGGAATGGGTCCAAGTGGGTTCAACATGTGGAATGGATCGTCGTAACTAGAGAACCATGGCATAAGATAGCCTTGCAGATCAACAAGTTGGAAACAACAATTCTTTTATTTCGGACTATGAGCAAAAGGGATAAATCAGTTATGTATGTAAGCTACCTTAGTTATAAACTATTTACTTAGAATGTTTTTAAAACTATTAGTTATTTAGCACGTTATCGACAGGCATATCTCTGCACAATACAATTGAAGTTTCAATAACGAATCGGAACGTGGACGTTAGTGTCATTTGGGCCGCGGTGGCTCAATGGTAGAGCGTTCACCTCTGGTGCTTGGGGTTCCGGGTTCGATCCCAGCCCCCTCCAAGTGGACTTTGTGGTGGACAAACATCGTGTGTGTGGGTTTCCTCGGGATTCGCCGGTCTCCTCCCACTTTCTTCATTTCACTCATTACTCATCATCACCGTGTCCTTTAGCCTAACCGGCATAACAGTGGGACGTAAAACTTAAACAAGATTTCATTTCATTTCGTTAGTGTCATCAGTATATAGTTTATGCAGGGTTGGCAAAAAACAGTTTTTATTAAAAAAAACTTTTTTTTGTTGTTGTTGTTTAAACCAGGTTTTTTGGGTTTAAATAATTTCCTCTGTATTTATATCACATATGGACAGAAACAAGTTTGTTTCGATTTTGTGTTATTATGCAACAACCAGGTTATGCTGGAAGGGGTCACATAAGCTTAAAGCGGAATTCAAACCGCTTCTCGGCTTACATTTGAGAGAAATTGTCCTCCATTTGAACTCGAAACCGGGACTAATTGGCCACAAATGCCATTAGTCCGCCGACTCACTCACGAATGATTCCTGATAAAAATACGTTGTACTAATCTTTACATACTTGTTAATATAATTGTCAGGAATCATTGCAGAAGGACAAAAAGATAAACAATTTCACAAGTGAAACTATTATACAGAATTACATATGGACAATTTCAAAATACTGCAGAGTACAGAAAAACTAATTTAGTCCGAGTTAGTTCACTACAACTTTTATCAGTCCAAGTTAAAGGAATTCAACGACTTAATTTGCATATCAGTAAGAAAAGTGAATAAATGTACGAATTATGTGAATCCACTTTGGCTCTGATCCATTTATGCATAAATAGATACCAAATATACTTCTGATTTCAATAAATGCCTCTCATGGGATCTGTATGACCCCTTCCAAAAAGTACGGCATTTCGATGTATTTTATCAATAGCAAACATTATTAAAACGAAACAATATTTAGAATTTTTCTTTGAATGCAATTGCATAACAATAACAACAAACTATAAAAAAAAAAAAAAAAAAAAATCACAAAAGAAATATTTGCTTTTGTAGTATAATGAGTGGGGAATTTAGAACTGAATATATCATAATACGAATATTATACGGGAGTAAAACGTGATAACCCACAAATGTGTGTTCATCAAGATTTTACGAACACTTACACTTTTACCAACATTTTTCGTTTTTTTTTTTTTTTTTGTTTTTTTTTTTTTTTTGTTTTGTTTTGTTTTAAACCAGTAGGTTCTTTTGAGGAAAAAAAAAACAGCTGGTTTAAACCACTTTGGTTTAAACCAGCCAATCCTGAGTTTATGTATTTTGTTTTCAGGCTGTTACAACTAAGCTTAACCGTACTTAAAGTTAAGTTTCATTATATAAAGAAGCCATGAGTTATGTTTGAAACAGCAATGCGTTTATGTAAATAAATAGGCAACTGATGAAGGTGGGGCATCAATAAAAAATTCAGGGTGTCTACCGGTCAGGGAAAGTCGAGGAAATTTTTGTTATGAATCACGGAAAAAGTATTTGCCTATAGCTTTTATATTGGGAGTGTTGTTAGCTGGTCATATCATCCAATACCTTCTAGATATTCTGGAAAAGTACGTCGTATATTGATTAGGCCACAGAGACCAAGTTCCTGGAATATTTTCTGGTTTATACTTTGTAGTGTATTGTGGTGGTTGGTGGGATTTTCCTGCTCCCAAAATTGGGATAGTGGAAGCCGTAGCTAAAGACCATCATATATACCGACATCAGTTAAAAATGATAAGGCTATTTAGAGTGGAAGCTTATCGGAATATACAGGGCTGTTATAAAGCCCTTGCTATAAAACAATTGCTTATAACTTTTTTAAAATACTTTATATTGCAGTGAATAAATGTTAAGATCTTGATTGAGACTTACATTTTGTATAATCATCCATAGATACCATCGCCACACCTCTAGCTGGGCTCCATTGATATCCATACATTTCTGCAACCTCCGGCAAAATCCGTGGATGCTATTCCGTCTGGCATCGTCAGAAATGTCATGGATCACTTCGCTAATCTTAGCTTTCAGGCGCTTCAAGTCCTTTGATTTTTCCGCATACGTCTGTGTCTTAACGTGACCCCATAACCAAAAATCACAGGGTGCCAAACCGAGGGACCTGAAGGGCCAAGGGGTGGGGCCTTGCACCCAATCCACCTGCCAGGTAACTCACGGTCAAGGTAGTCACTGACGAGTTGTACAAAATGTGTGTGTGGAAGGGGGAGGGGATCCGTGTTGGTGGTAGTGTATGCGATCCTTGATTCCCAGCCTAACCAATCCGGGTATCAGGAAATTTGTAAGCATTTGAAGGTATGTCTCCCCTGTCACAATGTTTTCGTTGAAGAAAAACGGACCTATGAGATGGTCCATGGATACGACATACCATTCATTCACTTTTGGGCTATCTCTTTCGTGCGGTTCATATTCAGGAGGATTTTCAGTTCCCCAAACAAGGCAGTTGTGCGTGTTTACCCCCCCCCTACCCCCCAGAAACATGGAAAGTTGTCTCATGTCAGAACGTGAGTAACCGGAGTAGTTCCCTGTCATCATCCAGTCTTTTCAGCATCAGGTCACAGAACTCCAGTCTCGTGTTTTGATCTTCTGTCAGTTCATGCACAAATTTAATCGTGTACGGTTTGGCTTTGAAATGTTCACGCATTATCTTGCGCGTTGTTGACCAAGGGATTCCGAACTCCAGCGACCGCCGCGGAATCGGTTTTCTTGAACTTCTTTCTAGGCTGTTGGCAACCCTTCGCACCGTATTTGGGCTCACTGGCAGCCGACCATATAACTAACTCGTTATACACAGGTCCTCAGTCATAATTATAGCTAGATTATATTAATGAAATCACTTAAAACAGTTTATGTTGCGTTTAGCTTTCCTGGCCTTTATTGTGGCACACACTTATTGAAATAAATACACACCTTCATGATTATGCGTATATCTCTTTTATGATGGTTCTTGAATTATATCGTTTATTTACAAAACGTTGCTACGACAACGTAAAAACAAAGACTTATCACAAATCATCAGATTAGAATCAATTTTGATTCTCTTTCCTTTTTCGTATTTTTTTTTTCTTCTTCTTCAAACTGGTTAGTGCATATTTTAAAATCATACATTGCCCAGAAATATAAGAAAAGATATTTAAAATTACACTGAAAATACAAGATGTCGTTGCAACCACTTCTTTGCATATCACAAACACTCCCAGTGCCAACTCTTTATACTCCCGACATGAGGAGGCTTTTTATTATTATTATTATTATTATTATTATTATTATTATTTGCACTTGTCTGAAGTTTCTCTGCACCAACACACCTGATTTCAATTCTGTATAGCAACACACTTGTACTTTCTCTTGTAGCGTCGTCAACCAAAAATTTACAGATCATCGTACAATTTAAAATGAATTTCACTGCAATATCGTTATTATTTTTTTTTTTTTTTTTAAGTTACAAGCATTTGTTTTAAAGCAAGGACTTTATAAGAGCCTTGTACGTTATTTTTCAAGAGTTATACTCAGAAACCTGATAGCAACAAAGTTAAGGAAAATCGGAAAAGGAGCAGGGAAAGTCAGGATTCATGAGTGTAATTTAATAATTTTTGACTTTCTTCTCTCACAATTACCACTGCCGTGTTGATATTCTATAAGTTGAATCGTGCATTTACGGAATGGCCACATTTAACTATACTACAACACCAGAGCAGAGAGTGTTGTAGTACTCTCCTTGCTCTTTGTAAATGGTTCCCTACGAAAGTTGTTTGTTTCTCATGATATTTTCAGTGATGTATTAGATGATACATCTTTCATTTTAATAATATAACCTCGTTGGGGAGCACAATCACGCAGTGGTAAAGCGCTTATCTCTGGCATGTAATGCCCGTGGTTCGATCCCCGACCAAGTAAGTTTGTGGTGGACAACATTGTGTCCGTGGGTTTTCTCTATGTACTCCCATTTCCACCCACTTCTTCATTCAACCAGTTCCGTCACCATTCACTTGGCGTTATTCATCCGTTTCGCTTAGTCTAACTGGCATAATCATAGGATATTAACCTGAAAGATTTCATTTCATATAGCCTCGTGGATGAACGGGACCCTAAACTCAAATCTACTACACTCCACCTTTTAGTTCAAAATTATCGATTGACTCTCCAGAGGTCCATAACAGAAGGCCATGCCATTCAATGCTCTCTCTGACTTGTTTAATGCTTTTATCTCCAATCGTTTGTAAACTAACTATTAGACTATATCTGAAACTCCCAGTGTATTTTCAAATTTCCATCTACAGCTACTGTGTTGTTATTATGTATTCTACTGAAAACGTTCTGTGTTTCAGGACATATCACGAGACATATCAGAGGCTTATTGCAGTGGATCACTAATCACGATTGGATCCGTTATCTGCCTAGAGTATGTGGTGGGCTGGTATCTGCCCTCTTACCTGCAATACATATCGGAGTGCTTTATATGTTTTGGAGCAATTACGCTCGGTATGTGGACAAGCGTCACTGCACCTGTTCGTGTTGGGACACTGTCTTTAAAGGTAACTACTAGAATTAACTGATTTTATAGTCGTACGACGTTTCATACTAGTTTCTCCATATGTTATTTCCAGCTTTGGATACAGAAGACAGTATATCGACATTGCAGAATGAAGCATTGAAGTCTACAATCTTGTTGAAATAGACCTGGAAACCCACCTATCTTTGAAAAACCCCCTACACTTTTACCTATAATCGGAATTAAATGAAACGAATGTGGATTTTTTTGGACACTGAATTTTTAAAAAAAAATTAAAGTCAAAGTACAGGGTAGAGCAGAGCAACTTCCTTATTTGAATTGGACCCTTGAAGCGGTAGTTGTTCCGAGCAGGGGGGTAGGCACATTCGAGAAGGCGGGGCGTAAAGTTGTAGCTCTGCTTGGTTTAGTTAGCATCATAGAATGAACGAAGGTGGAGCACGTGTTCGCTGTCGAGACATACTTTTGTAACGGTCGCTCAATCATCGCCACGCAACATGCATTCCATACTCTTTTCAATATTGCGTCCCGTGGTCGTGTTCCTGGCCGGCAGTCGATTGTTTCATGGGTAAACAACTTCAGGAAAACTGGTGGTGTGAAGAAAGAAAGAAAAAAAAAACTGGGCTTCCACGAACAGCAAGGTCACCCCAAAACATTGACATGGTAAGGCTTTCTGCTTTGCGATTCCCTCAGCGCTCTGCCCGCAATCATGCAGCTGCTGTTGGGTTGTCTGCTCGCTCTGTGAAGCGAATCCGTCATAAAGAACTGAAATTTCATCCCTATAAATTGGCTGTGGTGCAGGAACTTAATCCATGCGGTTTTGTTGGTCGGGAAAATGTATGTGAGGTGTTTCTTAGCAAGCCTTATGATACACTTGTTTCTTCAGTGATGACGCTCTCTTCCATCTTTAGGAATCTGTAGAACCCTGGCTCACCTGAAGAACAACATTCGTCAAGCTATAGTCAGTATAGTCGTCGATATGCTGGAAAGAGTTGAACAAACTTCCGAGCTCGATTAACGCAGTGTATTGAAAATAATGGACGAGATCTGCCTGATATCATCTTTAAAACTGTGTGAACATAAAATGTAAATGTTGTACTCGATATTGTTCAAAGAATTAAATATATATCTGCATTACTTTTTTAAACTTAAATCTCTAAATAAGCGAGTTGTTCTGCCCCACCCTGTATTAGAATTTCCAACGTACGGTCGCCAGAATTTGGCCTTCTACAGCAAGGTGAGTGGCCAAGATTTTTTGAACAAGACTGAGCATTGGTGGTGCCGCAGGCTATAAGAATGTGTGTGTGTGTGTTTTTCCTTAATAATTTTTAGTACCTTGTTTTCGTTCACTATTTCAATCCCAATCAATATGAGTAATTCTTACAATAACGTTGACTACCTATGCAATTTTTATTTTTCAGTAGAGCGCTTATCTCTGGTGCATGGGGTCTTTAGTTCGATCCCAGCTCACCATTACGTAGATTTTCTCGGGGCTTTCCCACTTTCTTCATTCCACCATTTCCTTCATTTTTCATCCTCACTGTCTTCTTTAGCGTAGCCGGCATAACCATGATGTAAAACTCAAAGATTTCATTCCTTTTTTCCAGATTATTTGTTTCTATGGGGAAGTAATTATTATTCGTTTTTTCCTGAAATGATCTGAAATTTATTGGCAAAGTCTAGTGACATTTCCCTTTATTTCTCAAAATGGATTTGTATTATATATAAATGCAATATTACGTAGATTTGATAGTGACGGGGGAATATCAAGAAGTTCGTGCAGTCACCTAGAAGGAATCCACTCTGGAGAACTCTTGACACCATGATGGTATTAGTCCTTTTCTATGTAGTAATCGTGCCTAACGACACATTTTTGCCAGCGGTTCTTGACTTTCCATAAGCTCGGTTTTAAAAGTCTGTAGTTTGGCTTTGAAACCACAGTTCAGCCTCAGAAATGGCGTCATCCCTATTGTCAAAATAGCGTCCTCAGTGGATGATTCATTTGTCGGAAGAGAAAGAAGTCACTTGGTGCTAGGTCTGGGAAGTAAGAGAGTGCGGCAATATTTCATATCCTAATTCCACTGCCTTCATTGTGGGTGCATGGGCGGAATGAGCTGGTGCATTGTCTGCCAACAGCAGCACTTTTTTGTGACCAATCCACTATATTTCTTCAGTTCCTCTCGTAACTCAGAAAAGGGTAATAATTGGTACTAGTAATAGTTTGTCCTTGTGTTAGTAATCTGTCATAATGACCCCTTCACAGTCGCAGAAAACGAAAAGCATCGACTTGGCGGCAACTTCTGCACTCGTACATTTTTAGGGTTGGGGGTGGAGGGGTGATCCATTGTTAGCTCATTTCCGTTGTTTCTGGGTCATAAACCCAACTTCCATCTATTGTCGCTAGTATGTTGAAAAAGTCCTCTTCGTCCACTTCACAGCGATGCAACATTTCTCTTGCGATTTCTCTCGTGGAAAAGTGTGAGCAGTCGTGGAACCCACCGTGCTGACACTTCCTGAAGATGCAGCTGGTTGTGAATGATATTCCAGGTAGGCCATAACTTATGCCTGTTGAACACATATAACACTTTCAATGGTTATCCTTCTGTCTTCCATTATGATCTTTCCAACTTTCTCCGTCAAGGCTGCATTATCAGTGAAAGATGGTGTTCCAGATCTAGAGGTGTCCGCGTTGGTCATGGTCCACTTTAGAATTGCAGTTTCTCCTTGGATACCATCTCATAGGCTTTCATCTCTTCGTGGATGTGCTTTGCTGATTTCCCGTGAAGATGGAGGAACTTAATGACACTCCGTGCCTCAAGCTTTTCTGTCATCACACTGTCAGTGAGTTACTTGAAAAAAAAAAATGTTCAAACGAGTCCAGAATTTGCATGGTTAACATACAAGGATCTAACTATAAAATGCATTTCTGAGAGGGTTCGTAGTTTGTCACCTTCTAGGTGATTGCACGAACTTTTTGATACTCCCTCTAATTATTAAAAGAAGATATCATTAAATTTAACTTTTGTGCACTAAGAGACATTTAAATAGATTTGAGAAGAAATCAGTAAAATCAAACAATTAAAATTCCAACTCATTTCAAAGAAAATAATAATAATTCTCCATATAAAGCAATGGACTATAAAACGAAGATAGCGCAGGTATTCAGCACCGTTAAACCTCCAAGAAGACGCCCTTCTTTTTATTAACTCCCTGCATAAGATGGGGCCTCTGGTTCATTCCAGCCCACGCCAAGTGAACTTTGTGGTTGACAAACACTGTGTGTGTGGGTTTTCTCGGAGTTCTCCCGTTTCCTCCCACTTTCTTCATTCCACCATTTCATTCATTTCTCATCATCACCGTCTCCTTTAGCCTAGCCGGCATAACCATGGGACGTAAAACTTAAAGATTTCATTTTTTTTTCCCTGCATAAGCATACAGGAGCTTAAAGTTTCACTCCAAGTGTATATGGTACTTTATTTCTCTGTAACTATTGGCCGAATCTGAACCAAATTTGGTGGGTAAATAGCCCATGGTCTAAGGTAGTAGTTTCAACCGGTGTGTCACGCAGTTGCATTGACTGTGTCGCGAAATTTTAGAATCAAAAAATCATGAAAGATTTAATAATTACTTAAAATTTTCAGTTGTACCAAAAATCCTTAGCACTATGTACAGTCATTACTTTATAGATACTTACAGGCTTATACTATTATAATTTGTATTATTGTGATTAATCAAAAATCAGCAAGTCTGTCGCGCTCAGGGGCGTCATTTAGGGGGGGCATCCCCCCAAGAGTTTGAGGAATACATACTTTAATCGATTGTCTACTAATATATTAGTACAAAACGTGAAAGTCTTATGTCGGTGGTGCTCTTGCCCTCCTCACACGAAGTCGTCTGAAATGACACTCCGCGCTGTTGTGGGTGTTCAGTAAAGTGTGTTGTGAGTCATAAAAGGTTGGGAACCACTGGTCTAAGGAATAAAATTTGCTATATTTGCTGGCCGAGCTCGGACAGAGACAGGTTGTTCTTGGCTCGCTTTGTATATGGTACTTTTATTTCTTTGTAATCCCTAACCGGATTTGAAAGAAACTCGATGGGTAAGTGGACTGTCATCTAAGAAATAAAGCTTGCTCTATATGATGGCCAAACTTGGCCAAGGAGAGGCTCTGCTCGGCTGAGCTCGGATCGGTTTGACTTGTGGTACTTTATTTTTCGGCAATTACTGGCCGAATATTAACCAAATCTAGTGGACAAGTAGCCCATGGTCTAAGATATAACAATTGCTATATTTGATGGCCGGGTTCGGCTTGATTCGCTTTTTGTGTCATATGTTATTTCTCGGTAATTACTGGCCGGATGTGAGCGAAATTGGGCGGGCAAGTAGTCCATCGTCAAAGAAATAAAACTCAGACTTGAGTGAACTGAGCAGACGCTGATAGTGTAAAAGAGCGATCTTCTGTTTCCAAAGATGGCAAATTGTTGGCACTCAGTTATGTTTTGCAAGCGTGATTAAAATGGTAAGTATGTTGGATGTGTCATGAGGGACTGTCCAAGGTAACGATGACCTACAAAACTCAGGGCAAAACGAGATCGGCGAAGAAGAACAGTGGTCGGAAGAAAACTTTCAGTGACATCTCCTGCCGAGCATTAAAGCGGATTGTCACTTTGAACCACCGTGCGAGTACGGTGCAAGTGACGGAGGAATATCAAGAGGCTCCCACAGAGAATAAAGAGGCTCCCGCAGCCTCTGTTGATAATAACAGTCCCCCTATATGACATAGACATTTGGAATCGGGTTACACGGGCGAAACATCTGATAAGGGATCGTAACACTTCAACGTGACCCATTGGTGCTAGGAACAAACAACATGAACAGCTGATGATTAGAAACGTGTTATATAGTTGGATGAGTCACTGTTTACCTCGTTTCAAAACACAGGCCGCGTTTATGTATAGCGGACGCCCAAAGAACTATGATCCGCAGTATTTTCGGATGGCAGCATTATGTGATACTGTGGGTTTCAATATCCTGGTTTTCAGTAGGGACTAGTCGCGTCACTGTCCATGATTCTATCGCCATTTTAGAGCACATATTCATACTATACTCCAATGTTGTTTCAAGGCAATTATGTCATTTTCGAGGGTAATAATGCGCTGGAACTTTACGCCGTGGTTCAAAGACAATCGGAATGATGTAAGCTATTGTTTAAATAATATGAAAAATAATAGGTTAACTTTGAATATTAATAATTGAGGGAGCCAAAAATATAGAAAAGACAAAGCATTTCCTCCTTCCTTAATTCATAAAAATCTCGGGTAAAACTAAAGTAAAAGGCAAGTGTTTCTATGTGTTCCTTTTCTTTTCGACAAAATACATAGCTTTATTTACATATAATTATAGGATTCAGTTTATGAGACAAATGACGTTGCAGAGAGAACTAGTTAACAGAAAAGTCAGCTTTCTGTAATTACGTGGAAGATCAAACGTTAAGCTTTAGACTCAGAAATGACGGTCTTTTTGCATACAGAAAAAATACAACTTACATCCAGGAATAAGGTTGTCTCTCAGTACCCCCAATTATGTCGTTTCTTTCCATGTTGCCTTTGTCGGATATTGCGGAACGCTTCCTCTGGGTTGACCGTTTGAGCAGGGGATGAGAATCCGAATACTCTTTTCGTCTCTTGCGCACCTTTTTTATATTATTTTATTTATATATTGCACACTATTTTGAATAATGAGGGTCTGTAATTACTTTTTTTTAAGTTCTCTAATGTCTCAAATTGTACGCGACCATCTTCAGGCGTGTGCCAGAAACTGATTAACTCTAAACATATTTAATCTACTTAACTAAATATTTTAAAATTCATTTTCTTGTCATTAAGATAATCACCAAATCTACAAAATATTTCTTTCTAGAAAATTCCATGTTGTTCAGTTTCAAGACAATGCAAAATAATACCGTTCACTGGAATCTCTTTTTCACATTGTAATAAAAATTATTAGTATATCTTATATAAAATATGATTTTTCGTAATTTTCACTTTGTCCTTATAATTTCGTTGCACTATCAAGTAACTATTTTCTATAGAAAAAGTGAAGCATAAAAATCAAGTCTAGGTATGCTTTTCAATTCGTCTTATGGAAAATGTGACATGTGAAGCAGTGGCCACTCTTGAGGAAAAGTCTCATCGGTAAAAATTTAAATTATACCGCTACGATAAGGGAAGAATGTTACGTTATCCAAGCTTTATTCCTATAGCGTGTAACGATAAAATATAAATCTTTACCAATTTGACTTCCTTCAAGATTTACCACTCTAAAGCCTTCATGGTTTACAATAAATAATGAGAAAGTACAAGATTAGCATAAATGATTCATTCGTTTTGAAAAGGTTATCTTTTCAAAAGTATTACACGTACACACATGAAAAATATATGGAAAAAAAATTATACTCCCTCTACAAATGTTCAATATGTGCCTCTTTGGTGGCACAACACACGTCCAGACGATACTCAAGCTCATTCCATACATTTTGTAGCATAGCCCTGTCAATTGTCTGCACTGCAGCATTGATGCGTTCTTTGTGCTCGACTAAGAATTGCGGTAATGGAGGGGGTTACGTAAACAAGGTCCTTAACATATCGCTCACAGGACGAACTCGCAAGGCGTTAAATCAGGAGATCTGGGAGGCCAAGGGAACAAAGTTAAGTCATCCTCACCAATACGCCCAATCCAACGATGCGGGATGTGCCAATGAGGGGGTGTCCCGTCTTGTGCTCCTGCCCCCCCTCATGCTGCTACCTGGAATACACAATACAAACTCAGTGAGTTTGTGGTTCTTTCCATATATTTTTCATGTGTGTACGCGTAATACTTTTGAAAATATAGCCTTTTCGAAACGTATGAATGATTTATGCTAACCCTGTATGTTGTAATTGTGTTTTGTATACAAGATGTCTGTAACTAAACTACAGACTGTCTTCTGTTTCGTTTACAGGGAGCTACGAAAGCGGGATAGCTTCATATAAACATATGTATTTCAACGCTACAAGAAACGTCTTCAAGATATGGGTCCTAACGGTGGTTGCTGTGATTACTATGTATGAAACAGTACGCCATCTTGTTACTCTAACTTTAGCGCATCAAATGCGATATTTTATGTTCCTGCTGTTTATGTCCGTTATTTTCTCTCATTATTATTCGTGGTGGGCATACGTCAATTATTGGAACGATGATTTTTATTACCAGTGGAATCATCAGTTGTTTTATACGTTGACCGAACTCCTCTCTACCGCCATCGTAGTACATCTTACAAATAGCACAAATCCAATAACTTCAAGGAAGATTGTTGTCATAGTGGGGATTGCTTTTACGCATGTTATTGGTAGTAGTTGGGATCAATTTTTTAAGAATGTTATAAAGCAAAAGGGATATCCACACCAAGTTACTCGAGATGTGGCATTGATGATCCCAGACATATTGCATATTATTATTCCATTGGTGGAATTAAGAAAGGCTTCCATGTTGAATAGAACCAAAGAATTTTTCAATGTCAAGAAGGATGTAGGAACGTTTTTCATGGTAACAATTGTTGGAACAGCTTTATGTTTCTTATCATAAGTACATGTAATTGAGAATTTTCCTTTTCGTATTTTGTTAAAGCTCAGAATTACGACGATTGGTTTGTTTGTTTAATGTACGAAGAACGGTCATATGTAATAAAATAGACATCCAACTTTGTTCGACCTGTACTTGTCTCCTAGGCCTTTAAAGGGATGAGGAATGTAAGCTTTGACCCAGAAATATGTGTATAGAACTTCCGAAAGAGAGAATTGTATAATATTTTTGAACATGATTGTACGTTATTACTGTATTTAAAAGTGTGCTCGAATACCTAATACGTACTAAAATTTATAAAAGTTTTTCAGTTTTTTAAGACTTTGTCGCTGAGAAATGTCTTGAGACATTGTGACACGTACAATTCTGAATCAAAATGAGATTTTTCAGTGTTTTTATTCATTTTTATTTATTTATTTCTGTTGCCAGTATTATTTCCTGAAATCAAAAGGAACATGTTGCGGTAACTAGTGCCAAGTGTGTTGTGAGTTTATTTTTGTGTATAATGTTCGACAATAAAAGTTTCGTTATGTTCGATTTTTTAATAATATCTGTTAGGAGTTGTGTGCTTGCATCAAGCATACGAATTTTATAAATACCGGTTGTCTGCAGGTTTATAAATATACGAAATCTACTGTTGATATTTCTGGCAAAGATAAATATTGATCTGAATATCATACAATATCGTAGTATTTTACTTTCAACATTTTTATTTTTCCCATCTGTATTATTATTTAAGGTGTTAAAACGTGAGAATGACTTTAAAAAACCGCGAAGTTACTGTGCACTATGGATGCGTGCGTCTATGTAAGTAATTTATGACGTGCAAACCAAATTGCACTTACTACATATCCTAAGAAAGATCTTCGCTATACTGACGTGCAGAAGTGTATGCAGACATATTTGATTGTCCGAAGAGGACCGTTTATAACATATTTTGTTGAGATCATTTCAAAATTTTATTACTTCCAGTGCACATAAAAATTTCCTAACATCCTGTATGTATAGTAAGTTCACATTTTAAATATATATATAAATGATTCTTTCTTCTATTACTTTCCAATGATTAGTCAGGCATTTAGCTGTCCGTTGTCAGGACAAGGGCTATTTAGAATAGAAAGTGATAGAAACATACAACAATCATAAACAGCAAAACCGATTATTTTATAATAAAATGCCGCTAAAGTAGTTTGCCATCTTGCTTGAGTTTCATTGTGAAGAATCAGTTTGAACAACCAGAATTTTGGAGTTTGAACAATCAAAGATGGTTCAGTTTATTTTAGTTGCCGTTTGGCTCAGTGGTAGAGTGTTCACCTCTGGTGCTTGGGGTTCCGGGTTCGATCCCAGCCCCCGCCAAGTGAACTTTGTGGTGGACAAACACCGTGTGCGTGGGTTTTCTCGGGTTCTCCCGTTTCCTCCCACTTTCTTCATTCCACCATTTCATTCATTACTCATCATCACCGTCTCCTTTAGCCTAATCGGCATAACCGTGGGACGTAAAACTCAAAGATTTCATTTCATTTTTTCAGTTTATTTCAGTTTCTGTTATAAAAATTCCCTATTGTTAACCTAACTTAACTTACTAGAAACATATTCAGTAAATGCCCATGCTGAAGATTGTACACTCTCGCCTGAACCTTGTTCACGGAGGATAAAAGTAAGAATGAAAGAAATAAATACATGAAGGAAGTATGAAGAAATTGACTGACAGGGGAAGAACAATAAAGATTCACATCGTCAGCTGTTGCCTATTAATGTAAACCACGTGGCGGCATACTGCGAAATGATGGAGAGATTGTCCATCATCCCTTTGTTTATTATTTTTATTAATTTCTTTTACTCGTATTTTATTCTCCAACAATACTGCAGAGGAGACTCGAAAACTTGGAAATGCAAGGGTTTTTCAACAGTGGGAATATAAAGTGAGTTGATAGTTAGAACCTGAACGTGATACTATACTATCAACGTAACATGTTCGTATTCCTGTTTAGAAAAAAAGAAAAAAAAACTATATTGTCCTACATCGGAAGAAATCCTAATTTTTTGTGTCGTTGTCATGCTCTCCAATGTATATTTGTATTTACCGAGTAAGTAATTTAAAATCCTAGTAGATCTTTTGATGTTAGATCTGTAGACAGTGACACAATTGTTACATTTAGTTTGTTACACAGATACTACTCACTTTAACCTTTAAACACCCATTGACGCAACTGCTGCATCAAAGTTTTAAACCTCAATAGCTCATCCCCTAATTAAGCTAGGAAGGTACTTTTGGTATCAATATGTTCCTGAAGGATGAAGCTTTCCGGCGATATGCATTTAATGTATATGGGGGGTACTACGGCGTAGGATAAAGTTCTTTTTTATTTATTTATTTATTTATCTTTTTTTTTGCATCAAGTTTTTTTTGGGGGGGGCATTCCCCCTCCCTTCGGGGTACACACATAAATACTAGTATGTGAAGCAATGAAGTAGTCCACTACATGATAATACCCCGTATTTGTGCTTGTTGCTTATATGGAGGGAGAAGAGCAGGTAAAGTTAGCCAATGTTTTGTCTCAGTTTTTTCTTCTTTACGTAAATTACATTTATTTTGACGACAGTTCCATATAAGACACGATACCTTTTCTCCGAATGTGATTTAATATTAGTTATCAATTATGGTGGAAGTAATAATTTCTTTCGTTGTTCGTTAATTTCTATAATTAATAAATAGATGTACTGTATAGTGTATCTAGTCACTGCTCATGATATTCAACTAATACTGAGCTATTACACTGAAGATAGTACAACAAATAGTACAAATATGATTTCACAAGAATAGATCTGTCAAAATAATGTTTACTTGTGTAGGCAAACTTTCAGTACATCAAATTGATTTTTCATTATTAAACATAATGTGTTTTATGTAAAGCCATGTTCATAAGTTGGTGAGCCTTTGTAGTTTATAGATGAACTGAAGTAATCAATATTAATGTACTTAAAAGTATACGTTTTTACGCCAGATTTTCGTTTTATTCTTTTTTAACTATTGTCCAGTAGATAAAAACTTGAGAGACAGTGTTTTTATAACATTAACAATTTTTAGTGTTGACTGCTAACTTCTCTTTAGCGTTAAATTATCGCTGTGGTTGTATTTCATTTACGAGTAATTCGAAGTAAAATTTGGAGGTCATAAGGCTTAGAAAATGTTTTAGAAATTCCTCCAAGCAAAGTGCTTGCAGCTTTTACGTATGGTGCTTCGTCTAGCAACGTATTTCCCTTGCTCTCATTTCTATGAATATTCCAACTGAAAAACAACAGTATGTCATCACGTTACCCTACGTTTTGAAGACTTCTTAATATGTAGTTCTTCGAAACGCTGATTTGTATAATTTTGTAAAGCGAACGATTGCAAGCTTACGTAATGTAGGAGATGAGAGAATCCTTATTTGTTTTTCTTTATTAATTTGATTTTTAATTATGGGGCCGCGGTGGCTCAGTGGTAGAGCGTTCACCTCTGGTGCTTGGGGTCCCGGGTTCGATCCCAGCCCCCGTCAAGTGAACTTTGTGGTGGACAAACGCCGTGTGCGTGGGTTTTCTCGGGGTTCTCCCGTTTCCTCCCACTTTCTTCATTCCACCATTTCATTCATTTTTTATAATCACCGTCTCCTTTAGCCTAACCGGCATAATCGTGGGACGTAAAACTCAAAGATTTCATTTCGTTTTTTGATTTTTAATTACACCAAGATATCTTAAATTCTTTGTGTTTTTCCTATGTAGACAGTTACAGGATGCTGTATTCATCTTAACTCTGCATAATTCTATTTAAAGTCTTCATCCATCATTGCTTTTTCTGATACTATGAAAGGAATTAGTGATATTTTCTTATGACATTTACATCAGTATACGAGTCGCGTTCGGAAAGCAACTTCCGATTGGTCACTATGCGTGAAGTAGTGGGGTCAGGGCTACCATCTTTGCACAGATATGCGCGATAGATCAGTCTGAAATCCAGCCGTGGTAGAGTGAAGGTTGTCTGATCACTAGTTCCACTTTTGTAGCGTCTCAAAGTGTGTGCTGCAATAGAAAACCCCTCCAAGTGCGAGGTGTACGAGCTGTTATATGTTTTCTTACTGCAAAATAATTATCGGCAGCAGCTATTCATCGGGAAATTTGTGCCGTGTATGGACCAAGTGTGATGAATGAAGGCGTTATTGATGAATGGCTTCGTTCATGGACGAACAAACATTCCTGACGAAGAGAGGAGTGGCAGGCCCTCTGTGGTTATTGATGAACTCGTTCAGAAAATTGATGGAAAAGTTCGTGAAAATCAAAGTTTCCCAATCTCGGAGATTTCCGATAAATTTCCACCAATTTCCAGAACTGTGTTGTGTGATGTAATGACCCAGAGGTTAGGCCATAGGAAGTAGGCACAGGCGGGGGACTTTTATACTGATGGAATTTCTAAGCTAGTGCAGAGAAAGTATACGTGCTGGAATGTTTATGGAAGCTGTTGAAAAACAAACAACAATACAATAGAACAAAGACGTAGTTTTCATATTGTGTGTATATAATAAATTATTCTTATTTACTTTAGTGTTTCTTTTTAACCTATCGAGGTTACTTTCCGAACGCCTTCGTAATACACTGCTCCACAAAACTTAAGCAACCCGAGAGAACATGGTATAAGTGACATGCGGGACCCATTCAACACTGGTTAGTGGCATGCACATACACAGAGACACATAAGCAAGGCGAGCACCCACTCTATCGGATAAGCAGCACCGCTTCTAGCGCGGTGAACAACTTATGCCATGAGACGTACACTACAGCCCAGTAGTGTCCGAGGCTCCAAGCATTGAGTTAGTGGTTCTTGTGTGGGGTACACACCTTGCAATGCCTAGTAGACGATATTTGAGTGACTTTGACCGCGGGCGAATAATTGGGTGGTTGGAATCGGGCCGATCGTAAGTGGAAGTGGCGCAGGAATTCAATGTGAACAAAAGTGCTGTGTCAAGGCTGTGGAGTTGCTTTCAAAATGGAGGTGAAGTCAGTAGACCTCATGGAGGAGGCCGTCCGAAGAAGACGTCGGCCGTCGAGGAGCGATTTCTCGCAATTTCTGTCAAACGTAACTGTCAAGCGTCATTCTCTCAACTGGCCAATGGGTTGTTTCAGGCTACAGGACAACGCGTGAGTCGTGAAACTGTTCGTCGGCGGCTCAACAGAGCAGGACTGTATGCAAGAAGGCCTGTGCTGTGTGTGCCATTGAAACTGGAGAACAAACGTGCGCGTTACACAGGTGTCAGGAAAATGTTGCATGGGGGAACACCAGTGGGCGCGTGTCATGTTTTCCGATGAGTCGAGATTCAGCCTGTCGTCAGATTCTGGTCGGACTTTAGTGTGGAGAGAGCCAGGAACACGTTATCATCCAAACTTCATTGCTGAACGGCCGTCTTATGGCGGTGGTTCCATTATGGTGTGGGGTGGAATTATTCTGGATGGGAAAACGGACCTCCATATTGTGCAACATGGCACTTTGACAGCACAACAGGACCGGGATGAAATTCTCAATACACATGTGCGCAATTTCCGAGGAGCATTTGGCCCAGACTTCCTGTTCATGAATGAAAATGCCCGCCCACACCGTGCACATCTTGTGTCCGAGTATATGGAGAGCGAAGACATTACTCGTATTGCATGGCCTGCATATTCGCTGGACTTGAATCCCATCGAGCATGTGTGGGATGCTCTTGGGCGGCGAATAGCACAGCACAGTCCACCAGCACGCACTCTCCCTGACCTGCAAACAGCTCTCCTCGAGGAGTGGCGCCATTTGCCGCAAGACTTGATCAACACTCTGATTTGCAGAATGGAGGCCAGATGCCGTGTCTGTATAGCTGCTCGTGGTGGTCACATGCCATATTGCCTGCCTATGCCCTCGCACAATCATGCTTCACCTGTTGAGGTATTGTTGTGCTGAACTTTTTGGTCATTCTACATCCTAACTGTATTGTTCGTCTTCACTTGTGTTGTAGTGTGCATCTGGACCCTCTGTTTGTTCATTATACTTGGTGCAGTGATCGTGTCGTTTTATTTTCTGCCACTTTCGTCGAGTTGCTTAAGTTTTGTTGAGTAGTATATATAATAAGCATGTTTTGATGTCATAATGACGTGATCGAAATCGATTCCTTTCCCCTTTAACTTTGTAGACATCTTATAAAAGAATCACATAATCATGATGCATTTCTCACGAAACTTACCGCTCTATTTCACAACACTTTCTGAGTTCTAGATCATTGTGTTCTTCAAATTTTAACTATGATTTTGTTTTAGAATTATTTTGGAAAAAAAATGAAAAATGAACCAAAATTTACTTCGAATGACTCATAAGGTAGTGAAAGCTACGCTCAAATTCACAAGATATGTGTATTTTCAACTGAGTGACAAAAAAAAAAAAGTCCGAGGAACACCAACCAGTTTAGAACTTGGCTATACATTAAATGAGACAATCTTGATAAAAGATAAAATACGTGGTCGTCAACTGTAGAGAACCAGTACATCTGAGAAATACTTTAGAAAGGGGAATACTTTAAATGAGAAAAATCCTGATAGAAATTAACAGTCGTGGTCAGTTAGCTGCAGACAACCAGTACTTGTAAACATAGTTTTATTATTATTTTGTTTTAAATTTTAGTTATTTTAATACTTGGGCATTTCTGTAGTAGTTTTAGCTAAGGACAATCTTTAGTTTTAAAATTGAAATGTAAAACTTCGTGCGGAATATAATAAGTATATAATAGATATATACTGTATGTAAGACAATATATATGTATTCCCATACTGGCGTCTTGCGTTATTGCTGAAGTGGTATAACGTAAACCGTAGTCATTTGGAGCGATTGTATATGATCATGTGTTACGTTGTAAATGGTAATCAGTTTTATGATTTGACGTGGAATTTTATGGCTGCCATGTAGAAATGATTTTTGACTTAAGTATACTAATAAGTTATCATTTAAGGCCTACGGAGTTTGTGATAAACTTTTATTATTTTTTTTAAAAAAAAAGTTAAGTTGACTAATCGTAATTGTATCCAAATAAATATTTTTTTTTTAATTACGTAAGGAGTTGAGCTAATGTAATGTTGAAAAGAGATAACCTAAATGGCCTAAATGTGTACATAAAATCTCATACAAAAGGCAGGTAGTTTTCGTCAATAGTGTACATGGTTAAAGAAATGGTTGAAGAATGAAAAAAAAAGCAGTATTTTTTTGATTGTTGTTGTTGATGGTTGTTATTGAAAGTAATTCAGAAAGAGAGACAGCAATATTGTGATGAGTGTAGTGTTGTACAACAAAGATTTGTTGTTTTCTTATCGAGTAATCGTACAAAAACTGAATATTTTCTGCTCAGCAGTGATTTGTACATAATTTTGTTTAATAACTACTAAAGAGGATATTGCTATCAAACCATGAATCTATGGTTGTGTTACAAAATACTGAATAAATATATATGTGTAGTTATGTGGGTGTATGTATATTTCTTGAAAGAGAGAGAGGATGTTGCGACATATTAATGCATTTTGCAACAATATCGATGACAATAATGGCGTTAGCTGAGAAAATAGTCTTCAAAAGTACATGGTTAAGAAGTATACTCATTGTTGCTACTTGAGAATGTCTTTTAAATAATAGTTTTAGTTTCGTTCAACCATTATTGGCAGCTCACTTGCTTCAATTTGAAAAACACTCATTTACCATGGTCTTGTAATTTCTTTGTATCATTATGAACTATGCTCTTCTTGTATAATATTATTATTATTATTATTATTATTATTAATAATAATAATAATAATAATAATAATAATATTATTCCTTCTTCTGTGTCTTTTTGTAACAAACATTCCATGGAATGCTTTTTTACATCATCAACCAAGCTTCTAACCGGTGTGTTTTCTCCATTTTAGATTCAAGAAAACATCCCACATTCTCTCTTTAAGATGTCGTGAAAGATAATTCGGGAGTTGAATTGTATAAAAGAGGCGTAAACTATGTTTATACTTGGAATCTTGGCAAGTGATATTTGATAACGTAGAAATATTTTCCATACTTTCGTTTCTATTTGAGTATTGAATTTTTTTTAAAATTGAAAACTAAATTTGAGAATGAATGATTGTCTGTACTGATGGTGGAGTGGCAGGAAGACAAAAGAGTAAATAATTAAGTAAGTGAAAACTCATCTCGATACCTTCGTAAAGTTTCGTCCCAAACTATATACTTATTTCGGTTCATACTCTAAGCCAATTTACAATAGTTGTGAAGGACAAGGAATAAAAAATTAATAGGAAATATGCTGGATACAATTAACACAATTAGTCAAAAATAACAGATAATACTCTGCAACATTAAATCAAATTTCGTCTCATTAATGTTGACATAAGACTGTCTCTGAGAAAGATGGTTCCATTATAAACCGAAATAGTAATGTTTGTTTGTGACGAAACTTCGTGAAAGCGCCCAAGTCAGTTAAGTTAGTTATAAATATTCATGTATAATGCAAACTTGAACTTCAGAAACTTAAGAATATCATTTTCGTCTTTGTGTGGGCTGAATACCATTGAAATCAGATACTTAATGAGTTGTTTTATATGATGATGTTAAATAAAATAGTATATAACACATACTTAGAAAAATAAAACAAAAAACTCGCTGTTCTATGTTAGGCTATATATTTCTTCAAAATATCATATACATGTCGAATTTTCGATGACTGCTCATAGCATTGTTAAGACAGATAAGTGGAGGTAGGATGAGGGATATTAATTAGTTCTGGTAATAACTGTATACACAAAGATATCAATACTTACGAATATTCACATCTATATCTAGATGGTCTGAATACAGCTAATGAAACTAACGTCCTTGTAAGTAAAAAATACATGGGGATACCTCGATCTACTTACATACGTCGATAAACTATATACGAGTTAACAAAACACAAAAGCCTCGTAATTGATATCAGTACACCTAAACTTCTTGGACTGTTTTCTGAGAAACAATGTTTTCCAGTTTTTGGACAATTTTTACAGACTGACTGATGGCTTTGCTGTGGTAAACACGTTATCCTAATTTTGTAGCAAACTCAATGGTGAACCATTTTGAAGCTGAAATGTGAAAATCTTTATCATTACAATACACGCAATACTACCGATTTGTGGACGATACTATTTATTTATATAAAAGATACCTAGTTGAATCTTTTATAGCAGTCTAAATTCCATACACCCTAACATCAAAGAAACAAACGAAACTGAAGCTAATAACAGTATAATTTTCCTAGATTTAACCATATCTTCTTCTTTTTCTTGTTCGCCTCAACCATAGGTTCGTGGGCAACATGGAAATTTTAAAATTTTTCTCTCCCTTGGGATGACTGTTTTATACTTTGATAAAGTCTCTTCTTCGCAACTGCATCTAGATATTCTATCCTTGGTCTTACTTTTCCTGGTTTTCCTTGTGCCTTTCCCTCTTATCAACACGGTGATCCAATCGGAGTGCCAAGCATACTGTTTCTTCTTTTTCCTATTATCTTAATGTTCTGTCGTCCTTCATTCCTTTTCCTTTCGGTCCATGATATGCACAGCATTCTGCGCCAACACCACATTTCAAATGATTCCAGCTTGATATTTCAGCTTTTCTCAATGTCCACGTCTCTGATCCGTGCAGCTCCACGCTCCATACCAGGGTCTTAATAAATCGTTTATGAACGTCCAATGACACATTTCGTGATGTTAGTAGTCCTTTCTTCCTATTGAATGTTTGTTTAGCCTATGCTGTTCTGAAACTTATATAAGGGTTAAATAAATCCCATACCAAGATACATCGAAAACATAATAACAGTCGCCCAATACATACACGCATATTTTTTGCACCTCAAATAAAATTTTTAACATTTAGAAGAATTTTTTCCCGCATATGTTCCAGTGACAATGACAGAATTCAGCTTTTTATGCATCATCAGAAAGTAAAATGGCTACAGGATTGAAACATCACTCAAGATGGACAGTTCGTAAACAAGGAATAATACTAAGAAATAGATAGGCTTGCCTTTATTTCATTCAGTCTCAAAGGTATTTCAAAATATTTTCAGAAAACATGATTTTAATACAGCATTAGCACTCCAAAGAACATTGAAAAAAGTTAAAAACATACAAATGTGTCTTCATTACGCACTGAGTACCACATGTATTTATGGAATCTCATATGTACCAAGACATTGCCATAGTAGTAACATACAAGAACGCACACACAGCAGACTCAAAAGAGCATACGTGACCTTAAATACAACTCCAACATCAGATCTTTCAGAAACATCTAAAAGATACAAAACACAACTTTGATAGAGCGGAAGTGATCAAAGAAATCTTTATTGTTCATGGAAAGAAACATTTTTTCTTTAAATGAAGGAATTAAAATTAAACTCTGACATGAGCACTTTGGACAAAAGTTGGAATAACATCATTGACACTTTCACCGTCATCTCATCTAAAAAAGAACCATAATGACGTGAAAAGGTTTGTATATTGTGAAAACGCGTAATGGAAGCTTCAAGATGTTTATAAGTGTCGATATCTTTGTGTCTATAGTAATTACCGATGTAATTAATTGCCGTCCATCCTATTTCCACTAAATCTTTTTTCTTAATTGTGTGCTGACAGCAAAAAATTCCATGCGCAAAAGATTTTTTCGAAGAAATGTGTGACAACACAAAGGAGCAAGATGGGCAGCTATTGGGTATATTCATGAGACTACACTTCAAGCGCCCTAGACTACAATAGTGTGCAACATGTAAATAAGAAAAGGAGTATATTTTTTCTTCCGTAAATTGTATCCAGCAAGGGCGCCGATTTCTCTGTAAATTTGGGGGGACCCATTCAGATGCAGAAGGCATATATGAGGATTTTAAGACAAATTGCATTCAAATTATGCCAAATATTGTATATTCTTAAATATAATAAGGGGCCCCACATGAGCTTTGGGGGGCCCGGGCCCCCTAGACCCTCCCAAAATCGGGGTCTCGGGTTCAAACCCTGCTTCCGCCAAGTGAACTTTGTGGTGGACAAACACCATGTGCGTGGGTTTTCTCGGGGTTCTCCCGTTTCCTCCCACTTTCTTCATCCACCATTTCATTCATCTCTCATCATCACCGTCTCCTTTAGCCTAACCGGCATAACCGTGGGACGTAAAACTCAAAAATTTCATTTCATGTTTTCCCAGGATCGGCGCCCATGGTATCCAGGACGTGTTACGTATATGAACGGATAAATATCAATGAAGTAGACCTAAGTTTGAAAGAGATCTACCCATCTCTTGCTCTCTTTCATTAATCTAAGTGGCTTAAATATTCAGTTTATTAACCTGTTTTATTTGAAAATAATAATAATAATAATAATAAGTTTGCAGAAGTATGTGCCTTGCGCAGCAAGTAAGTTATTACATTTGTTTATGATATTCAAAATCATATCCCATTACCTTCCAGACCTGTTGTTAAAAAAAGTCAACCAAATAATTCGAAATTTCCGAACGTGATTGTTGATATTGTTCTAAACTTACCATTGCAATATGATTTCATTTCTATTAGTAAAAAAAAAGAAAATAGAAACATTCATTTTTGAAAAGAACTCCTTTTATTTATTTATTTATTTATTTTAAGTTAGTTTAAATTTTTAAACTGTTCATACGTAGTGATTTACAATTAACACCAAGAATTTTTCGAAATAAACCGACGAACACTAACTAATTACTATAAAAATCCGTTAGTTTCTCAGTTGGATTTATTATTATTATTATTATTATTATTATTATTATTACGTGAAGACATTGAAATTTGCTTTACACGATCTTTGAAATATAACAGATGAACTTCGTGTTCAAATTTAAGAATTTTCATGCAAGTTGCTTTTAGATACCTTTTACCTAAAATTCTCCTTTTTTTTTTTTTTTCAAACAACTTGTTATAACGATTTTTTTAAAAATTCAGTCATATCAAATAAAATTGAGAGAGCATATTGAACACACCTCGGAAACAGTTTCTGAAAATTTGAAGTTATTTCGTCGAGTGATATGACAGATGCGATCGGGAAGGTGACTGGGCTATTTACAGGGCGAGTGATTTTTTTTTTTTTTTTAATGCACGTAAAATTTTATCAAAATAAACTTTAGAGTTCTAATCGTCCTTAGAATACGGAGAAATAAGAAAGAAAGCAACAATTTGGCAGATAATCTAGGATTAAGATCGAATACGCACGTCCTGTTCATCAGACAGATATTCTCTTTTTTCCCTATTTTTTACTTTCTTCCTTCTCTATAATTAACAATAAAAGTTTCAAATTTAGTTGAATTATTAGTGTGTTTCATATTCTACGAATATTCAAGAAACTCATACAAGTTCTTAATATGTACCATTTCTTATGTCCAATAATGCTCAACGTTGTGGGTTATGTTCGTCATACTCTAGGAGGGACATGGCTTTGATATCGATATAGGTTGATATGTTCTTTAGATAGTTTGGAGTTGCTACGATTACAGCAGAATTATTATTGTTACTGAACTAATGTATGTTTGTTCTTCATGCACAAATCATAAAAAGAGTTTTATATCTATCTTTAATTCTTGTGATTTATTAGAACTTTATAAGACTATTTATATTAGTAGACATACTATCAGATTCACTGCTTTTTCAAAGAGTGAATCAGATAGCATGTCCTAAATTTACATTGGACATTGATGGATACAGGAGAAACGATTATAGTGTATAAAAGCAATTTTGGAGGAAAGCAAGAACAGAACTATAGTATAAACTTGTTCTCTCGTACCTCTGTTCTTTATTAAGCTTTATTTTTGACATTTTAGAATTTTTTTCCACCAAATGTTTACGCCATTTAAAAATTAAAACAGCCCTATGAGGCGCCATACCTAGCTCAAAATCAACCAAATCTTCTGTATCATTTAAGTAAGGAACAACTTTTAAGAATGAGTTAATTATACATAGTTCATGTAATTTTATGTAGAATTGTTTAAATATATGTTTTATTTATTGTGTATTTCGTGAAAAACGTAAGTCACTTCTGTATTGCATAATATCTGTTCCATCAAGATGAAGACAATACGTGATACATATCCGTAATGTGAATTGGTGATTGTATATATTTATCAGTGTACTTGTGTGTTCAGTGAATGCATGCCGTACTTTTCCAATTTGTATTCTAAACCAACAGAAACTAAGTTTGTATCCAATAGTGAAGCATATGAAAAAGGAAATATGTAGTAAAATGGGCAAGATAAACACAGCAAAAAATGAGGTGTTAAAACAACATAAAATGACTACCATTTTAACGTGTTACTTGTATTTTAATTTAACACTAAGGACATCGCCTTCCGAGCATATCAGAAGTAACTAGTTACTAAATGTGAGAATTTGCATTGTTTTTTATTTTGGTGTATGCAAAGCTTTACGCAGTATATTTGGCATTTATGCCAAGTAATCAATAACATGCTATGTTTTTTAAAATCTGTTATAAAAATAGTTTTGTAAGCCTATGAACTGTCTGACAACAGTTACATAAGTAGTAGTTCTGCCATCTTCTGTTCTTACATGCTAAGACATAAGAGTAAGACAATGAAAAACAGATGGCAGCACTGCTATTCATGTAACTGTTGTCAGACAATTCACAAGTTTACAAAACTATTATTGTGACCGATTACAGAAAATATAGAACGTTATTCGTTGTTTGGTATAAATGCCAAATATACTGCGTAAAGCTTTGTTTATACCAAACAATAAAAACTAATGCAAATTCTGACAGCCAGTAACGCGTTATTTCTGATGTGTTCGGTAGGCGATGTCCTTGGTGTTGAATTAATACACAAGTAACACGCTAAAGTGGTAGTCATTTTGTGTTGTTTTAACACCTCATTTTTTGCTGTGTACATTTTAGAAAAAAAAAGTATGTTTATTGAAGAAAAAAATTATAGTATGAGAACACTTCTCCGCAGTTAATTTTTATAATGTTTCTTTAAACAAACTATTACATGTCATTTTGTGTATGTAATGAAAATTAAAATATTGCATCAGTAATTTTATTTAGTACCTGAATAATTATGATAAACAGTACCATTTTTATAATTTTTTCTTACTTTAAGCAAAGTTACAGTAATAAAGAATAGGCCTGCAGTGTTTCTATCTCTATTATACTGTGAGTTTGAAGTAAAAGCTGGAAGTATAGTGACTATCTGTGGCACTACTAAACTGACGGTTTTATTATATGTTCTCTTTTTCATGGATATCTTATTTCTAAGAAATATTTTTTAAAAACAAACAGATGTTTTATGACATTACATTAGAATTATTAATGTTTTATAGCATGACATCGTGTTATATGTAGTTATTTTCATACAGGTAACTTTTAGTAAAATTAAAGAAAGAAAAAAAAAGAATATGCTTTTCTATTTTTATTATAAGAGTGCCATTATCAAATCATAACTCTAATCTAAGTGTTCTAATCTTAAGTTCTCAAAGTACTGCATATTGTCAGGTAGACCACGTAATGAGTCTGGTTTTCCTTATTTTCCCTTATTGATGGTCTGTTTTTACGTGTCCTTGTTACAATCATAAACTGTGTTCTGTATTGATTATACAGTCATTTTTTTTTAACTTTTATATTTTGCATTGTAAGGAAAACTGAATATGTTCTTTTAATGACAATCTTTATATCAGTTATAGTTCTATCATTTGTATACGTATACTGATGTGTATACCGATATCGGTTATAATTTTCATAATATATTTTTCGTGCAGCTGAAAATGTTTGTACTTATATTTTACAATTAGAAAATATTAAAACGTATATAAATAAATATTTTATGCAACGGAAAGAAAACGGTCGAAATAGCAGAGTTATATTTTAAAATAGTACAGTCACCATAAACAATATATAATAAGCCATGTATATTCCTTTGTCAATATATCTGAGACTAAAGGAACAATTTCAGTATGATTTTCTATAATTTACACAGAATGTACTGAACTTCATCCATTTATCATCAAGTTATTGAGAAAAATGGCAATGGATAGATATATAGTTTTGCGGACTACTAGATATTAAAAAACGTTTGTACTTTAAATGTACAATCATGACCAAAATGATTGTCGCATATTTGTAACTGTCTTGTTGTGGAAATATAATGTGATAATGATTTTGCAGGGTACTTTTAATACTGTTACTATGTGTATAATCGGGAAATGTATATTTGTGGTAAATTCATAGGAATAAAGTTATAAATACAAAAATTAGAATGAGTAAAACAAAATGTTGCTAAATGGACAAGAAAGTTTTATTTTCGTTATATTGTTCTTATTTACTGCTCTTTTGACATGAAATTTATTACATACATGTCTTTGCCGATTATACACATTCTAACATTATAAGAAATACCGGGCGAAATTGTTATCAAATTATATTCCTACAACAATATATTTATAGACATGCGACAATCATTTTGGACATAATATGTGTTTTCTTCTTGAGGTTTTATATCGTATATATTTATAATTCTGTTCCTAAATATGTTATTGTATTAATGTTTGTTACTGAAGGAATCTTGCGTAGAAATATGGATTAGAAATCCTAAGTTCAAAATCCTATACTTTGTCTGTGTAAGTAGATAACAGGTAGTATCAGCTGTTATTATCGATCGCTTTGCACTTTAAGTTTAAACCGCACAAATGCTTATGACAGTAAATGTACTTAAATACTGGACTTTTCATTATACAATTGTTAGTATTTATAAACTTAAGAAGTCCTATCATTTTATTTATTTATTTTTCTGTGTGGTTATTAAAAAATGAGCCTGCTTTGAATATGTACAGGGTAATTCAGTAATAGAAGTGTTGCACACATCTTATATAGGGTGTTTCAGAATTATATCTGTAGAATAGTAAACGCATTGACTCATTCATCTCTCTTTACTATATCTTCAAAGCCATTGAGTTTTAGAAACATAAAATTCTGTTCAGTTATTTCTGTTTAAACCCAAGTCTGTTGATAAAATGACATTCGATTGGTACGGGAGGAAGGAGAAAGTATTTGTACAGTTGTTGTTGTTAAATCTTAGGCTGCGGATAAGGCGAATTTTAAAACGTTCAATATTAAGAAGAGAGGGGGGAGGAGGAGAAGAAGAGAAGAAAAACAGGTTTCTCGAACTTTAGCAGGTTTTCTAAAGCGTTGGACTGAAAACTTTTGTGGAAAGGGGCAATGGCTCACTGGTAGAGCCCTTACCTCTGGTGCGTGGGGTCCATGGTTCGATCCCCGGCCAGTAAGTTTGTGATGAACAACATCGTATCCTTGTATTTCCTCGGGGTACTCCCGTTTCCTTCCACTTTCTCATTCCACCAATTCTTCCATCATCATTCACTTGCTTTAATTATCGTCTTCCCCAGTCTAACGGGCATAACGTGGAACGTTAAACTGAAATATATCATCTTCATTTTTAAAGTTTTGTGCAGTTTTTCTCAAACTGTGAATAGGACGGAATTTTGCGACACGATCCTTAGGCAGAAAGAGGAACAATTCCATATTTCAAACAACCAAAATTTAACATAAGTAAGAGTTGTTCAAGCAAGGAATGCAAATTAGCAATTAAAAATCCAGTATAGACACACCAAAAACATTAACATGAGTTGGCAAGTTTTCTGTCTGAATAAACGAACGCATAATAATTGAGCCTGCCATTTCAAAACTTGCCATAACACTTAAGGTGTAATAAGGAGCAAAGGAGAAGATGGATTTTCACTGTCCTTCCTCGGTGAGTCCAGTCTTTTATATTTCCTTAATGTTTTTTATTTATTTATTTATTTATTTATTTATTTATTTACTCCTGTTTTTATCCTCCATAAACAAGGTTCCACAGTACAGCTAAAAGTTTGAAAGTGCAAGGATTTTTCAGGAATCAGCATTTACAATAAGTGAAATGAGTGTTAAAATTCCTGAGCATGCTAGCATATTGTCTAAAACAGCATAGATCCATTCAGCCGTATTTCGTTTGTTTATAGCTAGCTTAAATTCCTCCTCAACGCGTTCAGCTAAGCCAAGTTTCACACGTAACAAGTGCTTTCTAGCCCTTATCGTAATGGTTGCTGTGGAGACTAGACTGATACTACATCAGTGCTTAAACAGCCTTTGTGAAGTATTTACTTGTGCTTTTGGAGCGCACATCTTTTGAAAATCTTAGTTGAAGTGTAAGTCCACATTTCATATATCTTCGGTGCCGGAAAGAGGGTGTTAAATTCCAAACAAACAAAAACAAAAAATTGCTGAAATACTCTATATACAGAAAAAAATCATGAATTGTGTGTATACATTATAAAAAAGTTGAATAGTTCGGCAGATTGTATTAAATGGTTGATAGTAAATAATAGTTGTGTTGGAAAATAAAGCTCTAAACTAAGAATCGTATGTTTGGGTGTGAGATTCGGATTGTAATGTTTGAAATACAGTAGTATTATGAATGTATATGTATGTAAATTGTACATAAGAACATATATAATATGAAAATGGAAAAGACCCTCTGGCATTGAGGAGGAAATGCGTAACATTAAAAATTAAAAGACTGACATGGGAATACGTAAACTTAATTAAATTTAAGATTATTTCAGAAGGTAACATAGAATAGTAAACTATATACATTGGAAAATCTCGTCATTAGATAAAAGGCTACCAGTGATATTACTGAAAGAAAAAATGAGCGTTGAATTTATTACTACGTTTTACAAATTTCTATTAAGTGAGGACGTTAGTGTTGAAAGCACTTTATTTTGAGCCCTCGATTGTATTTTGTGTGAAAATGAAGTGGTATTTTTTGTTTAACACTTCGGTGTTTTTGTAATGTCACACAAGTTAAGAACAGATGGTGTTTTTGGAAACCAACAACAAAATACATGTTAATGCACTCAGACGCAAAGAAATAGTTGTATCAGAAAGTGCGTTTATTATTCGTCAATGAACTCATTCTCATTTTTTTAAAAAAAGAAAAGCTGTTCTTTAGTGCCTCCTTTCAGAAAGAAAATTATATATATATATTCTTATGTCTTCCAGTATTATCTCTAGAGCTAGTAGTACACACTTTTAAAAGTAGTGAATTTTATGTACTAAACATATCAGTATTAGGTATTTAATTACTGTTTCTCAATCTATCAGGCTCTTGAGATAAAACGTAGTATTTAGGATAGATATTTGTACTGCAAAAAATAAATGCATAACTTTTTGGCTTCATCCTTGTTCTTTAATACTGAAACTAGTAACTAGTTATTCTCGTACCAATGTATCAGACCAATGAAATGATGTTTAGGATATATATGTATGCACAGATGGAAAAAGTTGCTCTTCGTAATTTACTGTATATTTAATGATTTGTTGATTCTGTATAGTTTTATTTCTTTAGTTTTGGCACGCATAGTGAAATTTGTTCACTTGGCCTGAACTTTTATGGAACAAGTGATGGTTATATATATATATATTAAATTGAAATTCGATTTTTGTAAGGAAAATGCTAGTATAGACAGGATAGAAACAAAGTAAAATTTGTTTTAGTGAGTGTTAAAAATAATTTTGGCGTATACAAATTTTATATGTAGAAATGTGTCTAAAAATTAAGAATTGCTTGTGACATGTTTTGCATGTGAAGTTTGAATGGGTTTAGTTGTACGTCTGAATTTACACAGTTGCTACATATGGCGATTACAAATGAAGAGCTCAAAACTTCTGTCTTCTGAAACAAGTTTTTCCATTTGTAGGTTCGGAGTGGTTAAACATTAAGCATAAGAACTTTTAGACAAAGTAGTAATATTGTGTTACGCAAATGATCAGTTCGTTCATAAGACATTTATAAGTAAATTGAATTTTGCAGCGGAGGTTCTTACTGACTTGGTAGTGCCAGTATGGAAAGTTGACAAATGCTCTGCAGTTTGATTGTGAATGAGTTGCTTACATTAGAAATCTTAAACTTTTAATACTGTAAAAGAAAATACAAGTTGCCGGTACTTTTGGAAGTGTTTAGTAAGCATGATGTATACTGTATTAAACTGCTTTTATAATTTTCTTCGTGCTTTGTTCAGATTTCTGACAAGAGACACTTATATAGTTATAGGTAAAAATGAAATAAATGGTAGCCGGTAGTTACACCAGGGATTGGAAAATTTAACATGTCATTAAGGTAAATACTTTTCATCACTGCTTGTTATTAAATCAGTACAGGCTAACTTAAAAGAGTTTAATATTTTAATGAATTGTTGATTAGACAATCGTCAGCCAAGCATGTTTCACAAAATTATGGTGAAACTGAAGTAAGTTTTAAAGACACCAGTCCGAAACAAATCAATTCGTTGTATGAATACATTCCACGTTGTTCGGCGCAGTGGAAAATGTCATTTTGCCATTGTCGTGTATTTTGAAGATCCCCCTTCCTTCCCCAATTTTGCAGAAGTACCTGTTGCACAAATTTCAGTCATTCACTTTCATTAATCATCTGTCTTCTTTAGCCTAAAGGGTATAAACGTGGGACGTTAAACTATATTTTTTCCCCTCGGCTACAACCGATATACTTGTTTCAACGTGAGAAAGCTTCTTAATCTCAGATTAAAAATAATTTCTGTGCATGTTAAGCTATTCTTGCGTTACGTCATCTTTTCATTAGAATTGAATTCATTTCTTCCTAGAAGTTCCTTAAGTAGACCAAATAGGTGATTGTCTGATTGTGCTAAGTCTGCGTTATATAGAGGAGAGAGTCATTACATTGGTATTGTGTGACTGTTAATAATCTTGTGTCAGTGTGTTCAGGTTTCACAGCACTTCCCTAAATTTAATATGATCTTTCACTATTGTTTCCAGATTCTCAATGCTTATGTAGTTTTCCAGTGAATTTTGTATCAGTAATTCCTCGATCTTGTCGAATAAATACTTAAACTACAGTCTGTTTATCTTCATTATTTAAGATTCTTTGCCGTCTCGCGTACATTTCATTTTTAATCCTTTCCCACCCTCTCTTAAATGATTTGCAATCCTACGCTCTAGACCGAGAGAAACACACACTCCTTTCCGACTGCATTTTAGTTCTTGCGTAAATTGAATGAATTGGCTTAGTTGTTACTCCTATACAATTATTGCAACTGACAAGGAGGGAGAAGAAAGCAGCTGTGATGACAAGGTCAAATATGAATACATTTGTTCGATTTGCATGTCTTTAAAAGAAGGAAGTATGAAAATCCCTGTCATACTTAAACGCTTCACTTATACATCAATGATGCTAAGAACTCGTATATATTCTTTTTGTTATTAGTATTATTAGAAATGGCAATGAAACTTAATCAATTTGCGTTTTGCAGGTACTGCATTTATTACTCAGAGAACACCTAAGTGATACTCAATTTCTTGTCGTATCATTCACCGTCGGTAAAACAGCCATTATTTTTTCTGACAAAGTTTGGAAATGTCAAAAACGATCCTTAATGTTCTTCCATATAATAATAATAATTGTTTCACGCTGATTCCCGTTAATGCACGCTTTTTTCTTTTCTTTCTTTTTTTTAATTCAGGAATTTATACAGGTTGCTCATTGCTTTTGATGCAGCTCCCGGTCTTTCTTGCCTTAGCACACAAATGTAAATAATTTGTGTGATCAAATCACGTTAAAAGCATCGTATGTTGCTCACCCGTTATCTTCCTGTGTATTTTAGTCCAAATCCTTCAGATTGATTCTGAGGAATAAATTTGCAAACAGAAATTCATGGAAACCGTAATGTTGAATCATCCCTTCTACTTCATCAATCTGGAAACGTGGTACTCATAGATAATCACAAAGGCTAAAAATCCCCAGTTGTGGTGTTATATTAGCTTATGAGAAACTTATATACAGCGAAAGAAAATTAAAGTTGCAATAAAACGAGGTAAACATTAGCTCAAAGGCTGCGCTCAGCAGAAAAGAAAAGGTTGTGATTCCGTAAAACAGAAGCGTTTTCTTCGTTGACGCAATGTTCAAAGAGATTATTGTAGTTTCATCTAACAAATAGAAAACTCAATGAGTTGGCCTGTATACTGCCACAACTTAAGTATTTCTGTATGATAATCTTTAAAATAGTGTTTTCTTAATTGCTGAGACACAGTGCTCACAATATATTGGGTGCTTTTAGTACTAGAGATATTTGATGATAGCTGTTAATGGTGCGAGGAGTCTACGATGGAATTCTGAGTACTTTTTTTTTTTTTCGGTCTACCGCGACCCATGTTGAATGTATAAAAATAGCTTTATCCGCCGATGACTCGAACAGGCGTAAAAGTTAAGCCAGAGCCTTTAGTGTAAGGTATTTTCGTGGTAGATTGTCACTCCCATCTAATAGCGTTTTAAATAGGCGCACAAATTAGATTTTTTTCTTTATTAGCACTATTTATCTTAAATGATTCGAGCTGTAATCCTTGAAGAGAAATGCAATAGAAAGTGGTTACTTTTTAACATTACGTACTGTATTATGCAAATTCTATATTTTTTAAATGCTTCTTTAAGAAACGGTATCACGGCAGTTCAATAATTTTAATTTAATGTGGTTAAATTATTATTAAAGCTGTTTTTGTACTTTGTTAAGAAAAGAAAAAGGTCTTTTATACAACAGAATATGCTTCTAAGGTGTTAAAATTTTCCTATCATTTGTATATTTATTTGTGATAAATGAAACATAATTAACAGATGTGACTATGTAAGTGAGTTGTGATTGTAGTGACATGCTAGAGGTGCAATCTAGAATAGATGATTCCGCACAGCGAGTTTCCTGTGTTTTGTATTTGTTTAATTTTTAAGATGTTATTTTGTGTCATCTCTTCTTGAGACTGTAGGTTGCTACTACATTCTCATAGTAGACTCTGCTGTCTAAATTATGTGCTATTTTGTTTTTCTTCCGTCTTTCTTACAGTTAAATTTTTATTTTACAAGATCGTGTATTATGAAGAGTGTGGTGTCATGTATATAAAAAGGTAGTGTTATAAATATGTTAATTTTTTGTTTAATACCTTACGTTTTCGTCAGTAATTTGTGTTTGAAAGAGAAGATCGCAGTATATTTGCTGTTTATGAATATTTTTCCAGAGATCAAAGTTAGAAAAGGGGTTTAGTACTTAAAAATGCTTATCACTCACATATCCATTTTTTCCATTTTTTTAAAAAAAGGCTTTGTGGAAAGAGGGAAGAAAATAGAACAAGTGTCTAGTTTTCCATATCTAGGTAGTATTATTAGTGATGATATGAAGTGCGAACGTGAAATAAAAGAAAGTATAGGAATGGCGAAAGAACCCTTTAGGAGGAAGAAAAGTCTGTTTTGTGGGACCTTGAATAGAGAGTTGAGAAAAAGACTCATAAAATGCTTCGTGTGGAGTGTTGTACTGTATGGGGCGGAAATGTGGACATTACGTAAAAGTGATGAAAAACGACTGGAAGCATTCGAAATGTGGGTGTGGAGAAGGATGGAAAGAATTAGTTGGGTCGAGCGGAAAACGAATGAGTGGGTGTTAGAAATGGTGGGGAGGGGAAATTTTTTTTTAGATATCATTAAGAAGAGGAAGAGAGAGACATTAGCTAACAAGGCAGGGTACCCTGGTGTAACATACCGATTGTGATAAGATTGTACAGACATAGAGAACATCGAAAAAGAAGCGACACGTATTTATGTATATATATAATATACATAAATCGGCCAACAAGCGCATTGAAAGGGTCAAATAGGGGCATAGAAATGGAGTCAAAATGAGATTATGTGGAATATAGCGAGAAGGAGAAGAGATATCGAAAAAGGCTAAAGGTACGAAATACTACCCATAGTCGATGCAAGGCAATGAGGTAGAACACACCCATGCGAAGAAAGCAGAACATTCGGAAATGGACCAACCACGTGTACAACATTGTTGCAATGTGTTACGGAACTGAGTGAACAGGGTAGTAAGAAGCAGGAAGAAAGAAGAAACGAAAACAGAAAATACATGATTTTGCTTTGGGTGTATATGTCGCTTGTATGCGAAAGAGACGCGTATTCATCTCAATGCACGAAGATGGGAGAACACGCAGGAAAGATGCAAACGCCGTTCGTATAGGCAGCCAGAGAGACAGTACTGTGGAGCGGGTTGCATATATCGCGTAATGGGAACAACAATGCATAGTGCAGTAGAATGTAATAGCAGGTGGTCCACATACGTAAAATAAACAGCAAGAGTAATATCAGTACCACGCATGAGTATCAACATTGCATCACTACAAAAATACGCGTACAACATAGTAGTAATACTAACATTTTTGTTTTTCTATTACTACTGCCTACAAACATTTCGTTTCTAAGATCCATCTCATTGTTGTTCCCATTCATTGCATATAGTGGGTTAAAATCATGTTGAAAATTCCAGGAACTGATTAATCCAGTTTATATTATTTTAAAGGAGAAAAATTGTCTTCAAATTGAAACGGAGTTCTGGAACGATTAAGTTTATATTCCAAGGTACCACTGTTTAAATAACAGTTGAAGGTCATTTTTGAACAGAAAAAATAGTAATAATCAAATGAAGGATGAATTTTTACAGCTATCGATATCTCTCATGTAATATTATTCTTCAATTCCTGCGATACCTTGAAGAAGTGAAACAGTGCTGATAAACACCTTTTAGCAAATTATTTTGATAGAAAGTGAACAGTACTCTTGAATATTGGAGAAATTTGTCATTCCATTGTCTGATAAATTATGCAGCTGTAACACACACACACACACACTGCAACCTTCTCCGACCAGAGCTACTCGACCATGCTAACCAGATTCTGGCGACTTCGATCGAAGCCACAGTGCATATTGTTTAAGTTGCACAGTACCGAGTTGTCACTTAAAATGTGTGTGTATATATATTGTAAAATTTCTTGGGTAGAGCAAATATAGTACTCGGGATTTGGACTTTTCCCATTACCTTTTTTTATTATAAAAAGTTCCTCTAATACAGAAGTATGTACAATAATAGTTTCCTTTAAATACTTTAGGTTAGAGTGTGGTAGGAACCCGATGACCAAGCGTCGTGGGCTTTGAGGTGAGGTAACTCACTTTGACCAGGCGTCGTGAGAGGGGTTAAGTTTTGTGTGATTAGGTGTCTCCCTGGGTGACCGGACGTCGTGAGAGAGAGAAGAAATCCAATGACCGTGCGTCTTAGGGCTTTAGGATTAGGTGTCTCTCAATTGACCAAGCGTCGTGAGAGGGTAGGGTAACCCAATGGCCGGGCGCCTTAGGTGGTTTGATCAACCTGTGGAGATTGATGCTGGTCGAGGCGTGCAGCTCCCTTTTATCCTGTAGTGTCGGCTTCCTTTGGTGATCCTCGTCCTTCCGACTGTTGGCGATGGTGGGCGACTCCTCTTCGGGACCGTCGTCTGTTTTTATTCACTATTAACACATGTAGTTCACACGTGGTTATTGCATGACGTGTAGATATGCGGAACCTTACAATATATATGTATATGTATTGTGGGGACATAATGCTATAATTTAATACAGTAGGATGCCTATCTATAAAATGTTACATCTCTTACCTTAGAACACCCAAAGCACAAAATCTGCGTATAGTTTCAAGGCACACTCATCTCTTCGTCAGCGCATCTCAAGAAGTTTCTTGTTACATAATTGTCATTGTGTACGAAACTGTTTGTCTTATAAGATAAAAGTAAGGAGAAGTTTGTAATTCGAAATTAAGATTTCCCTCTTTTTCTATACACACTAAAGGCTTTTCATTACCCTTAAATTACGAAGGAAAAAAAATTACTGTCAGACTATAGACATTATTTTTATTCTACAAGGTGAATAAACAGAGAATACATTATATATTCTGTGTACGCGTAACAACATATATATAAAGATGAGCCGAGGAAGAGAGCCTCAAAACCTTTCAAAGATTTTCTGTCTTTGGATGTCTTAAGCTACTAGAATGTTCTTTCTGTTACTAACGCTATGATAGTTCACTGGGCTTATACTACCTTAATTAAGCATAGTTAACATTTGATTTATGACGTGAGTAATTTACATCCAATAAGTGTGTTAAGACTCAGATCCCTGTTTTAATATCTTGCAGCTAAATAGTTCTCCATACAATAAGCTGGGACATGGCGGAATACACTCTGATTTTAGAACCAGTCCTGTTCTACATCTCTGGGATGCCGTAGGAAAAATTTAACACAGTAAGGTATCGTGAGCCGGAAACCACTAGATACTTGTGTTTGTATTCTTCAGATTTTAATATTGGTATGTTTTCATTACATTGGGATTATTATAAATAAAAACGTCACTACTTTGCTGCGAACTTCTCTTATTTTAAGAATGTGAGTCTCTAATGACATGTTTATGTTTGGAGATAAAAAATTAAATGTGAATATGGGCATTATTTACAAGAACCATTTTTATTATGTTTTTTTGTTGTGAACTTTTATAAAATGTTACACTGGATGTATAATCTAAAAGTAAAAATTAATTTGTATATATGTTTATGTGTTGTGACAAAATGTTTTTAAACTGATTTTTATTGTTTTTCGATTGCCAGTTTATTTGACATTTTGTGTACTTAAAGGAAAATGTGTGTGGCAAAGGAATGTGAATGATTAATTGTATATTTTTATATTTTAATTTAAAATATGGAAATAAATATGATTTTATTATTAGAAGTCAGTTTTTACATATTCTACCCCCAGGACCGGATTAAGGGGGGTTTAGGGGCAAAGGTGGACTGGGAGTACAAGGGCCCACCCGGAGAATGAAGCTTAAGGACCTTAATGAATACCAAGTTGGTCTGGAGTCTGGACTGCCTTTTTAGGCATGAACGCTTAGCTGGAGACTTGGATGGCTAAACCCCCCACCCCCACCCCCACGAAATGCGAAGTTGTGTATGTGTATCTATAGCCAAGTATTATTTCACTTTATTTTCTACAGTCTGAAAATCTTTGCAATGAATCGTACATGCGCCTTCAAAGCAGCTACTGTTTATATTGAGAGAGATCTGAATATGATACAATTCTATCTTCAAAATTATGAGGAATGTAATTTTCATGAATGGTACATGCAAATGAGTGAATAAATTGTAATAATTTTATTGCGTAAAATAATAGTATATCTTTGTAGATTTGTTTACATGATATATAATGAAGAACATTGAGTGACCATCCAATTATGGAGGTGAGAAAAAAAGAAGGTAACATTTTGGAAACATAGGAAGTTTAGATAAACGATTTTAAAACATTTCTGATAAAGCACGCCGAGTTTGATAAGAAATAATTTCTTGTTGACTTCTTAAGCATTACAGCCTAAAGTATTTTTTCTACCAACGGCAGTTAGGAATCACCCTCTCAAAATCAAGAAAGAAAAACGGAACGAACAGCATGAATTTTTAATTTAAATATTCACATACTTATTGACTACACAGAGCTGATAACACATTTGTCAGTCATGTTTTTGATGCGTTTTGCAATTCTTATAAAATACTTGAGTAACGAAGTTCATTTATCAAATCAACTTTTACAGCAGCATTTTTCTAGACAGATGATTTCCCAATTTCATCGATAATTTCATATTAGAGATTTTTTTGCAGAACATCCCTTGCGATGGCCATAAGCATAAATGATTCCAGAATATGATTTGACCAAGACGAACGCGTACGAGTTTTAATTAATTAAAGATAACTGAATGCTCGCTCATTCAATACTTGAGTAACTGAAAGAGTTATCAAATATTTGTACACAGTAAACTGTGTTTGGAAAGTGGAAACATCTATGTTATATCTTATAGTAACCTGTAGCAACACAAGTAACACTGCTTACACAGACGATTTTCGTTGCACATATTATGAGACTGGCCTTCTGAAATAGAGGCAATGCATTCCTCAGGTTCACTTTCGCCCTCCGAGGCACTACATTCAGTAGAATTGTCGCATTCTGCAACATCTACGTTGGGTTGTATGTCAATATAGTCTTTATTATTTGCTTCATCACAGTAGTCTGGCCGTTTTTTCTCGAATTTTTCAAAAATTTTATCAAAATTCAACAATTCAGATTTCAAATTTTCATGCTTAACTAAACATTTTTCAGCTATCCTGCAAAGCATCTTCTGGAATATCCTCATTTAATAAGTCAGTAAATCGGCGAGGATCTAGACGACGAACTATCAAGATTAATTTTAGATTTTTTTGTAAATCTATCACTTAATGTACCCTGGATTTCGTCGAACACAGATTGAAATATACCAACACGGAAAAGTGTTGCTTCATCTGTCTACCCTTGGTTTCGTCAAAATATGACTTTCTTTTTCGAGCTTGTTTTTTCGGAAATGTGCACTCTGCCTCATCATCATAGTTTAATGTTTCGAGTACTTCATTCAAATACTCAGCAAACTGCTTTCCTTGATCAACAGTTTCAAGAAACAATTTGTTCAACTACTTATTGATGCACTCTGTCATGTGAAATGCAGCTAGTATATCCATTGCCTTTGTCTGAAGGTACTTAGAAACTGAAAAAATTATATCAAACAAGTGAACAAATAAAATACCAAGTACCACAGACTCGAATTTCAACCAATATGAGATCAATCCTGAATCCGCTGCCACTACTTGTGCAAAAAATTTTCCAGAACTTACAATTGCACACAACATAATTAATTCATCATGCTTCCCACTCTCTGTGTTATCTTTACATCCAAATAATCTCTTCGATTCTTCGACCACCACCGAATCCCACAAATTTTGTGAAGATTGCACAGACATAGATAACATCGAAAAAGAAGCGACAAGTATTTTTTATATATATATATATCGGCCAACAAGCGCATTGAAAGGGTCAAAAATTAAATGAAATGAAATCTTTAAGTTTTACGTCCCACGGTTATGCCGGTTAGGCTAAAGGAGACGGTGAAGATGAGAAATGAATGAAATGGTGGAATGAAGAAAGTGAGAGGAAACGGGAGAACCCCGAGAAAACCTACACACACGGTGTTTGTCCATCACAAAGTTCACTTGGGGTCTGGGATCGAACCCGGAACCCCAAGCACCAGAGGTGAATGCTCTACCACTGAGCCACCGCGGCCCCTTGAAAGGGTCAAATAGGGACATAAAAAGGAGTCAAAGTGAGATTATGTGGAATATAGCGAGAACGAGAAGAGATATCGGAAAAGCTTAAATGTACGAAATACTACCCATAGTCGACGCAAGGCAATGAGGTAGAACGTACCCATGCGAAGAAAGGAGAACATCCGGAAATGGACCAATCTCGTGTACAACATTGTCACAATGTGCTACGGAAATGAGCGAAAAGGGTGGTAATGAGCAGGAAGAAAGAAGAAACGAAAACAGAAAATATGTGTTTTTGCTTTGAGTGTATACGTCGCCCTATGCGAAAGAGACGCATATTAATCTGAATGCACGAAGATGGAAAAACACGCAGGAAGGATGCAATCGTTCATATAGACAGCCAGCGAGACAGAACTGCGCAGTGGGTTGCATATATTGCGTGATGGGAACAACAACGAGATGGATGTTGGAAACGAAAATGTTTGTAGGCAGTAGTAACACAAAAACAAAAATGTTACTATTACTGTTATGTTGTGTGCGTATTTTCGTAGTGATACAATGTTGATACTCATACGTGGTACTGATATTACTGTTGCTGCTTATTTTATGTATGTGGACCACCTGCTATTATATTCTACTGCGCTATGAATTTTTGTTCCCCATTGCGCGATATATGCAACCCGCTGCGGAGTACTGTCCCACTGGCTGCCTATGCGAACGGCATTTGCATCCTTTTCTGCGTGTTGTCCCATCTTCGTGCATTGAGATGAATCTGCGTCTCTTTCACATACGAGCGACATATACAACCAAAGCAAAAACACGTATTTTCTGTTTTTGTTTCTTCTTTGTTCCTGCTTCTTACTACCCTCTTCACTGAGTTCCGTAACACATTGTAACAATGTTGTACACGTGGTTGGTCCATTTCCGGATGTTCTGCTTTCTTCGCAAGGGTGTGTTCTACCCAGGGCCGCTTTTAACCTCCCCGGCGTCCTAGGCACTTCAAATTGTTACGCCCCCACTATTTAAAGAGCACCCCCCTCCTTCAGTTATTACATTGCCAGCTTTGCTTCAGGAGGGATTTTCCCTTAATTCTCTTACTCTTTTCCCTTTCTTTGGTTTTGCCCTTTGGAGAGTCCATTATCCAACACCTATGGACCCGCCGTGTCCCGGACTGGCAACCGGCAGCCTAAGTAAAGGATAGGGCATGGTTTGGCCACTCTTGTTCATTTCTTTCTTTACGGCATCACGGACCATCCACCCAACCTTTTGTAAATTCGTACAGTAAATTAACGAAATCGTTTGCAATTACAGTATAGAGTATACATTAGTAAGACTATCCATGGCTTTGGGTTGATTACTTTAACAAAAGAAACACTGACCAAAGCTTAAAACACACTTATATATATGTATAAATGATAATAGGCACGTAACGGAATTATGGCAAGGAAGTTTGGATTAGTGCTCTCAAACGGGTCGGGTCGGGTCAGGTCAACTCGGGTCGGGTCAGTTCACTTTGGTCAATTGAGTTCAGGTTGAGTTTAAACTCGGCTGGAGTCGAAACCTGCTGTTTTTCACTAGCTGCCTAATTAAAAATAGCAATTTTCAATTGATTTTATAGAAACCATAAATCTAATTTGAACACTTGCAGATAGTGTTTTTATAATAAATGCTTATTTTTCTACTTGTGTGTACTTAAATTTTTAAATGTGGAAGATTGATTTTACCAATCGACTGTGATATTAATATCTACGCCAATATGGAGTCTGGATTTAGAACAAAACTAGAAGTTGTTTAAGCAACGCCAAAAGAGATATTGGATATGGACGACCAAGCCCAAGCAGGGCCGCGGTGGCTCAGTGGTAGAGAATTCATCTCTGGTGCATGGTGTCCAGTAGCGTAGCTAGAGTTTTTTTCAGGGGGGCCAATGAAGGGCCCAAGAGGATTTTGAGGGGGACATCGCCATTATATATATATATATGTGTGTGTGTGTGTGTGTGTGTGTTTTCAAGGTGAATGTTTCCATCTTTATTGTTCATGATTTTACTCTTTGGAAAACAGTGAAAATATAAGAATTTAGTACCTCAAACAACTAGGATTCATTAATGCAATTGATTTCTAATATAAGTAAATAGTTATTTAATCATGGCGTTAAAATATGTGTAGCTGGTTCACTTAAGTGGAAGCAAATATACTTTTACAGGTAAAGAAAATAACTTATAGGTTCATGCCTCTACTTGAAGAGGATCTTTCTATTCGTGTGGGCAGCAGCAAACATATCCACAACTTGTTAAAGATCTAACGATTTAGCAATTTTCTTCTCAATATAAAGTAACACTAAGTTTTTCAACCTATCATGAGTCACTGAATTGCGTATACAAGTCTTTAATCTTTTCAAAGAAGAGAATGACCTTTCACATGTAGCACTATAAACTGATATAATCACAGAGATAATACCTAGCTTGTAGGTTTCTAGGAATGCGTTTTTGTAGACACAAAGATCAACGAAATTCGTTAAGGAATCAGCTTTCGTTTTCTTCTCGTCTTCATACAACTTAATTGTTAGAGCAACCCACATTATGCTTTATTTCTTGTTTAATTATGCTTTTTTAAAATTATGCTTTATTGTTAATTTCAATGATTATTTTACATTAATCGTGTATAATGTATATTTATTATACATTAAATATTCTAAATATCTTGATCTATTTATTGATATTTTTTGCAACTAGTTTCTCTCATATTTAATGAACTTTCTACTTAATTCGTTGTAAAGAGATGTGCTTTGCTCGAATAATTTTTTTCTATCATTTGTGTGCGCCTTACAGGTACATATATACAGAAAGGGAAAGTAAAAGATGCCACCAAAAAGTACAGAAAGTGCTTAAGTTCAAAAAGTAAACATAACAATACAGTGATGACGCCAGAGGGGGGCAAGGGGGCGAGCGCCCCCCTAGTAGCTACTTCTGCCCCCCTGACTGCCACCTAGACTGCCCCCCAGACTCGCACAATCTTTGAACATTCTTCATGTAGTATTATATATCAGTATCATAACCAATCTCATTGACAAATTGTAGTCTACTTTTTATGAATTTACTATGTGGCAGATTAATCCTCAAGCTTTCTTCTTTGAGCGTCTGGGTATGCACGCATATTTCTGTTTTCTAATGTAGCCCCTTTTGAGGTAAATTTTAGTTATACTTCTTTCTTATGATTTTTAATAATTGTGCCTAGCGAACAATAGTAGATTTGGTCGACTTGTTTTTTTCTCATTGGATCAACTTCGATTGGAAACAAAAGAAAGGTAAAACCAGTTACGTAACTTGTTTGTATTTGTTAAAGTTTGAAGTTTTCAGTTTCATATTTTGTTTTATTTAAAACTTCTTTTTTCTGGAACATTATTCTCGGCTTCCAATATTCAGAGGATGTGCTTATAACAGCTTAGTTTGCAACTACCAGGGCTTAATTTTTTGAAGGAGATAAAAGGAGTTGTGTTTTCCCTTCCTGCAAATGATGATAATAAAATTATGGAATGAAATTGATTCCCAATAAAATGTATTGTCAGAGTGCTGATCTTTCGTTAGTAATTGGTTTATACTAGTGCTCCTTTACTTATTTTGTTTCAAAGTACTGACGTGACGTCTACCATATTGACTAGGAACTGCTGAAAAATTCGTAGCCCAACCCAGAAGGAGTGCACGTGGATTGGTGAAGTTTTACTTCTTCTTCTCTTCCTCAGAGAGTCAATATACTACCTTGTACAGTGCTCCAGCTTTTGCAGAAAAGTTTTAAAAAATCTAGATTTCCTCGCACCACTGTTCGTAGCACTACCCCTATCAGATCTAAAATGGCGTCTTTCAAGTGTTATTTAAGTTTGGGAAATAAGTACACGTAATAGTTAGACGGAGCTAAATCTGCAGAATAAGAATGATGATCTAGACATTGAAATCCTAGATTATGCAATGTCAGTTATGTTCGCAGGGGCCTGATGGACAGGTGTATTCTCCTGAAGGAACAGAATTCCTTTCTTTTCATTTTCCGCAGCGTTGAACTTTGAATTTTTCTTTCAGTTTTGTAAGTAATGTAGAGATTCTGGATTAAATATCTGACCATTGAGGAGGTAGTCTACCACTCCATACTTATACCAGAAGAATGTTCCAAACAGTTTCTCAACCTACTTCTGTGTCTTGAACTTCTTGGGGCGATGGAGAAATGAGTGCTACTACTCCATTGACTGTTGTTCCGATTCAGGATCATAGTGGTACAACCATATTTCATCTATGGTTACTATTCGTCAGCGAAATTGATCAGCATTACGGTCAAATTGGAAGAATACTTCTCTTAACGCCGTTACCCTTTTATTCTCCTGACATATATTTTGGGAACCCATTATGCCGAGAACTTGCGCATACCCAAGCCATTCTGAATTATGCTACCGGCGAGTTCCAAAGAAATGCCCAAAATCTCTGACACAAATTTTGCTGAGAAGGTAAAAACTGAGAAAGCGGGGTGCAGACCTCAGACTATAATAAATATAAAGAGCTTAAATTATTTTTGTCACACAAAAAATGGGGTGGCCTAGGCCCTCCGGCCCCGGGCTATATCCACCACTGGCTGAAATGCTGCAATTTTCAAGAATAATGTCACAAATTGCATCCATGATTCCAGGAAGAGTCATTGCTTTTAATCATCCTGGATGTAAAGCATAATTTGTTGAGAAATTGCTACGTTTATACTAAGCCACTTACTTCTTCACCACCATATATAACGGAGGAGAGTCCCGTGGTGTTTCACTGATTTCCTAATTAATTTACTTCGGTGACTTTCCTTGGTGGAACAAAAATGTTATAACAGTAAGGATCTGGATGTTAGTGAAATTATCTGTTTGGGCACACATAATCACTTCAGAGGCCTGAGAAACAATAAGAATTTCATTATTAATATGAAAATTTATATTTGTACATACAGAGATATGTTTTTCTAAACTACGGTTTCATTTTTCTGCCTAGTACCTACACTCCTTCTGGAATTTACTACGACATTTTCAGCAGCTCCTCGTAAATATATATATATATATATATATATATATATATATATATATATATATATATATATAGAGAGAGAGAGAGAGAGAGAGAGAGAGAGAGAGAGAGACAGAGAGAGAGAGATACGTAGCATATAGACGAATGTGTTACTTGTAGCATACGCGAAAGTAATACAATTTATGTTTAGGCTTCAAAAGTTTCATTGAAAAATATTTCATGTGCAGACGTTAGTTATTTGTTAGTTACAAATTTTATTTGAAATAAGTTTAATCTATAATCATATAGATCTAACATAAAAACAGCAACGAAATACACAATGTAATGTAAAATAAGTCAAACGTAATAAATATGTCATTTTTGGTATGGCAAATAGCCGCCCCCCGAAAATGTATCTGCCCCTCCTTTGCCCCCCAAAGAACTTAAAGCTGGCGTCCTCACTGTAACAATATAGTATGGAGTTCTTGCATACTATTCATTGTTGGCGGAAAAATTTCTTCTTTTACTTTTTTCTTTTCTCCACATCAAAGGATTACACCGAAAAGTTTACAGAAATGAAAATAAGCTTTTCATTGTTGCATTGTTATGTTCTCAGTGATTTTGCATTGTAAATATTGGCTTTAAAAAATATTAACACAGTATGTTAAACTTTCAGTTAAAGAGAATTTTCCAAGAATTGTGCTATATATTTTAAATTATGCTTTATGCTTTATTTTCTAAAATTATGCTTTTAAAACTAGTTTCCCAATGTGAGTGCATTTTGGCGTTCAGCCAGTGTCGTGACCATAGTGCTCTCAAACGGGTCGGGTTGACCCAACCCGACCCGTGACCCGACCCGACCCGGATCGGATCGGGTCAGTTCGGGTCGGGTCAACTCGGGTCGGGTCAGCTCGGATCGGGTTGTCGGGTCGGGTCAATTGGGTCAGCTCGGGTCGGGTTGTCGGGTCGGGTTATTCGGGTCGGGTTGTCGGGTCGGGTCAGTTCGGGTCGGGTTGTCGGGTCGGGTCAACCGGGTCAGCTCGGGTCGGGTTATCGGGTCAGGTCAATCAGATCGGATCACGGTTCGGGTCATCGGGTCGGGTCAGTCAATTCGGGTCACGGGTCGGGTCGGTCTTCAACCCGACCCGTTGAGAGCACTAGTTTGGATAGCATAAACAAGAAGAAAATAAAAAAGGCCCTTATAAGAAACAATAATGACAGAACGTGATAGTTCTATTCTATTCATCTCCCTCGCGGGAGATTTTATAATTAAAGTCACAGCACTAAGGCCAAGTTGACTGCTTCACTAGAATTGTTTTAAATCTTTTTGTTGTTATTATAATTGGAAAAAATGGCCCGTTCCAAAATGGACGAATTGGCCTGTTGCAAATAGTTCTGTTTCCACAGTAGTTTGTGAATTAAAAAGGAAGGCAGAAGCGTAGAACATACAAAAAAAATATGTAAAACACTATAAAAATTGTAATACACTAAATTATTTCCAAAATGGAAATTGTTGTTAATAATTAAATTGAAATAATTGAAGAGCATGACGCTCTATTGTGTAGAACATTCTACGCCATCTTGCCAACCCCCAACGTGATAGTTGGAAAGTGAACAAGAAGACTTACGGGATTGGCTGAAGGCCTCAGCAAATAGGAGGGAAAAAAGTACAACAATAACTATATATATGTCTGTTAAAAGAATTTAAATGTTTTGATAATAATGACTATATATATGACTGTTAAAGAATTTAAACTTTGCCATAACAATGACTATATATATATATGTCTGTATTTTCATTTATTTTTGATATTGTCTGAAGAAGGATATGTTAGATATCCGAAACCGTTACGTGCCTATATATTATATTATCATATATATTATTATATCATATATTATATATAAGTGTGTTTTAAGCTTTGGTCAGTGTTTCTTTTGTTAGAGTATACATTATTGTATGAACTATTTTCAACTTGTTAATTATCATCTTTTTCATCGCTTATCACTTTACTATCTTTTACTTTAGATATCCTTATTCTTTGTTGAGTCACTGTCATTGTACTTGTACAACAAAGGTTTTCTTCGAGATTTCATCATTGCAAAATCATTAATGACATCATTGTAATCAATTTACATTGTAATATCATTTTGAATGCATAGGAATACCAAACTGTTAAGCTTTTCATTTTTCATAGTAGATCTCACTTCAGTCTTTACTCTGTTAAGGGCAGAAAAGCTTCTCTCTGCTATACCATAGGAAGAGCCAAGTAAATTCTCATTGCGACTTCTAAATTTGGGAAGGTACTCTCCAACTTCCTTTTCTTCACGTAGGAAAAGATTCGTCTTATTATTGTTATTTTTTCCACCATCATATATATTTCGAAATGTTGATACTCTTGCACAAACTATTCTTAATCTATGTCTTTGGGATAGCTTTGAGCCAAGTATTTCGCCTGTTTTGTCACATCTTCTTGCTCCTTTTCACGAAGATTTCTGAATATCGGGAATCTTGTGTTAGAGCTTCGTAGCAATCCCTTCTTTTGTTTAATTGTGTTACAAGATTGTCAATAATTGGTAAGAATACTCCAGTTCGAAATCTCTCTCTTGGACTACTTCTCTCAAAATCTTATTCTTATTTATAAAGTACCGTGTTTACTCACATAATAATCGCATTCTTTGTACCAATTTTTTAAAATGCAAAAATCCAACTCGACTATTACGCGAGGAAAATTTATCATTCAATTATCGTTATGATCAAAACAATGTTGAATTTTGATAGATACAGAATTGTGTCAACATAAAAAATAAAATACAGCCTATATACGATAAAAATATTAAAACTTGTAAAAATTTAACTCGTAAATTACCGACTCGTGGAGGAAAAAATGTCTTCTTGGCATTGACACAAAAGAACTATATATTTACATAACCGGGAAACAAAAATCCAGTAGACTGCGAATTTATACGGGGAAATTTTTGGCGAATGTTTTTATATCAAAATAAAGGTGAGACTATTACGCGAGTAAACACGGTAATATAAATCTCTACTTTCAATGAACAAATTAAAATTATACGTCCCACATTTACGTTAGCCACCGAGATCTAGTTTGTTTGTAACCAGGTAGCTCAACCGGAATGGAAATGATGTTTTCTGCACCAGCTTATTTTAATTTTTCTTTTTACCGCCCTCTAATTCTTGCGCCCCTAAATCTTTTGCACCCTAGGCACGTGCCTAGCGTACGAAAGCGGAAAAGCGGCCCTGGTTTTACCTCATTGCCTTGCATCGACTATAGGTAGTATTTCGTACATTTAACCTTTTTCGATCTCTCTTCTCGTTCTCGCTATATTGCACATAATCCCATTTTGACCCCATTTTTATGCCCCTATTTGACCCTTTCAATGCCCTTGTTGGCCGATATATATATATATATATATATATATATATATATATATATATATATATATATACGTGTCGCTTCTTTTTCGATGTTCTCTATGTCTCTTCCATTAACTCCCCATCCAAACTGGAAGTGGTTCGAATTAGTCATTTCCGGTTTCAACGTTTATCATCGTGGAACGAAAACAGTAATAGATAGCGAGAAGCATTTCTTTGTAAATGATTTAGCGTCTCAAAATGGCTATTCACAACACTCTATCAAAACTAGAAGTGGCTCAAATTCACTCTTCCCGGCGGAAGCTCATGTGGTTCGGATTCGACGTTAATCAGTAGGTCTCGTCTCATATAACCTCGCTGCTGCAAGGTACGTTAAACTCAAAATCAAATCAACTGAACTCAACTCATATTCACTATTAGGCTAATTCTGGTTTCAATGTTTATTGCCATAGAACGAATATTGTAATAGATAGCGAGAAACGATTTTTTAGATACGATACAGCGTCTCAAGGCAACATGTCATGACTATTCATAATATTCTACCAAAATTGGAAGTGGTTCAAAGTTTCAATTATTTCCGGTTTCAATGCTGATTTCCATAGAGCAAGAACGATGACTTCTATCAAGATGTGGTTATTTCAATCCATTCAGCGTCCCAAGAATAGGTTTAATCTTCTCCGCTGAAGCTCTATTCAAAACAAAATTGCTTAAAATTAACCATTTTCGGTTTCAACGTTTGTTACCGCATAGCAAACACGATAACATGTAGCGAGAAGTTTTTTTTTTTTTTTTTTTTTTTTTTAACGATTCAGCATCTTAAAACAACGTGTTATGACTATCCAGAGCATTTTATCAAAATTGGAAGTGGTTCACATTCACTATTATTTCTGGCTTCAATACTTATTTTCGTACAACAAAAACGGTAAAATATATCAAAAAGCGGCTTTTTACAATCGATTCAGTGCCCCAAGAATAGGTTCTATCTCCTCCCTTAGCTCGCTATTCAAACCGGAAGTAGTTGAAATAAATTATTTTTGGTTTTAATCTTTATCGCCATAGAACAAATGAAACGAAATGAAATCTTTCAGTTTTACGTCCCACGATTATGCTGGCTAGCTAAAGAACACGGTGTTGATGAGAAATGAAATGGTGATATGAAGAAAGAGGAAGGAAACAGGAGAACCCCGAAAAAAACACAAATCAAATTTCCATCAGATTCAAACAAATTGAATACACAATTCTCTATTGTATAAATATATTTTGTTATTTTCTTCTAATTTCTTTCGATTTTACCGGAGGAGTTCTGTTGTAGATTAAATGATTAATAAATGCTATAAATGCCTTTGTTGATGGATTGGGAACTTAGAATTTCACACATATCTCAAGATCTCAATTTGTTAACCTATATGGATTACAATGAAATTTTTATAAGTGTTGTTGAGTCATTAAATTCTCAAGACTTAGGTGATTTTTATTACGACTGGTAATACTGTTAGAAATCCCCGATGCACTCACGTGACTTGGCTCCAGGCAGTCTGCTGCTACAGGTGGCTCAATCAGCCATATATCTCGAAGCGGAGTCTGCGCCATCTATTCAATCGATGAGGTTGGACAGTGGCACAAGGGCGCGGGCGGGAGTGGCATCAGCTCCAACATGGCGCTCGACTTCGCAGCCACGTATAAAGTTCTCGTCCTGGGCGATTCCAACGTTGGTAAAACATGTATAGTGCACAGATATTGCGATGAAAGATATTATGACACGTACATCTCCACAATTGGTAAGTACACATTACACTAAATATTTCCATCATTTTCCTTTGTATTAGCGGACTTCTATAAATTAAAACGAAATATCAGCTGTTGGGGCATTGTTGACATAACGCACATTACGATTCAGGCGTTACTCACAATGTTTCTTTTTTGTTTATGTGCAGCTCTGATCGTGTTCATTCCTTTCAGAATTTGTATTCTTTTAATTGCATTATTTACAGCTAATTCAATCTATCTCAGGTATACTTTGAACGCAAATTTAGAAGAAAGGAATTCAAAATAAAACTGAAAAATGATAAAATTTACAATTGAATTAAAGAGGAAATATGGTAATGTCAGCAAAAATTCAACCAACAAGATTTTAATATTCGAAGTTATTTCCAGTGGTTCAATTTTTGTTAGAAATTTCTGAACAATTGCTTCTGTCTGTCAGGTAGAGATGATTACGGTCAACTTAAGAGGAACAAATTTATTAGCAACTTAAGACTACATTTAAAAAATGTTCACTTTTCTTTGGTTGAAAGGAGTAAACTTTTAATAAAACATATAATTAACTCATTTAATATATACATAATGAATAGAATTTTAAATGAATTATTTGCTTTGAATTAACAAAAAAATCTAGATGTCTACTTATGGTTGTTCATGACAGTAAATATATCGAAATAAATACTTTTTTTAATAGCCTGATAACAGTATGGATGTCGTTTGTGGCTAAGTGGCTAATGCATGTGCTTCCTATGCGCGTGTTCCCAGGTTGAATTCCAGGTGAGGGAGGTTGTCTCGGGAACAAACGCAAGTAGTGGTTTAGATCCTACTCTGAGCAACAAGTACTGTCTCATATAGCCGTGGTTCTGAAGAGGGATGGTAAACTTCAATCAATTGTTGATAACAGTACATTCTACCTAAAGACTAGGGAATCTTATATAATGTAGAAAAAAGTATCAGAAGTTTTTCCATTAGCAATGCGTCCCTAGGTTCTTTTAGGGAGGCTCTATTCCCCATAAACAAATATGAAACTCCTTCGAATTCAGGGACGTACGCAGGGGGTGGGTCCTAGGTGTCCGGACCCCCCTCCCGAAATTTCGACTTTTGTGTAAATTTAGCCTAATTTTAGGGGCAATTTTAGGAATTTTAATATAAAATACCCTCATATTGAGTTTGGCCCCCCCGAAATAAATTCCTGAGTACGCTACTGTTCGAATTGGCAGGAAAGTTGTGTATTATACTAAAATGAAATATGTTAGCTTACAGAATAAAAGTTTTTCTTTCCAACTGTAACGTTAAGAGTATATATACATACACACACATACATATGCTTCATCCCAGCTCGCGCCAAGTGAACTTTGTGATGGACAAACATCGTATGCGTGGGTTTTCTCGGAGTTCTCCCGTTTTCTTCCACTTTCTTCATTCCACCATTTCATTCATTTCTCATCATCACAATCTCCTTTAGCCTAACCGCCATAAGCATGGGACGTAAAACTTAAATATGTCTCAGTGGTATAGCGCTTGCCTCTGGTGCAAGTAGTTCCTGGTTCGACCCCAGACCAGGTGAGCTTGTGGCGGACAACAACGTGTATTTGGGTTTTCTGGGAGTTCTCATGTTTCCTCCCACATTCACATTCCACCAATACTTCCATAATCGTTCATTTTCTTTAACATGCGTCTCCTTTAGCCTACTTTCCATAACCATGGGATGTAAAAAGTTACGTGTGATATTATTCTGACATATAGAAAAAATATGAGTTGAAAGTCGTGTGTGAATATTTTCTCAATGTTTGTCCTAAGGAATAATATATACCCTAATATTAAAGCTATTTTTTTTACATTTTTACCTATATTATTATTATTATTATTATTATTATTATTATTATTATTATTATTATATTCAAAGATGTCAAATGATCCTTATTAATGAATTTATTTTGCACTACGCCCTTATAACGTTATGAGGACAGAAAAGTTTTCATAGAATGAACCTTGCTTTTGCTTCGTAAAAATACATTTTTAAAGAACTAACACAATGCATTTGAATGGCTATTTTAAATACGAACATTTCTTTTAAGTTTAAATATTGATCCAAACAAATCTGTCAAAGAAAATTCGTATTTCTGGCTGCTATATCTTCACGTGTAAGCTAATCTTTTCAAAAGTGTGAGTCGCTCTGCTGAAAGCTTAAGAAGTTAAAGTGTTTGTCGTATGAATCGATAGAACCAATGCTAGCGGCTGTAAAATACAAAAGCCATGAATTTCTAAGTAAGTACTTGTTCTTAGCGGTCCAGTCGTTATTGATAAAATCCGTTTAACCTTCGGTGTGGCCATGAAAAAACAAGCGCTCATCGATTATGAATTTGTGGAAGTCATGAAAAACTAAATTCCCTCTTGAAGAAAAGTGTTCGGTATGGTCTTACTCCATTACACTTCTGCAAAGTAAAAAACTAATTGAAATTTTGTATATATTACTTCTGGTAATTTTTGTCAGCTTAAATTTCATCATTTATTCCAAGCAAGTTCCTTTCGTGGTTAAGAACATACTTGTACGGGAGATTGATTTGATTTACCTGGTGGAGTCTCATACAACTTGGATTCCTCTTTTAAGAATCTTCATCCCGGCGAAATTAAAATACCGCTAATTTTACAGTAATTATGTGATATCTTCAAATAGATAAAAATACAATTGAGATATGGAACAAGAGCGCCCTAGACAATATTATTTTGCATGAGGTACCGTTACCATAAGTCACTTAGTAGCTTTCCGTTTTCAGCCGTTTAGAAACGCGAAAATAAATGCCGATTTTCAAAATGGCTTTTCGAAATCGAAAGCAGATAAGTGAGTCGTGATAACGGTTTCTCATGTAAAATAATATTGTCTAGGGCGCTCTTGTTCCACATTTCGATTATCTTTTATCTATTTGAAGATATCACATAATTACTGTAAAATTAGCGGTATATTAATTTCGCCGGGATGAAGACTCTTAAGTTTAATTCCAATTCATATAACCTCGGGTGACACCACGTAGCGTAGTTGCTAACGCTCTCGTCTTTCGTACAAGCGGTCCTGGGTCCGATTCCCTGTGGGGACACTCGGTCGAGAACAAGTGTAAAAGCTTTTTCAGCCCAGCTATCCTGAGCGAGATTTTCTTCATTCACACCAGGTAAATGCCGGGATGGTACCTAACATATAGGTCCTAGGCCGCTTCCTTCCTTCCCCAATCCTTTCTTCTTTTCCTTTCTTTGGATAGTGTGATCGCCGAGAGACGTCATTCCTCATGCGTAACGAGCCAATATTGCCGTAGATGCCAAAAGCCTAAAAATTCTAATTTCTAATCATATAACCTCGGTGCTAAAACATTTCATACAAGCAAACATATTCGCATTGTTACAGTGCTAAATTAAGGACGAAGTTCAATAGATTTTATTTTTTCTTTTCTTTTCTTTTTCTTTTTCTTTTTCTTTTTCTTTTCTTTCTTTTTTTTTTGAGCAAAGCTAAATTGAAAATAATTTCCTAAGAACTTCTCTAAATTTAGTTCATTCAAACTAACTTTTAAGAAATTATGTTAATCTATTTCCACTTAATTTAAAATTACCTCTGAGAGAGCCCACTCGTGGCTAAATGATTAGTGTACATGCCTTTGGCACGGAAGGCCCGGGTTTGATTTCCGGTGGTTCAGATCCCACGTGAAGCTGTAAGTACACTTCTCATATAGCTTTAGTGCTAAAAGGAGACATTAATACTTCAAAACAACCAATTATTTGTAAAAATTGATTTAACCAAGTTAGACTCAGAAAAAAAAGGTACCGGTGTGTGGCGTACGTAGAAACGTAGGTTACATGCGTAAATCGTGTAGTTGTTGGACGTAACGTACGACTATACCCTGCAGCAAACGTACAACTGGAAACGTATGTTTTATAATACTTTCCGTATAAATGTTCCATCTATAGTACTTTCCGTATAAATGTTCCATCTATAGTACTTTCCGTATAAATGTTCCATCTATAGTACTTTCCGTATAAATGTTCCATCTTTAGTACTTTCCGCATAAATGTTCCATCTATAGTACTTCCCGCATAAATGTTCCATCTATAGTACTTTCCGCATAAATGTTCCATCTATAGTACTTTCCGCATAAATGTTCCATCTATAGTACTTTCCGCATAAATGTTCCATCTATAGTACTTTCCGCATAAATGTTCCATCTATAGTACTTTCCGCATAAATGTTCCATCAATAGTACTTTCCGCATAAATGTTCCATCTATAGTACTTTCCGCATAAATGTTTTATCTATAGTACTTTCCGTACAAATGTTCCATCTATAGTACTTTCCGTATGAAAGAAAAAAACTGTATGTAGACGGTAAGGTTCTCACATACAGATGGACGTATATTACATATAGCTGACGTATGTAACATACGTATACGTATGTAATATACGGAAGACTGTTAGACATCAGACATTATGCAGCGGACTGAAGTAACATCTAAGTGGGAAAAAGGTAGTACGTATGAAGGATATGGATAACATATGCTCCCAACAGATTTCCGTAGTAAACATAAGGATTCCGTAAAGTTGTACGATATATCGCTGTCCGAATAACGAATTTTTCTCAGTGTAGCAGGCAGTTGTCTAAGCAAAACGAAGATAGAAATTAAAATATCAGATGGAGTGATAAAAACAAGTGATAAGTTTAAAAGTGCCTATCTTGTATACATTTACTTTGTAAACAAACTAACTGGTAAGAAGGCATATCCATATTACAGTAGAATCCCTAAAACTCGGCATTCGATAGACCGGCAGTCCGAATAACTCGGCTACACGCTGATAGGTCGAAAAAACCGCGCGCTAGTTAATTTTCATTCAGATGCGGCCCGTCATAAGGGGCCCAATGGGCACGGCCCTCCCATCGTTTTTGTATTAACATAGAAAAATGTATGTATCTTAAGTTATCCTGCTAATATTGTTGCTATAATTTCTCTCTGAACCAAAAACAGTAGTTCTGACTCCTTCAAATCAGTTTTTCCATGTACTACTTACGCTTATGGGCACGCTATCCACGCGGTCAGTACAAAATAAAGGCAAAAAGGGCCTCAACTGTTTCAGTGTGGACTTGGTATCGTCTTGCATGAACTCGTATGGCGAACAACATGAAAACCCAGCTTGAATATAGGCGGCATAGGCCAAGAATCGTAGGCCCTCATCACACGATTGCACCCGACTCCTTCCGAACGAAAAGGTTTGAAGCATGCTTGTTGCCAAATTGTTACAAAGTATTACGCGCGTTTTCAATAGGTGAATCCTCAGAACTTTTCCACTTTTAAACATTCCTTCCCGGAAAATGACTTAACAGTTGTATATTCCTCCTATCCGATGCTAAACAAAGAAAAGCTCAAATCCGAACTATCGCCCACATATAGCAATGATATTCTTTGCGCAATTAATAACACTAGTGATTAATTACTATTTCTGCGTGACAATAATTTAACACATACATTTTCTGAGGTGTCGAAACTGGTGGATATAGTGTTGACAACGCCTGTAGTTACAGGAGAATCAGAACGTTGTTTCAGTACATTAAAAAGGGTGAAAATTTGTCTAAGGAATTGGATGAGCCAAGACAAACTAAATGTACTAACAATGTTGTCTACGTACAAAGACTATATTACCACAATAAAGGAATTTAACACAAAATGTGTTAGTATGGTAAGTTTTTCTGACTGCAATTTCGAGTTTTTTAAGCAATTCACTTAATAATCAAATAATAACAATATCTTGGTAGTAATAGTAGTAGCAGCAGTAACCATAAAGTGTTTGTCTTGGGGCTTGGCCCACCCTACCTTTTATTCCACAAGCCGCCACTGATTTTCATTATAGACAGCTTTATACCTTCAGAAAGTATTATTCTGAGTTCTGTCTTATCAGGTAAATTACTGTATAGTGTGTATTAATTAATTCTCATTTTCGTGTATACTAAAGGCTCTATGCCCTCATAAAGTAAGTACTTTTCCTTTGTGTAAGGGTAATTGGGCAGTTTATTCTCTATTGTATTGTCCAAACAACCAATACATACAAGTATACTGTATTTTCTGAGGAAACATTCGTACTTATTCTTTTTTAACCCCATTCCCGATAACCCGACAATTTAACAAACTCAGCTTCCCTTCGTTAAGTTACCTTCGTGTTTGTTTAAGTGAAATCTTGTAACTTAAATTTCAGACTTTTCTAGTCTAACTCCAGCTCCGTGAAATTTTGTACATATACATAAACGGATGACAATACAATATTTTCCCACAACTTTGACCCTTCATTCGATTTTTCCGCTGAAAAATGAAGGAATATAAATAGTACGAGTTCAACCGAACTTATCCGAACGAAATCAAATTTGGCATCATGGTCGACCTTAAACCTGCTATATAACCGTATGAAATATTACATTGTACAAGTTTTCGGTTCCCGAATTATGCACAAAGTTGTAATTCAATTCATTGGCTTAATCAAAATGTATTCAATACTGTTAAAATAGCAATTAAAAATTATTCTCGGACAGGAAGAGCAAGAATTTTAGGAATGATTTAAAAAATGTATCAAAAGATTTCGATGTTGGCCAATAATTAGTTTTTTTTATCAGGGGCCACAAAATTTTTGAACGGCTCCTAAATCGAAAAAATGAAATGAAATCTTTGAGTTTTACGTCCCACGGTTATGCCGGTTAGGCTAAAGGAGACGGTGATGATGAGTAATGAATGAAATGGTGGAATGAAGAAAGTGGGAGGAAACGGGAGAACCCCGAGAAAACCCACGCACACGGTGTTTGTCCACCACAAAGTTCACTTGGCGGGGGCTGGGATCGAACCCGGGACCCCAAGCACCCCCCTAAATCGAGTTTTCATATTTTCTACGGAATAAGCACATCATACTGCCCGAGTTAACTTATAGTTTGGGTTTGGCTACACTATATGTAGTTCTCCAGATATAAGACTTATAAATTATTCATTGTAGCTTTGAAAAATTCAAGATTACTAATAAAACACCAATTAAATTAAAGATTACTAACAAAACTCCAATGAGCCAATTAAAAGTTTATGCTTACAGTAATTAAAAATTTACTTTTTTTAGAGCCAATTAAAAGTTTACGTTTTGAAAAGAGAAAGTGGGCGTGTCTTGTATTCAGATTGTATATAAGCTGTCAAAATTGAATATTTCTCTCATAATATGTCTGATTAAGGCTATGTTACATAGCCGAAACTGTAACACAAATATATAATCTTAATATATATATATATACTGCTTTGATCAGTTGGAGTTTTATTAGTAATAAGACCTATAAGAAACATTTTGATTGAAATAGATTGGATCTTTTAATGCATTTTTGGATCAAGGGGCCACAAAATTTTTGAGCTACACCAAAATCGAGTTTTCATATTCTCTTTGGAGTAAGCACATTATACTGAGTTAACTGATAGTTTGGGTTTTGTTACACTATATGTAGTTCTCCAGATACTGAAATATATTGGATCTTTTGATCCATTTTTGAATCAGGGGCCACAAAAGTTTTGAACGGCCTCTAAGTCGAGTTTTCGTATTTTTCACAAAATAAGCACATCATAGTGAGTTAAGTGATGGTTTGGGTTTGGCTACACTATATACAGTTCTCCAGATGTAAGGTCTACAAGAAAATTTTTAACTGAAATATAATGGACCTTTTGATCCAAAAATAAAAATCAGATGCAAGACAATTTTCTACGACTCTGCATCTGAAGCTTTACCGTAAAATAATTTAGTTATTTTAGAAAATTAAAAAAAAAACGCCTTAGAGTTATGTTAACCCGTTATGCAACTGATTTTTGTTGGCATGTATGGCTCGTAGGATATGATGCCGGGTAAACTCATATTGAAATGATGTATTGTTTTTCAAGTTAACCCTTTAACAGGACATTTGGTTTCTAGATATACAGTAGGAAGTCGAAAATCCGAACTAATTGGGGCCATAGGTAGTTTGAATTTTCGAAAATGACGAAGAAAATGCCACTTAGACTTACGGTACACAATACACTGTTATACTGTACGGTATGCCACAATATACTGTACGGTATGCTCTTTTATCGATACAGTGGTTATACAGTACATAGAGTAATTACAATACCGTACGTAAGGCTACTTACATTTAATGTTTCTGAAGAACCTGCTCGTACACTAAATTACACTGTTCTTGTAATTCATACTTAAAACTTAACTTGTATAGGCCTAAGGGAAAACAAAAATAAAAATATATATGACAAGCACTTACATATGAATGAACTTTTGTAAAAACACTGATTTCACACAACGCCGAAGGACAATCCTATTTGTTTATTGTCCAAATTGTTTGTTTATCGCTAGTGCTAAGGCAAAATGTAAAAAGCTTATAGGGATCGCGTTCGAATTTTTGACGTTCGGATTATTATCGACGTCCTACTGTATTGTAATCGTGAGTACTTGGAATGAGAATGGATGTATGAATTAAAACACATTGACTTTTTTTTTTTTTTTTTTTAAGAAAAGTTTACTTGACATTTAGCGAAAATGTTTATGGTGGAAATTAAAATTATACTCTTCGCACTGCCCATAGTATGTCACTAATTTATAAAATATATTTCCATTTCTATTTTTTTTTTAATCTCAAACTAGTTTTATATATATATATATATACAGTGGCGGATCCAGGATATGATATATAGTTTGCCGCTTTATTCAGTGTAAAGCAGGATTGAAGCCCATTTTATCCAGAGCATCAAAGGGGGCTATAGGCCCTATAGCCCCCTTGAATCCACGCCTGTTTATATATACACAACATTTTGTGACCGTCTTTTATATTTGGGATCTGACAAATCAATTGTCTTGCTAGCCGAACACGAAACGGGTATTCATGAAAATGCCAATCTCTTCTGCTCTCTTTCCAGAGTATGAATGTATTTACAATTGGTAGATCAATGGGGAAATACAGCATACGGTACCACAATTTTCAGGAGTGTCCACCGATTATTTAGCGTTCTCGAAGCTTCTAAACTATGCTATACACAAGTGTTGGAAGTCTTATAGAATAAGTTTGTCCGTCCATCCGTCTGAGCAAAAAACGTAAGAGATACCGAGAAGTAGTTTTTTTTTTCAATCGATTCAGCGCCCTAAGAATAGGAACCATCTTCTCCATTAACCCTCTATTCAATCTGGAGGTAGTGCAACTCAATCATTTCCGGTTTCAATGTTGATCGCCATAGAACAAAAATGATAGCGAATGGAATATGAGATTTTCTGGAAATCGATTCAACGTCACAAGAAAACATACAGTAACTACTCGAACACTCTACTGAAACTGGAACTTGTTCAAATTTACTATTAATTCGGGATTCAATATTGATTCGTGTTACTATTCTGTTCAAAATCTCTTGTCGTCGCGAATTCTGTCGAGGAATTTGAAGCTTAAAATATACAAAACGATAATCATGCCTGTTGTTTTGTATGGCTGCGAAACATGGTCACTTACTCTGAGGGAAGAACATAGACTGAAAGTATTTGAGAACAAGATCCTGAGACGAATATTCGGACCCAAGAGGAACGGGAATGGGGAATGGCGGAAACTTCATAACGAGAAGCTACATAATTTATATGGTTTACCCAACATTGTTAGGGTCGTCAAGTCTAGGAGGCTTAGGTGGGCGGGTCATGTAGCTAGAATGGAAGAAAGTAGAAACGCTTTCAAAGTCTTGACAGGAAGACCAATCAGAAAACGACCATTAGGAAGACCTAGGCGCAGATGGGAGGACAATATTAAGGTGGGTGTCACAGAGATTGGAATACAAAGTAGAAACTAGATCCAACTCGCTGAGGACAGAAGTCAGTGGAGAGCTTTTGTGAACGCGGCATTGAACCTCCGGGTTCCATAGGCCATAGAGTTAGTTAGTTAGTTCAATATTGATTTCCATAGACCGAAAACGGCAAAAGATATCGAGAGACGGTTTTCTTTGCAATCGATTCATCAACCAAAGAGTAGGCTTTTATCTCCTCCATTAACCCTCTGTTCAAACCAAAAGTGGAAGAAATCAACCATTGCCAGTTTCAACGTTTATGCCCATAGAATACAGGCGGTAACAGATAAGAGTTTTCTTGCAATCGATTCAGCATCCCAATAAAACATGTTGTTACTATCTACAATCCTCTACCAAAACCGGAAGTACTTGAAATTTACAATTACTTTTAATTTCAATAACGATTCCCGTAGAAGAAAAACTGTAAAATATCTCGAGAAGTGGATTTTGCAGTCGAATCAGAGTCCGAAGAAATATTTCATCTTCTTCGTTATCCTTATTCAAACTGTAATTGCTAGAAATCAAGCGTTTCCGGTTTCAAGTTGTTGCCATATAACATAAACGGTAACAGATATCCAGAAATTGTTTTTGCAATCTATTCAGCGTCTCACGCAAGGATCTTATAAAATAGAGGATCTGCCCATATATATCTTCATCCTATTAAATCAATGAAGCCAAAAAAACAACCGAGAATCGGCACGTCTGATTGGCTACTCTCGTTTATGCCATCGTCTGATTGGCTACTTTCGTTTCCGCCATGATTGTTGGCTCAAAACATTGCGATCCTATTGGGCGGAGTGGGCAGAGTAGGGGTGGCGAAACTGTGACGTATGGCTTCAAGATTTTGTTGTAAGGGCAGATCCTCTATTTTATAAGATCCTTGGTCTCACGTGGACATAACACCATTAGCCGCAATAGTCTACCAAAACCGGAAGTGGTTAAATTGACTAGTACTTCCGGTTTTAATACCTAATTTTATAGAACAAAAACTGTAAGATATATTGAAAAGAAGTTTTTTTGAACACAAATCCTGCATCTCAAGAATTAGTTTTGTCTCGGTTTTTGATCAATCTGTTTAAACCGGAAGTGGTGAAAATTTGTGATTTCCGGTTACAACACATCACATAATGGATAAAACGGAAATAGATAGCGGTAAGTAACTATTGATATAAATGCAGTACCACAAGAATATGTTTCGCCTCTAATTTTATTCCTCTATCGTTGCAACCGGAAGTGATAGACATCAACTACCACTTCCGGTTTCAATTATTAATTTCCATAGAACAGGAACAGTAAGAAATAGCGATTAATGGCTTTTAGATCTGGATTCAGGAGGAACAGATTCTTTATTTAATCTTGAAATGAAAATGAAAATGAAATCTTTAAGTTTAACGACCCGGTTATGCCAGCTAGGTTAAAGGACATGGTGATGGTGAGAAATGAATGAAATGAAGAAAGTAGAAGGAAACGAGAGAACCCCAAGAAAACCCACGCACACGGTATCTTTGAACTTGTTCCTTTATTATAGCCAGTAGTTATAGATGCACTAAAAGTCGGAGTATAGAGTTCCCATAGTTTGAATGCCTTCTGTAGTTGCACACTGTGAAACGAAACTTACTTGTTTATTCTTCATATATAGCATCAGGCTTGTTTCTTTTTGCGTACTTTAATTTGTAAATCTTGCATACTCCAAGGTCCCTTTGTTGATCCATTATCGTCAGTGATGATTTCAGATTTTTCCTCGGGAAGTCTTGAAATGTATGGGGAATGAAAATTAGTACTGCGCAAATCCTGATCACTCACAAGCAGTGTCGTATTTACGATTTTGTTTTGGGAGGGGCTTTGCTCGGAAATGTGAAAATTCTGCAAGATATTTCATTTACTTTACTATACTAAGTAAGATTTCGGGGGGGGCTTAAGCCAGGAAGCCACCCCCCTAAATACGCCACTGCTCACAAGTGTTGCCCATGAGACGAGAAACACATTTTCAAGTTCGAGGTGAGGCAGGAAATTTGTCGAGTCTCGAGAGCAACACTAGTTCATACAAGTTAGATCTCAAACCATGTTTTAATGTTGTATGTTTCATATATACTGTGTGCGCAAAGAAAGGTGGCTTCTGACAATTGGGTAGAGCACGTGGAGTACTGGAGGCGCTGTTGCCAGAGGCTTAGCAACAGAGACAGCAGCTCTGGCGACAAACTTAAGACATTTAACAAGTCGTCCCAGCCACCGGCAACAGCGCGGTCAGTGACCTTCGTTGCCTAGCAACAGCGTGAAAGAATACTGCTGTGATTGGCCAACAATCCTCCTTTCGTTTTGTTTACAGCATGTGCAGCTATTTGTCGGAGGCCACCTTTCAGTAACTCGATAATAAAAGTTGTAAATTTAGTAAAGTGATTGTACGAACATAATGTAAGTCATTACACAATGCACTCCAATAATAAATATGTTTTAAATGTTGTTATATCTCACCCTTTGTGGGACACTTGTGATGTGGAAGGATTCTGATTACTTGTGGACGATATTAAGAAAGAAAATCAGGCCATAAATTTACAAAGCGAGACGAGACGAGACAAACTTTTTTTCGAGATTCGAGACGAGACAAGATTTCTACAAAAAAAAATTCGAGACAAGAAAAGAAAACCTTATTTCTCGTCTCATCTCTTGGACAACACTATCAGTCACATTAAGCATGAACCAATTTATTAAGGTTCCATATGGAAATTTCATAGCTCTGGGGAAACAATAATTCTTTAACCCTTTAATAGGCAAACATTGATAACATTACCATTAAAATGTTTAGTTTGCTTTTATGGTTGAATCATGTCTTCCTGATCATAATTTCGTAATTTTTAAAGTATTTTTGTCCTTTGGGTACAAAATACAGGGTGTTTATTTGAAAGCAACGTTGCCATAAAATAGGTCTTATGTAGAGCTACTGAGCAGCATTGCCCTATTATGGTAAAATATCTGTAAGAATACTCTCAGTAATTACCAACAGTTTAATTGAAATATTTTCCTGCAGACCAAGAAACCAGAAATAAAAATATAAAAAAGAACTTTTGCGGAACGTAGGAGATAAAGCTTCTACAATACTAAATTTGACTGTCCCCTGTTGACGAAGATTAGAAGTATTTAAAGAAGCGACTCGCAAATCATGTATATGAATATTGTATAAAAGCAATAATGCCAATTAAATGATAACTGAAGTTATAATTCGTGCGGATAACGCAATAGAATGCGATGTTGCTTGAGAATAACACTGCTTACTAAAGGGTTAAATTGTGTCATACGTGTCATCCCTTTGCTCTGTTTCGTATGGGGTTGTGTTGAATAGTTTCACAATTTGTTTTTCGTATACATAGCTTGCATCAGTTTGCTAGCCTTTCACGCTTCATCCCGGGCTCGTATCCAGGGGGGTCTAGGGGGTGCCGGGCCCCCCTAAAATTTTGACGGTAGGCTTGCAAATGAACTATAATATAGTGATGAACTATAATATGGTTGGATCGGCCCCCCTAAGTTCAGCCTGGCCCCCCCTACATTTTTGGGCTGGATACCGGCCTGCTTCATCCCCAGGTTGAGAAACACTGTTTCGTACCATGATCATTAAAAAATGAGCTTAGATCAGGCACATACCCAGAATTTTTTGTTGAGAGGGGATCCAAAGTTTGGGGAGAAGGTACAATAATTCAAGACATTACGTTTATGTACTATCGAATGAGTGTTATTCTACAGCCGAAAAAAAAACGACAAGTAATTTTTAAGTGCTTACACCTATATTCTCACAAAAAATAATAAAATCAGATTGTTTTATCAGAAAAGAAACAATACAGATGATGAGTAAAGGCAAATCTTTAGCATCATATTTCTTTGCTAAACAAGTATAGTCAGTGGCGTAACTAAAGGCTTGGGGGCCCTCCCGCAGACAGCATGGAGTGGGGCCCTTTCTCTACGTCCTACTTCACGATTTGGGGGCCCCTTTATGGCTTGGGGCCCCCTGCAATACAGGGTCTGCGGGGCTCTTATTTACGCCCCTGAGTATAGTTTTATTAAGAAAGTATACAAATGTATGTCGAGTTTTGAAGTTTTGAGGAGATCCCGATCCAGTGGACCCGCCTATGGATGCGCTCTTGGCTTATATTATGTTATTATCACAGAGAGAAAGAGAAATAATCTTTTAAATTCGCTCACTAAGCATGCATTAATCTACTACAGAACAATTAATTCTCTTTATAAATGCTCTGACTTCAAAAATTTTAAGTCCCATCGAGAACAACCTTTTTATGTTTCGCTTTATGTACTACGCTTATAATAAGTTGGAAAAACTCTATTTGACGTAATAAAGTATTCACTCACTCACTTCATGAAAAATTAAAAAAAAAAAACTAACAACCCTGTTGATAAATAAAAGTGTGACAACCCACGTAGGTTATTTTGCAACAAGAATTCTTCTCTTCTTTTTAATTTTTTAGAACGGTAATAGTGATAAAAGCGTACAAGAACGTGATCACAGTGAACTATTCAACGCCTCTGAATCAAGTGTGTAGTTGACGCTGGACGGTTTCACACGCAATCTGACGATTTGTCTTCCATGAGGAGAGAAAGAAAAACAGGCCACAAATCCCGTCTTTATCTTTCAGATTTTGGCGGTTCAATTTAAGACTACGTCAAACTGATAAGTGTCAAAAGAGCTCCGTGTCAGCTTACATTCACTAAAAACACAATGACTGATAGGGACACCGGAATAAATGTCCACTTGAGAGGTTGCAATTTGTAATCGGATACCGATCTCGTGGAACTCAGGTGTGGTATTGCAAAAAATTCAAAGGGTGTTCTATAAGTTTTACACAAACGGGTATAATATTTTTATTACTTGCAATATGATGATAAAATTTTAGCTGAACATACTTTAATCCTTTGGCTTCAAAATAATGGTATCTCTTGTTTTCTATTGTTCACGAGTAAATCACAATGGATACTGAAATAGACATCAGGACACGACAACGATTGGTAATGGAATTTCCTGTTCAAAACCGGTGATGAAACAGCCAGAACAATTCATAGGAAGTTGCTTCCAATTTATAGGGATTACACATTTTACCTCATCAGTATCCAACGTTGTTGCAGCGGTTTAAAAAAAAAAAAAAAACTAGACTTTTCAGATCAGGCCAGAAAATTATTGCCTCCTTTTCCTGTGATCAGTACGGTGTCATTGTCAAAGACGTTATGAAACGTGACTCCACAATTAACGAGGATTTTAATTGTTTGTTACTGTATAAGGTACATCGTGCTCTCCTTACTAAAGAGACCGAAACTGCAAGGTAACTCCATCATGACAATGCCAAGCCACACACAGCCATGATGACACAGCAGAAAATCGTGAAGATGTTATGGAAACTCGTTCCACAGTTTCTCTGTAGTCCGGACTGAGTTCCTTCGGATTTCTTCCAGTTTCGTCGTGTGACTGATTACCTGCGATGGAAAACGTTCACCAGTGACAAGGCCCTCATTTTTTGTGTGAAACAATGGTGTAAAAGTCAGTCACCTGAATTTTACTAAAGTGCATTCAGGGCAGGGAAAGAACGTTGGACAAGATGCGTTATAAAGATGGAGGCTGCATTTAGTGACATGGTCTTACAGCCAAAGGATCAAAGTATCTTCACCTAAAATTTCATCATCATATTGCAACTATATATAGGGCGTTTCAAAACAACACCGACATCGTTTGGGATGTATTTCCTGACACCAAGATAAGACAAAAAAATAAAGATCAACCTGGGTTATACAACTGTTAACATCCGGTTATATAACTATTAATGTACAAATCTAAATATAATTACGACCCTTGTCCTATTTTTAAATAATTAAGTTGTAGAAATTAAATTTTAAACTTGCGATTAAATAGTCAGAACTGTGTCAATCTATAAATTGTGTTCACAGTTTACCGTTAGCAGATAGCGAAAAATATATTAGTGTGACTGTTCTGTATTAGGATTAACGTGACGTATAGATTGAAAGGTTTACCGTTTATTATTAAGACTAATACCTGTTTGACGTACGTTAATTCATCTTCAGCTATTTTTATAAAGTTCCATGTTTAGGAATTATTCAGAAGTAAAATTTGCTATATTTTCCTGTTGCAATATTATGTAACGACCATTTATTGTGAACGTTAAATCCAAGGATGTTATAAAATAGAGGATCTTCATCATATGAACTCAATGAAGCCAAAAAACAACCGAGCATCGTCTGAGCCGGCACGTCTGATTGGCTACTCTCGTTTCCGCCATGATTGTTGGCTCGAAACATTGCGATCTTAGTGGCGCGGAGTGGGCAGAGTAGGTGTGACGAAGCTCTGACGTATGGTTTCACGATTTTGTTGTATGGGCAGATCCTCTATTTTATAACATCCTTGGTTAAATCGGTATAAGAAAAAGAAACTTAATAGGAACTATATTAGAAAATAGGATGAAAATGTGAAATTAAGAACAGGGTGAAGTTCGAGTAAAACAGATTGAAGGCAGCGATATATACAGCTTCTCACTGAAGTTTCTTGTACGAATTCTAATCTCTCAGTTTAACGTACCACGATTATGCCCGTAAGGCTGAAGCAGACAGATGATTAAAGGCAAGTGAATGATGATGATGGAAGAATTGGTGGAATGAGAATGTAGGGGAAACGAGAGTATCCTGAAAAATAACCCACGGACATGATGTTGTCCACCAGAAATTTACTTAGCCAGTAATAGAACCAGAGACCCTACGCACGGGAGGTAAGAGCTTTACCACTCAGCTACCGTGCCCCCACGAATTCCAGTCGACCTCTTAGAGATACCAAATAGATAAAAACATTGCTACTGAGTTTGGATTTTAAAAAAATAAAAATAACTCCATTCCTACAAAATATTTTGAATTGTTTTTATTTGAGTGAAAATACGTGGTGTTCGGAAACAATAGGACAAAGTTTGGGAAATAGCTCCTGACACGCATACCAAAAAAAAAGTTTTTAGACCAATATGAGCTCAAATCCGTCATTTGTAAAACAACAGACTGCAAAAGATTGCAAGGAAATGATACAGAAAGAATTATAACTCCAGAATGAAATGTCTGTTCAAGGTTGAGTAATTAACGACTATTTAGACCCGTAGATTCTGTAATGTACTAGTAAGTATAGGATGTTTATAGTTTCAAATTTGTCATCGTTGTTTTAAAGAAAAACTCATGAATTTTGTCTTTCCTTGTAGCTACCCTTTACGCATAGCAGTCCTTGTTCCACACTCACTATAGTTTTAAATGTATACTATAGAAAATAAAACTGGGGAAAACTATGAAAATGAACTTTATTATGAAACGAAATTCCAAAATTGTGGGAAAGTGATATAATATAGGGATTACGGGGACAAAATTTCCTCGACGAAAAATGAAGCATGGAAATTATCCTTCGAAAATGGCAGCGTCTGGTAAAGTTATCATGTATAAAATCCAATCTTTTTTCTCTGCTTCTATTCTTTGTTTTATATTTTGTTTAGTTTTATTTATTAGTCGTGATGGTAACTTCATAGAAGATTGTGCGTTTATTTGGAATTTAATATCCCCTTTCAACACCGTGGCTACATGAGACGCCGACCCAGCATAGGCCTACTAAAAATCGTAAATGACATGAAATGAAGTCTTTCAATTTAATGTTCTACTATTATGAAGGTTAGGCTAAGGGAGACGGATAATTAAGGCAAGTGAATGATAACGGAAGATTTTTTTTGAATGAGAATGTGTGAGGAAACGGGAGTACCCCAGAAAACCCACAGACACGATATTGTCCACCGCACTTGCTTGGCCAGGGGTCGAACCAGAGCTCACGCACCAGAAATAAGCGGTCTACCACTAGCCACCGTGTTCCCTACTAAAAATCGTGTTAAAACGATAAAACATTTGTTTAAGAACATTTAAAACGAGTTTCAAACACAAAATTATATTTTTTGAAATGCATTTTCAATTCAGATAGTACTTTGGTTATTTCTTTCAAGTAGCATTGGTCAAAATACTATTGCAGCGGTAAAGGCTTTGCCACTACCCTATGTTTAACTCCTTGTTTATAGATTGTTCTTTAGAAGGGTGAGAATATTCCAACTGAAAAACAACAGTATGTCATCACGTTACCCTACGTTTTGAAGACTTCTTAATATGTAGTTCTTCGAAACGCTGATTTGTATAATTTTGTAAAGCGAACGATTGCAAGCTTACGTAATGTAGGAGATGAGAGAATCCTTATTTGTTTTTCTTTATTAATTTGATTTTTAATTATGGGGCCGCGGTGGCTCAGTGGTAGAGCATTCACCTCTGATGTTTGGGGTCCCGGGTTCGATCCCAGCCCCCGCCAAGTGAACTTTATGGTGGACAAACACCGTGTGGGTGGGTTTCCTCGGGGTTCTCCCGTTTCTTCCCACTTTGTTCATTCCACCATTTCATTCATTACTCATCATCGCTGTCTCCTTTAGCCTAACCGGCATAACCATGGGACGTAAAACTCAAAGATTTCATTTCATTTGAAACACACCTGTAACCTTTGAACTAATACATAAAAAAAACTCTGAAAATCGTTTAATGCAAATATCAACAGGAGTACAGGATGAAAATGAGTGTTAGAAAGACCAAAAGCCATGGTGATTGGAACGAAGCGGTCTCTGTGAAATATAGAAGTAGAAGGAGAGAAAATAGAACAGGTGATTAGTTTTCAATATTTGGGTAGTATTAATAGTGATGATATGAAGTGTGAATTAGTAATAAAAACAAGGGCAGGAACGGTGGAAGGAACCTTTAAGAGGAAGAAAAGTCTGTTTTGTGAGACGTTGAATAAAGAGCTGAGAAAAGACTCATTCGTTTGCAGTGTTGTACTGTATGAGACAGAAACATGAATATTACGCAAAAATGATTTTAAAAAAAAGTCTGGAAGCTTTTCTTCAAATTGTTGCAAATGAAACGACGAATCTTATTGGTTCCTACATATGACCTCCTCTCATTTTCTGAGATGTATAGTCTATAGTTTTCGAAATTGTAGTTTATAATGTGTCTGACGAACGCAAAGATACTTTACCGAAACTGTAACGATATTATTTATTAAATAGTATATGTTTTAGTCATAAATCGTCGTTTATTTTATACAAGTTTTTGGTATTTGAAATAGAAGGGAAGAAAAGAGTCGAGAAGAAAAAAGTGATGAAATTATACTTATTATAATAAGATGCCCTTACCTCGGAATTTCTTAGACACATGAAATTCGGTATTTGGATTTCTCATTTTAAATAAGTAGATAGGTTATGTCAATGTTTTCTCATATTTGTTGTAGACAAGAAGATGGTAGGAGGAAAACCGGATGAGGCTACAATTATTATAATAAGCGTTCACAACTCGGAATCTCTTGGAGTTAGAGACATAAAATTTGGACTTTCATTTAAAACAATCACACTTGTTTCACCCTTTTTTTTGTATACAAGATGGTCCAATAGTAGGTATACACCCCTAAACTGATCAAGTATAACATTCTAGCATGTAGGTTTGTTTGCTTCGGCTGTTCCGAGCTTAAGATATAATTAAAAATACATTAAGAACAAATAATAAAGAAACTAAGTCTACCTGACAGATAACAATAAGAAATAATATAAAAAGCAATGACATAAAAATCAATGAATTGATCAGTACGGGACTGTATACCTATTTTTGGGCCACGCTGTATTTGACCTAAGGGAAGAAAATGGTGGGGCCAAGAAAAAGGACTGAGATTACAATTGTTGTAATAAGATGTCGATATTATAATCAGGTATAAAAGTGGATTTGAAAAGGTAGGGGAATGCTTGACGTCACGTCGTCTTCCGTGGCTATCTTTGCACATTGTATTTTTTTTTAGAAAGTGGTGGGACAACACAGATATTTTCTAGAAGTGAGTGGACAGCGCCCCCTGCGTTCCTCCTCACTTCTACCTCTGATTGTAATATGAAGTCCATATCTCAGAATCCTTTAAAGACAGAGTAAAATTTGATGTTCAGATTTTTCATCTAAAATAATTCAAAACATGTTTGAGCGTTTTTAGGTGCATGACCTAAAATGGAAGAAAAAAGGGGGAGGATTGATTCCTTAAGATGCCCATATGAGCCTTTCGATTATTATTTTGCGAGATCTCGATTTCAGATGAATTCTACGTGAAAGGAAGGATCAAAAAGTAAGGTTACAAGATCGATATTACTGGATTTTCGTTTGTTATAGAGGAATGAGGAGTGTGCGGTAGTTTTAATACATGGAATTAGCAATTGTGGAGAGTTTCACTCACCTGGTATACGGACAAAATCTCGCGGCCGGAACATCGCCGCCCAAAATCTCGCCGGTCAAAACCTCGCGTGGCCAAAACCTCGCCGCCCAAAATCTCGCCGGGCCAAAACCTCGCCACCCAAAACATCGCGTGGCCAAACCCTCGTGGGTCCTGAGATCAAGCCAACGCTCAAGAATTATCCAAACTTCAACACTCCCTTACGAGGAGCATTTTGCAACATACCTTCTTATGGTACAAGGAGACTATTTGTACCAAAACGTAAAGGTTCTATGCTTAGTAGTTTTTTAGATCTGGAGAACGGCAAAATTCATTCAAGGCCTTCCATTCCATTCCTCCTTAGGGCATGCATTTCGCAAAATATTGTCTTATCTGGAGCTTGTGCCCTTGTGGAGCAAGAAGATTTATACAAAATGTCAAGTTTCAAAACCTAATAAGTTTTGTAAATCTGGCGATAGAACATTCTACATTGAAGAAATTGTCGTGAAGAGGTTTTATCCTGACGACATTTCTTCCCAGCGACACTATGTCTCGCTTAATTTGGACCAGGCGAGATTCTGTGTCGCGAGATCATTACAACGAGGTTTTGGCAAGGCGAGATTTTGGGCCTCGAGGTTTTGGGTGGCGAGGTTTTGGCCCGCGACGTTTTGGGCGGCGAGGTTTTGGCAAGGCGGTGTTTTGGCCTGGCAAGATTTTGTCCCGCGAGGTTTTGGCCAGGCGAGGTTTTGGTCCGCGAGGTTCTGGCCGCGAGATTTTGTACCCAAACCCACTCACCTACCACCTACGGCGCTAGTTGTAGGTAAACACAAATAGCGACTCGTTTGAAAAACTGCTCTCGTGAATAAATCCGCTCAGTTATTCGATTTCTGTGAGCGAAACGTAACCCCGGCTGAAATTCACCGGTTGCTGATAGAGGTTTACGGAGAGACTGAAATGTCTTGTCAGTATGTCGCAGAATGGTATCGAAAATTTGCGGCTGGTAGAGAAAATGTCACCGACGAGGAGCGCAGTGGCGACCCAGCACAACATCAACAGATTTGAACACAGCTGGGACATCATCGTCCACCCTCCCTACAGCCCGGACCTCGCTCCCAGTGACTTTCATTTGTTCCCGCACCTGAAGGAGCAACTAGTAGGCCGTCGCTTTGCTTCAGTCGAGGAGGCGAAATATTTCGTGAAAACGGGGCTGAACACGCAAGGACAGGTTTATTTTTACCAGGAGGGAATCTTCAAACTCATCCCACAATGTTACAAGTGACTCAACCGATGGAGACTATGTCGAAAAATAACCCAATGTATGTAATATATGTTGACTGTATTGGTTGTATGAAATAATATATACAGGGTGTTTCAAAACAACACCGACAACGTTTGAGAGATGATTCCTGCCACCAAGATAAGACAAAAAGTATAGACCAACCTGGTTGCACAAATGCTTCCTTTCGGAGTTATAGGCTCCCTATAACATGAAAAAATGAACTTTAAAGGCCCATAGCTCCAATACTATGGGTCCTACCGTAGTCGAGTCAAGACTTCACTTAGCAACTAATATGTACGCTATCCAAAAATACATGTTTCATAATTCTAAGGTATTCACGCAACAATTTTTGTAGAAGGAGTTTGGCTACGGGCATGTAACTCGAAGTACTCACCAACTACCTCTATAAAAACTGTTACGGAAGTACCACAGGATTCTGAAACATGGATATTTGCATAGAGCACGTACTAGTTCTTAAGTGAAGTCTTGACCCGACTACGGTAGGTTCCATAGTTTTGGAGCTATGGACCTTTAAAGTTCATTTTTTCAAGTTTTCGGCAGCCTATAACTCCAAAGGAAGCATTTGTGCACCCAAGTTGGTTTATACTTTTTGTCTTATCTTGGTGTCAGGAATCGCCTCCCAAACGTTGTCGGTGTTGTTTTGAAACACCTTGTATACACGTTTCACTGCAGGCTTTGAACCTTTACTTTGTGATCATTCCTCGTGTATTGCCCAGAGTAAAGCGCGGGGATATTTGCTGGTATACGTATAAGATAAGATCTTATGGAAGTTAAGTAATAATATTTATGAGTGGATTGGCTTGGCTTAGATTACGATTTCAGCGGCTGGAGCTTTTGTTTCAGCGGCGATTGCTTCTAAATCCATTGAGCCTTAAGCTTTTGAGCTCCTTAACCCATCGACTTAGATATGGAATAAGGAATAATTAAACTAAAATATTTTCGAGAAAGGTTTGCCATTTAATGATGCCCTTGAATTTCCTTCAAGTATGTCAGTTCATCCACTGACCCATTTATCGTCTGGCTTATTAAACATAAGGGAAAATGTTCTGCCCAAAATGTCAAAAAGAATATTGAAGTCATCCCTGACATGAACACGACAAACATTCTACTGAACATATCCTAACAGAATAATAAGCAATGATATTGTATATTTTTTAAGTAAACGCAGCCCGAAAAAGTATGTTTCAGTTCGTTTTTTTCTTTTCTGACCTTATCAGCATCGATCACAGGAGAAGTACTATAAATAACATGGAAAATATACGACTCCACAGAATGTCGCGCTATCTGTCAAGGGGGTGACTCAGCGCCTGGATCAATGTGTGCCACAGAAAAAAAAAAGAGAAGAAAACAGAAACGTGACGTCGGCGGGTCTTGAAGAGCCGGAAATTCCTTCTGATTCACCGCGTTTTTTTTTATTCTTTGTTTTATACCTTGGCTTACATTCAATCCTTTTCTTTGTCATAAGGGAAGAGCTAAATCATTCAAAAACATTAGTATTGTGGATTTTTCATAAATAAATTTCAGTTGCATAAGGAAAGTCTTAAGTTTGTATGGAGAGCATTGCACATTACAAATACATATACAGTATACTGTAATATATCTGTAGAAGGAGGTGTAGTGTCTCTTGAAAGACACTTTCTTCTCATACAAAAGGCAGAGGTGAGTTTTCTCTGGTTTTCCACATTGCCTTTCATTATCTTTAGTTCACCAATTCCTTTTCATCAGTTTATGGTGGACACCATCGTTTCCTTGGGTTTTCTGGGCTACTCGCCCTTCCTTCCACATTCTCATTTCACAAATTCTTCCATCATCATTCACTTACTTTAATTATCATCTCCCTTACCAGGGCTCGTTCTACCATATCTGCAGCACGTACATTTGCATGGGGCTGCAATTTTCGAGGGTCGGCAAAATCTGTCATAATTATATTACTTAAGATAAATATTTCTTGTTGGAAACAGACTTCATGATGATGCTAGTTAAATTTACTAAGCTGACCTTTTATTTGAATAATATATTCATAAGTCATGTTTAGGTGGCATTAGTTTAAGGTCACATGGACAGTGCTAAAGCAAGTGATCAAACAAATACTAGCATGAATTTCTTGATTGTTGTGAAATACAAGAACTCAATTCTCGAACAGTAGCGAACACCTGTTCCATTTAGTTAGTTATCACAGTTTCGATATGAAAACTAGTCTTGCCTTTGTCACAAACAAGTTCCTTATCATTGAAGTTGGAAACAAATTCTTCTAAAAAAACTTTAACAGAAGTAAAAGGAAAATCAAGACATAAAGATAAAAGAACTAGTTGCACTGGAATTGCAAACTAAAATATTGAGATTGAAGCTCGATATTGGATTCTATAAAAACGATTACCCTCTTTCCTCTGCAGCTGTGTTTGCTTTATCTTTCACTAACATCATAGATTATTATTTAAAGGAAAAAAACAGACACAACGAGATTGTACTTGTAGTGTTTAGGCACTTCTGAGTGCGAGTGCACTTTCCTTCCAATTTGTTCATGATGAGGTAGCGTACTTAAAACCGTGACTTTTAAGATTAGTTCTTTCTGGAGAAGGGAGCACGGCAAATGATGTCATTATACGAGGCGGCAAATTGCCTAAGGCGGCCCTCCCATATTCTCATTTAAGGACATAATCCTTGGTTCTCAAACTGAAATATTTCATTTCAATATGTGGCAAATAAATAGCATTCTTTTCGTTTCAATTTTTAGGTTTATAAATAAATTTGATTTTCTGCATTTTCTGCATATATATATGTATATACGGTGTTTCAAAATAACACAGACAATATTTGGGAAGTGATTCCTCACACTAAGATAAGTCAAAAAGTATAGACCAATCTGGGTGCACAAATGTTTACTTTTGGAGTTATAGGCTGCCGAAAACATTAAAATGTGAAATTTAAAGGTCCATAGCTCCAAAACTATAAGACCTACTGTAGTCGGATTAAGACTTCACTTAGGAATTAGTATGTTCCCTATTCAGAAATCCATGTTTCAGAGTCCTAAAGCACTCACGCAACAATTTTTATAGAGGGAATTTAGCTACCGGCGCACAATTTGAAGTATTCATCAACTATCTGTATAAAAAAATTGTTGCAGAAGTTCTGCAAGATTCTGAAACTTGGATATTTGGACAGGGAACATACTAATTCCTAAGTGAAGTTTTGAACCGACTACAGTAGGTCCCATAGTATTAGAGCTATATTTAAAGTTCTTTTTTTTTTCATGTTTTCGGCAGCCTATAACTCCGAAAGGAATCATTTGTGCACCTAGGTTGGTCTATACTTTTTGTCTTATCTTGATGTAAGGAATCATCTCCCAAACGTTGTCGGTGTTGTTTTGAAATACCCTGTACAGTATATTCTCGTCAAAGGTTAACAATATTGTGGAATTTTCTCCAAACTTGAGACCTAGTTAAAAACGCCTTCACTTATCAGAAAAGGAAGAAAAGGAGTGGAAATCTGATGAAGACACAGTTAGTGTTTTGAAATTGTTACTTGTTTGTGCTCTTTTATTTATTTTTTTTTTAACCATAAAGCCTTGCTCAGTGTGTTGTTCTGTTTAGTTATCAGAAACTTGTAGGTACCATCCATTTCTTCAAAGTGGTGAAGAAACATCGTTAGAACTTCCAAAATGAATTTTCCCAGTATGACTCTTGAGTGACTTTCCCGAAGTCCACACCTAATCAAATTGTTTCTCCTAGCTAAAACGGTAGACACATTTTAACTCTTGAAGTTTGTTGGAAAATGTTAGTTAATTCTTTCGTTTTTGCACTGTGGTCAATACTGTATGTTAGCACTTCTTCATCAACCATTATCAATTCATAAGAATAACTTATATACAGAGAAAAATCCGTTCTCCGGACAGCAGTATATTGTACAAATATACTGTATCCTCTTGCTTACTATAGAAATCAGTACGGAGTATACGTTATCCGTATGCTACATAGGCACTGCCCTTAGATGTTACATCATGCCGTTGCAGGATGTCTGACATCTAACAGTTTTCCGTATATCACATTCATATACTTATGTTACCTTCGTCAGCTATATGTTATATACGTCCATTTGTATCATTTGTATGTGAGATCCTGACCACTTACATTGTTTCATACAGAAAGTAGGTATAGATGGAACACTTATACAGAAAGTATTATAAAACATGCGTTTTCAGTTATACGTCTGCTGTACGTTAAGTCTAAAAACTACAGGAATTACGCATGTAACCTATCTTTTTAAGTACGGCACCTACAATTTTTTTTGTCAGTGTAACACATTTAAAAACATGCTACCTCGCATGCCTACCCTCTGTTCCCTTAGATCAAATTCTTTGAAGAGAAAACGAATGAGAGAGTCTTGGAAATGGTGGGAGAGAAAAGAACAATTTTAGATATTATTAAGAAGAGGAAGAGAAACTGGCTGACATATTGGCTTGTTGTATTATGAGGGAAGTGCTAGAGGATATGGTGGCAGGAAACAGAGGGAGGGGGAGAAGGAGGATACAATTGATGGACGATATCCAAGCAGAAAAATCTTACGTGAAGACGCAAGTGACCTGCCAATAATCGCAGAATACCTAACATTATTATTATTATTATTATTATTATTATTATTATTATTATTATTATTATTATTATTATTATTATTATTATTATTATTATTATTATTATTATTATATGGTTAATGAGTAGCCGAAAATTACGACTGAATCCAAACTTTGAATACTACAAGCCACTACGTGTATGTAAAATTAAACGGGTATCATTCTGCATCCGAAAAGATGATAAATAGGGTCTAATTGTAAAATACTTAAAGGTATATTTTCAGAAAAAAAATGATAGAGTGAGAGAAATTCATTATCCAGACAACGGTATATTGTACAAATATACGGAATTCTTATGTATACTACGGAAATTTGTATGGAGCACACGTTATCAAAATACTACATACGTGCTACCCTTTTCCCGCATAGATGTTACATCATGCCACTGCAGCATGTATAACAGTCATCCTATATTATATACGTATATTATTATTATTATTATTATTATTATTATTATTATTATTATTATTATTATTATTATTATTATTATTATTATTATTATGTCACACACATCAGCTATGCTGTATGCCAGTGGTTCTCAAAGTGGGGTCCGTGACGTCTAAAAATTGAAAAGTGTTGTAATAAGATGGAACTCATAGCTGTTATGCAAGAAGTACTTTTAAGATTAAAAACTGCCGCTGTGGGCAGTACGAGTGCAAAACAATAACTATTTCATCATTTCCAGTTATAAAGGATTTCATTGATTCTTCAGGTGTAAAGCTCTCTGCTGAAATGCACAAAACACTTGTAGGACACTTGAAAGCATTAGCTGCAAGTTTTCAAGAATATTTCCCTGTCCCTTAACCTGATAATGGTTGGATTGAAAATCCTTTCACTAAATCCGTTATGTGTTAGAGAAATCCATGACATACATGGTATAAATTTCTCTAACACAGAACAAGAATACCTATTGGAACTATCCTGTGATACTTCATGGAAAAACGTTTTCAAAGAAAATGAACTTTGTAGCTTTTGGTTGGATGTGCGCCGTGAGTGTGAAGAGTTGTCTATAAAATGCATTGCAACATTTGATGCCTTTCCCTACCACTTACTTATGTGAACAGACATTTTCTGCTCTTTGCAGTATTAAAAACCTTATAGCAAAATCGTCTTAATGTGGAATCGAACCTAAGATTGATGGTAGCAAAAGTTATTCCAGATTTCAATACAATTATGGAAAAACACAAAGAATTTCATTTTTCACATTAGTGACCCCACATTTGAGGACATTGTTTATCAAGTGGATATATTTTTTAAAAAAAGAAACTGTCTTGAAAGTTACTGTATTTTTAATTGAAATTTCGTTCACTAGAAAACAATTATATATCTTTAGAATAAATTATTTATTGCATTATTTTTCTTGATCTTTTTCTTGTCAGTAATAATTCTAATTAGTATATTTTTTTAAAAAATAAAATGTGAAATTTCAGATAGCACTGCGAGCGGTTCGCAGATCCCTTTCCGACTGAACAGAGGGTCCGCGTTATCGGAAAGTTTGAGAATCACTGCTATATAAATGTTCATCTGTATATGAGATCCTGACCGCCTATATACAGTTTCAATTTTCATACGGATAGTACGTTTATTCGGAACATTTATATGGAAAGTACATACAAAGCATACGTTTTCAGTTATACTTTTAATGCAGGTTGTACGTTAAATCAAAAAACTACAGGATTTACGCATGTAACCTACATTTTACGTATGCTACATACATTTTACGTACGGTACAAACATTTTACGTACGCTACATACATATTAACCTACATTTTACGTACGCTCAGTGTACAACTATAGATATGCCATATTGACTTGATCCCTAGTCTTCCGTTGCAAGCGCTGCTAACGGCTGAAGGAATTCCACTCCCTTTCGCTAAGGCTCTCTCGCTTAGCAACAGCTGAACCCTTATTGGCTCAACGCGTGGGTGTGTGAGGGTTTGAGCGTTAGTTCGCATTTTTGCCACGGCTCAAGACATTTTGGCAGCACAATAGATTGTTTTTATAAGAGAAAAAGTATAGATGAAGTGTGAGATCAAATTTTCATGCTACATCAATCATTCTCCTGTTAAACAAGTATAGTTATATTGAAAAATTGTATAAATGTATGTTGAGTTACTAAGTTTCGGAGGAGTCAGGATCTGGTGGACCCCTCGCCCGTGATGCGCCCCTGGTGAGATCTATCAATTGGTATTTTTTTTAAATATTTGGATATTTTATAGAAATGTTCGTGCTTATTACGATATATATGTTTTGTAATACCTTATAGAAAATGTTTGTTTTATTATCATATATACCTATGTAAAATAAATAAATAATTCAATACCATGTTAAAAATTGACTCTTTTCAACGAGCTTTAAAAATTCGTTATTGAATTCTCTATATCTGTGTGTGTGTGAGAGAGATAGTCTGTTATTTGCGAATTTTTCAGTTTTGATCTCTCCATTCGATAGAGCATCAAAAACTATCGGGAAGAAGTAATGGAATTTCTAGCATCACTCTTATCCAGTGTTTCTTTCAGAAATAATGTTCCGGAGGGGGGACATTTAGTATTCCGGGAGACACTACAGATATTATTCTATTTACTATTATATTATAAACGAGTTATTTTTGGCCTGCTCCGGGGGGCACTCTCGGAGCTCCGGGGGAACAGTACCCCCCAAAAAACAGGTCTGGAAGAAACACTGCTCCAACCGTCCCCGAGATATTGGCCAAAATATTCCAATTTCGGGAGATATAAGGATTCATATCTCGAGAACTGTAAGTCAAAGACAGATCATATTAGCATTGATCAATACCTAAGCGAATGGTGAACATTTTGGTACCAAATAATAACCGGTGACCGCTCTCCAATTGACCACCGTTCCCCAGATATTGGCCAAAAAAAAAGTTCCGATTTCGGGAGATTTAAGGAGCCATATATCGGGAACCGTAAGTCATAGAGAGATGATATTTTTCAATTTTGAGCCCTCCAGTTTGAGCATGCGTCTTCGTAAAAATATATCGTAGAACGTTTTAACTGAACTCTTAAGGATCTTCACTACAGCAAAATTAAACTACCGCTAATTTTAGAGTTTTTCTGTGATATCTTCAAAACAAATAAAAATATTCGAAAAGCAGAAACGTAGTGAATTAGACAATACAATTTTGTATGTGGTACCTTTATCACAATTCAACTATCTGCTTTTGGTATGCCGCTATTTACAGAACCCGCAAGAAATGCTAAATCTATCTATAGTTGCAAATCGAAAGTAGATGGATGAGTTGTGATAACGGTATCACATGCAAATTTCTATTGTCTAGTTCATTACGTTTCCGCTTTTCGAATATTTTTTATTTGTTTTGGAGATATTACAGAAAAACTCTAAAATTAGCTGCAGTTTAATTTCGCTGTGGTGAAGACCCTTCAAGAAAACACGTGGAAAAAATTTAGTACTCAAGGAAATTATAAATGGATAGATATATTACAAGAATTGTTTAATGAGTATAACAATAAAGTATATAGAACAATTGATATAAAGCCTGTAGAAGTTAAGAAGGGAAAAAAATTATTTTTAAGTTCGTTCTGGCAATGCTGTTGGAGCATTCTCAACTCTTTTTTTTTTTTTTTTCTAGAATTTTATTCTAAATATTGCTAACTCTTAGAAGAGCACCACACACTCTACTCTTGCAAGTACCTGGTTGAGAACGCCTGTCTTGTATGATGTCAATAACACTGCTTATATAAATGGCAAAAATTAATTTATTTTCTTTCTTTTTCTTCTTTCATTCTTGCAAACACAAGAAACTCCTTGTTTATGATTCAAAATGTGTTTCAAATTAGCTGAGAAATTATATCTTCATTGTCAGGGACATTATTTACAGAAAGTGCATTAGAAATTATGCTTTCCTACGTCATTGATTGCATTTATTGATTTTTGCTCTTTACCTGTGCAGTAGCTATCTGTGCATGCCATTCAAACAACGCTAAGAAGTGGAACAAGAAAAGTCAGCCAACAACAATGTAGCAACGTAGAATAAGGTTCTTTCATGAGCAATTATTTGACACTACATTGTGGTTAATTGTCATTAGTAAACAAATATTATTTTATAAAGATTCCTTTGTTATTATTTATTAATATGTATTTTTTATTAAAATTAGCTACCACATATCAAGAATGTTTTGTAATAAAAAAAATAGACTTTTAGATTTTTATTCTTTTGAACGTGTATTATAGTACAATTGTTGATGACGAAATACCTCAATATTGTCCAATAGAATAAAAACCGTTAATTATTATGGCAACGGTTGGCATTTATCTAGCATAACATTTTATTCAGTTTGGTGTCATTAATTGACTGATACATGTATATATCAACTTTGGACATTGTATTAGTTAAACAGAAATTAAAATATAGCTGAACACATTAATGTGAGCGAGTGTGAAATCTTATGCGTAGTTTTTGACAAAATCGGGGAGCAAAGTTTTCTATAATCTCCCAAAAATTGATGTTGTATGACATCCACGCTACCTTACTAAGATGAAATTCATACTGAATTATACTATCATCGAAGCTCCTTAAAATAAAATTAGCAAAGACGACATACATGCTATGGTTAGTACCATACATTGGTCAAAATTACGATAAGCTCTTAGAACTTTGATTTTTGTTAAAACTCTAATACTGTACAAAGGTGACACATATATCAATGATTGATATTATTGGACTGAACAAAATGACGTTTGAATAATTCAGATGCTTAGTTTTCGAGAAAATTGAATTTGTATAGCGGTAAAGGCATGCCGTTCTTTCCTAACAATAACACAGCCACACACACTTACAAATAAAAGTTCTGTGCACCGGGCCTCAGGGTATGTATTTGATGAATTTTGTTACATAGAATCCAACCTTCGAAACCCCAGGACGATTGCTCGTGTTAATTTTTTATTATGTGCGAAAAATTTGAGCGGATTTTGGATAGGGAGGACAGACGTTTTTCACCCACAAAACAAAATTGACACGGTCAGTCCCCCTGGGGTTTCGAAATTTGGATTCTTTGTAACAAATTACATCGAATACATACCCTGGGATTCGCTGCATAGAACTTTTTTTTTTGTATAGCTATGTTGCATATATCCTCCCTATTCAACGCTCAAGTTTTTCGCCCATAACAGGAAATTGGCATTGTCGATCATCCTGGGTCAGAGGCGTTATTTAGGGGGCCAGGAGGGGGCAATTGCCCTCTCCAAAAGTTTGATGAATACACATACTTTAATCGATTGTCTATTAATATGCTAGTACAAAACGTGAAAGTCTTAAGTCTCAAATGACGCCCCTGTCCTGGGGTTTCGAAATTTGGATTCTGTGTAACAAAATACAACGAATACATACCCTGAAGTCCAGTGCTCAGAATTTTCATTTGTGTGTATGTGTGTGTGGCTATGTGATAGAAAGTTTTTTTTTTTTTTTAAGATTTAAGATTTAGATTTCCGAGCTTTCGACATCTATGGCCATGTTAGCCCGTCACGTTTTGAGGGATGACGTCCCTTATCGAACACACTATCCAGGGAAAGGGAAGGAAGGAAGCGTTGGTATGTTAGGTACCACCCCGGCATTTCCCTGGTGTGAATGAGGAAAACTCAGGAAAATATCACCCAGGATAGCTGGCCTGAAAAAGCTTTTTACATTTTTTTCGACCGAGTGCCCAACAGGGAATCGAACCCGGGACCGCTCGCACCGAAAGCGAGAGTGTTAGCATTGATAGTTTTTTCTCCTGGAGTAAATTGTGTCTATAGGCCGCATCTCAGGAGGTTGCAAGTCTACGGAATTCGATCTTCGCGACCCTTCCAGCTGAGTTTCTCCACCCACTCCCGGCTGTGAAGATTTTTTTCAGGGTGGCCAGTCTTATATATACAAACACACGACTAACTCTATTTCTTGAAATGGAAGGGTCTTGGAGAAAACGAAGCAAAGGAAGGGCAGATAGTGTTAGGTGTATGCATTGTCCATTCTCAACATGGCACTTGACACAATCTGTTTCACATTTATCACATGGCTACTGGTTCACATTTGTAAAGAATACTCTCATTTCACGATAATTTAGAACTCGTTTTAAGTCCTCCCAGTGAACTTTTTTAAGTGTGTATCCATTCGTGCTTCAAGATAAAGGATTATCTTCTCACTTATTGACAATTCATCCATAGAAAGTATCCTACAATATAGAAAAAACTAGGTATACTAACTGCAACTTTTTCGTTTCATTTAACCGAGATCCCGCCTCTATGTTGGATACCAAATGCCCAAACTCTTCCTGTTTTCCTTTTTCATATCAGACAAATACTGGGATCGACACTTAGAAAAGCTTGAACCACTTTCTTCCTCATTTTATGTCATAAAATGTAAGCAGGTATTTAGACTTGAGATAAAAGTATACGTGCAAGATGCCAACAAAGGAAACAATGTGAAGTTTAGTCTAGTGGCATTTTGATGTCCAACAATCGCAAGTTTTCTCACCTTTCTACACATGAACTTATACATAAGAATATTAATTAGTAATAATGTCTCAGCTAAATATATTATCCATAAAAGCATTATGACGCAATTGAAATAGATAAATGCAAAACATTTTCTAAGACACCCCCTTCAAAAAAAAAAGTATGTCTTGATCCCGGTCGTGTGGTAAGAACGTTCTTTAGAGAACTCTTTTTATTGCACTTATTAGACATAGCTGTCCGTCAGATCGTTGCACGGGTTTTGCTCTATCGTAAGTTCCTCTTATTTATTTTATACTTATCCAAGGGGGTCTAGGAGGGCCGAACCCCTAAAATGTTCACGGTAGGTTTGCAAATGAACTATAATATATAGATGAACTATAATATGGTTGGATCGAGCCTCCGTAATTTCTACCGCCCACCCCCTACATTTTTGGTCTGGCTACCGACCTGGCCTTTCCCTTTAGTTATGATTTAGTCTAGAGTTGAAGAAGTCTTTGGTTTTATGTGAGCCGCAAACTAAAACAACATAACCTAAAAAGATGAACTCGAAACAGTTTTCTAATTACTTTTCGTTAATCATCAACAAAGCACCACTCCATAATCGAAAAAAGTAGTGTATATTATATTTAAGATAAAGAAGCATATATTTAAGATATGATGGCTGAAATTAAAGAAAAATTTTTTTTATTGCTGCGGGTGGGGTGGTTATAGTGTATGTAATTGCTTGCATTGTATTCCATTTTTAATCCTTCTCTGTTCATGCTTTAAAAAGTGAGCATTTTTAAAAAGTACTCTTAATTTGTAATTTATTTCTTATATCAGAATGTTAGTAAATATATAGTTTGTACGTTAAAGGGCTTATATTTAGATATGAACAGAAATATCATTTGATTGTTACCTTTCTGTTTCTGCTCGAGTTTTTAAATTACTGTTTTTCACTAATCTTTAAGAATGTCTCATTCCGTTTATTACTAAATTCTACTGCTTGTTTGTATGCCTGATAAGTATTTCTATTAATATGTATATAGTTTTAATCAGTGTGAAATTTGTTCAGATTCCAAGTCAAATCTGATCAAGTGCCCCTAAATTTACCCTTATTAGCCAAGCATAACTGCAACTGAAATGGATAATTTTGGATCAAATCGCTCACGTTGGTAAGTTGTTGGATAGTTGTTTCATAACCGTAATTACAAGTATCTCGATACGATATTAAAAAAGAAATGAAGTTATATTTTGAGTAACAATTGACAATTAGTTATTGAAATTTTGTTAACAAAACTGAAACTATTTTTTAAAAAAATGTTTGGAAAAACTTCCTTTAAAAACTGTAGGCAGCTGTTACACCGACAAGATAAACATTTGTTCACAATTTCCTGTTTTGACCAATCAAAAGCAGACATTTGCATTCATGTTTCAACTACATACTATATGTATCCCAGTAACTATCCTTCATTTTTGTATAAATTATCCTGATTTGCATTTCCATTATTAATGTTTGTAAGTGCTGTAAGAAAGTTTTGGGAACTGTAAGAATAACAGCTAATTCCTTTAGGTAATAAACCATGATGATATTCTTCTTCAAGAAAAAAAACTACGAAATTAACAAATGGGTAATCACCAAGAAGGACAGTAATCACAAATCCTGTCAATTTTTTAAGTTTAAAACTACTTTAAACTAAAATATGAGATGATGATAATAATAATAATAATAATAATAATAATAATAATAATAATAATAATAATAATAATAATAATAATAATAATAATAATAATAATAATAATAAAGTTGTTCGAGTCGATAATGAATGCTAGCTGCAAGAAGTATAAATTCAATGGTAATGCGAGGTAAATTGATTTATAATTTTATTTTCTGACTATGGAAGTATCGAGAATGAAAAAAGTGTCAAATAATTTGTATTTATTTTTTCAAACAATCTCTCCAGACCCTCCCTGTACTCTAATAAATTAAACTAGCGAAATGAGTAGCATATTTAATCTCAAATACAATATATTCATTGATGTTTTTCAAACGCTTTTTTTTCTCCTTCATTTTAAAGACTAACAGAAAGACGGAATTTCTCTGCTCTTTAACTGCTGGCTAGCCATGTGTCAGGTGTCACTGAAGCTTGATTTATAGCATCTCCTCCCTCCAAATGATCAGAAGGGAACATTTCTTTGGATTTCTACACAAACATGACATTCACCATATACCTGGCAACTCTGAAAAAAAGTTTGCTTTTGGAGAATAATAAACTATCGTAGAACTTTTCAGAGGGCAACAACTATACCCTCTGCTCCCCGCTTCCTCATCCCGCACTTGTATTCTCTTCTGAAGGGGACAATAGTGTTAATTGTCTTATACTAACAGTGACACACACACACACTACTTCTAATTACAAAAGAATGTCTTAATGCTCTGATAAACTGCAGTATCAACACATATTGATGAACTTCAGTATTTGGAGCAAAAATGTCATTTTTTAAAAATATTCCAAACTGTCTGAAGAAGTACCACTTCAGCCAACCTAGTATGCAACCAACATTTCTCTTATACATTTGTGGTCGCCTACCTTTCAGGCGTCAATTGAACTAGACAAGACGATCGGACGCACAAGCTAGAGCCAGTCCAACAGGAACCGAAAGCAGACAGGCAGTAATCGAACGGAATATATTGCAATCATTATTCTTTCTTTATTTCTTTTTTTTTATTTTAAGTGTGTAACACTTTTTGTTTGTTTGCGAATTCAATCTCACGGTTTTTATGCATAGTAGTTCACGTAAGAGTTGGAACAAGAACAAAATAGAATTCACATTGAATAAGTTTTGAGTGATACACGTAATTATTGCAGATGTAGAAGGAGGTAATTATATAGGCTGATTGTTAGGTTCGATTTTTTCAAATTATAACACTGAATGAAAAAATATATATATCTAAAATATGTTAAAGGGATGCAATGATTTTTCAGTAAGATGTATATATCTCTGTTCAATAATAACAACATTGTGAACAAATGTTGGGGACCACAGTGGGTCAGTGGTAAAGCGCTTACGTCTGGTGGTAGGGTCTCTGGTTCGATCCCCATCTAGGTAGAAAACGTGCCCGTGAGTTTTCTTGGAGTACCTCTGTTTCCTTCCACTTTCTCATTCCACAAATTTTTCTATCATCATTCACTTGCCTAAATCATCGTCTCCTTTAGCCTAACAGGCGTAATCGTAGGACGTCAAACTGAAATATTTTGTTCCAAACAAGTGTATTCAAAACACGAGTTCGATTCTCCTTATACTTACTATGTTAAGCAATTGATAACGCTTTATGTAACTTTTGATTTCTAGAAAATTAAGTTAATCTCCAAATAATTAAATAGACAAGTAAATATATAACCTAATTTTAGAAAATACTTTAGCTAAAATCTAATAGATAAAGTATGTCCATACTTTTTTTAAAAAAAATAAAAACAATATTTATTAACCTTAGGAAGCCAAAATTGAAAAGATCCGAGTAATTATGTCATAATCATCCTCTATTAAAAATCTTCTTATGTACAGAATCATTATTAAACGAGCTTCTACATACAGTCTACGGGGTCAGTTTACTCTGAAATCAGTAAGATTAATACTGGAAAAGTAAGGTCCATAAAGTCGCCAAGAAATTTTATTTAAATAAAAAGTACTACCCCTGCATTAGCCTGGTGGAATTCATAAAAAAAAACTTGGAAAACCTTGGTATGAACACTCCTTGGATTAGAAACCGATACTTCCCATTTACGAAATAAAATGTATATCCTCTACACTACACCTGCTTTAAAACAAGAAAAATACCCTTTCAGTTAATTCAGTCGGAAAATTGTTGACCAAAAGCAATTTGATTTAAAAAAATCGACTCCTGACCTCAACTGTGTTCAATTAAGTTTTTACTTTCATTCTAGACAATTGGAACTCGTGTATTTCATTCAAAAGTATGTACTATTAAATGGTTAAAAACAAACGTGATTGACCTTCGTGTAACAGCAAGTCGAAAGGTTGTGGCCTGAGGGAATCCTATGCAATCATTTGATGGTAACATGTCTGGCTTTCCGTGTTGCTATGGAAACCAAGACTTGATTCTACCTGAGGATCTGCGTCTTTCCGCTTTCTTTCTTCAAAAAAATAAAGAAAACGAAAGAAAAGTATTGTCTGCGTCCACAAATACGTGGTTAGTTTATTACATGGATTCTCAGAGGACGTCGTTCTAGCAACCACTGTTCCAAGGCAGTGACAATTCTATCTTATCTCCAGTGTGGCAAAAAGAATCGATTCAGTAAATGAAGGAGTCTAAATGTATAAATTAAAAACAAGTAAATATTTGCATCATGAATACACATAATCAACACAGTTATTAAAACCAATAAATATAGTAAACTGTTAACTATATTCTCCATTGCAGTTTTTTTAAATATATACAGGTACAAACACAGAGTGTCCTCTAAACTTCGGTCCCAAAAGTACAGTAGAATGTTTGTAGATTTAGAATACGCATACTTGAATAAGTAGAATATATCTATATTATAGCTGTTGTTTCAGCTATCAAAAGCATTACGTCAACAAATGTTCAAAAATGAAACGAAATGAAATTTTTCAGTGTAACGTCCCACGATTATGTCCTCTAGGCTAAGGGAGACAATAATTATGGTAAGTGAACGATGGTGGAAAAATTGGTGGAATGTGAATGTGGGAGTACACCGAGAAAACTTGCGAACACGATGTCGTCCACCACAAACTTACTTGGCCGGGGATGGAACCACGGACCTCACGCACCAGAGGTGATCGCTCTACCACTGAGCCACCGCGCTCTCCTAACAAATGTTCAAATTAATACTTCTATTGAGTCTGGCAGGAATCGAAACGATCCTGGAAAGCACTTTGTACGTAACGTAACGTTGTTAGAGTGATTGCGTGGTCACAAAAAGTCTATTTCTTTTATTCGAACGTTCCTATCTTAAACAAAGTTGTAGCTATACTTTTACTTACTCAGTTATCTGTATTCTAAACCTACGACAAATTACTACTCCCTATGAGGCCGGACTTTTGTAATTCCGTAATAACGAATGTAATTCCGTAACAATGAACAAAGTAATTTTAGTAGATAGTACAATATTCTATAGGTAGAATCAATAATGTACACAGGATTCTTTAACCTTTCAGCCTTTTATTATGAAAAATGTCTTATATAAATATTTTGTAAAAAGTTTTTCTCTAAGTTTTTAAATGCTCTAAATAAATGTTCTTAGTGTAGACCTAAGATAGAAATAGTTCCTTTAGGCACATAATGCTGTCTTGGCAGGATTTTGTTTTACAAGCAGAGGGTACGATATCGGGACTCGAGTTACGCAATAAGAGTTATATATCCTTAAAGAGCATCAAATAGTTAGTTAATTACCAAGTTATTAGCTGTAGCCCGCCAATAGGGAAAAAGTGGTGGGACTTCGAAGGTAACATTGGGATCTATTTTAAACACAAGAAAGAAAGTGTTTCTCCCGTCTCTTCTATGTAATTGGGAAGGTGAGATAGTGATTCAAATGCCATGTTCAAGCCACACAGTTTAGTGAAAGAACGTAAAAACTGTGAGATATGTAGTATTTTTTTATGACTGCAAGACAAAAGCGTCATTTCAGACTTCGCTTGAGGGGGGCAAGAGCACCACCGACATAAGACTTTCACGTTTTGTACTAGTATACTAGTAGACAATTGATTAAAGTATATATATATTCCTCAAACTCTTGGGGGGCGATTGCCCCTCCTGACCCCCTTAAATGACGCCCCTGCTGCAAGAGTCATAACGTATCAAACTGATACACTAGAAAAACGCCTTGTCTTAGTAGAATACGTTTCTATTTTTAATCCGAATTCAAAGTTTGCATAAATTATTATTCTTGATGTACAACCCAATTTTTATTAGGCGTTCTTTTCTACATTTTATAAGTACTATTTCGCTTTAAAATTAAATTATTTATTCTCAAACATTAACACAATTCAATAATAGGTGTTTGCGGGTGATCACCAAACGCATATTGTAATATTTATAATCAGTACGTAACAAAACTTCCTCGAAGCTTCATTGTCTTTTTGTTACTACTATGGTCTAACTACAAAATGTAGTGGCATATCGCGAAACTTTCATTTATCACTCGATTCCATCTGCTCTAGAAGTTCCAATACACAAAAAATAGTTACTTGTCTTTCATTACACGTTGTTCGTTTATTGGACCTATAAAATTGAATGATAAATCTAAATCTGCAAAAGCTCATAACCTGTCTAAAATTTTTAACACAATTTCCGCACAAATCTTAGAGTGTCAATCTACTTGTGTGTAATGATCCAATCCTGTAAAGGAAACCCAATGAAGACCTTGATTTAACCTAAATTGATATTTTATATAATGATCTTTGTAAAACTACCGCATATACTCAAATCTAAGACACGCCACCACTTCTAAACTTTAAAAATTGTGCCAATTTCTTGTAATCAATTCTAATACGCATCCTGGGTATTCAATGAAGCAACTCATAATTTGACAGTACACATTAAATCGTAATTTGTTCAAACTAAACATTTAAATGTCAAGATTAAAAAGAGAACAGATGTACTATTTTACAATCTTACTTACAGTGTGAACAGAGGACATCCTACTTAAGCACATTCACTGTCTGAACACAAACTTTCACCACCACTTTGTACACGATTCCAAGACGCAATCCCCTTCCCATTTTATGGCTGAAATTTTGGCAGAAAAAGTGCGTCTTAGATTCGAGTATATACGCTCCGCACACTACATATAAACTGATTAGTATAACGCACAATATTCCGGAGCATTTCATCGGTAAGGAAGTTCTTCCAACAATCTGATGCAGTCTTACTTTTTTTTGGCGATACTTTCCATCCCAGGAAATCTTATCGCTATGTTCTGAAGAACTGTTCTACTATTGTCTTATTTGACGACGCATAATTTGCCAACTTGTTCTTTTGTCTTTTTCAGCATAAACCAAGTTCCGATTTGGATTACTTTCTTTATTTGCTCCGTTTTCTCCCGTTTCAAAGTTTGCTCAACATCATCATCAGATAAATTTGTGTCAGAATTACCTCCATAGTTCTTTAATTCAGTTGGGTTGTTGGGATTTTTCATAAAAGAAAAGAAGTTTTTGAACTAGATGAACATCAGAAAAATATTCAAATTAAAAGTACATGCCGTTAAGTAATACTCAATGAAACAAACGAGTATATAACTCACTGAAGTGGAATTAGCTTTCAAGGAAACGAAGTCAATGCGACAATGCATTGCAACTAACAATAATGTTAGCGGTAATACCATAATTTGATGCAAATGCAAAGGGAGAAAAAAACACCACCACTCGTCAAGGTCACCTCCAGCACTGTGCTTGAAGTTGGGAGAGAGGGGGTACTGTGGAAGGAAGAATTATCCGGAAGCGAATTCAAAAATGCGACTTAAAAATGTATGATTGCATTAATCTGATTCATATGCGACTAATGGAATGTTAAGGAAGTTATTTTGCAATGGTGATTTTGAACATTCGGTAAAATGTGGAGTTTTTCTTACTCACTCGCCCGAAAGTCATTCCTAGAATGTTATGCAACCGGGTAGTACATTTTTGTGTTACGCGGTTGCCTATAATTACGGCGCTGTAAGAAAAAATATTAAAAACAGGCGAACTCTTTCATCTAATATTCTTGAAGGACACGGTTAATTAGAAACCTTTTTATTCACAAACCTTGTTATCAATGTTCATTACCTCTTAGCAAAAATTACATTTTATAATTTCTTGTTTATTTCTCTTTTAATTACAAGCGGTGAACGATATGCATACAAAGCGTAAAAGCTTCGACGTGCTATGTTTAACAAACAAGTAAGAGGAACACTTGTTTCTTAGTGTAAAATTAGGAACGATTTCCAAATTGCGGGGACCAAATAGAGGAATAAAAGCCGAGATACAATCGTATTCTTGAGATGCTTAATTCACATCAAAAAGTATATCTCGCTGTCTCTTATTTTTTGCTCTTTTGGGGGTTCGACTACCATTTTTGGTATCAATAACAGGATAAAGGCGGACATCGAAATCATTTCTGGGAAACTTGTACGCGTATATCGAAAGTATTCCTTGTTATATCGTACCATTTTAACTATATGGGAATACAACATTGAAACATTGGAGTGGTTAGATGTGTTTCAGTATAATAATAAATTTGTAAGTGAGCCCAATTGTTGTGACGCTGAATTTATATTTAAAAAAAAAAAACAGAATCGCTATATCTTGCCATTTTGTTTTGTGGGGATATAATGTCAGGTAATCCAAAAAATATTGAGTCTTTCGTGCACAAGATGGCGTCAGTGTCCTAAATACCACTATATCAGTCACAACAAGTCAAGTCTAACGTCATTTCACAACCGAAAATTGAAGCTATAGATATCCAAAAATGGCGGAATTCTTGTACTCGCACAAGGAGCTTTTAGAGGAGCTAAGTGCTCAGACACATTAGGATGTCGAGATGCTTCAGAACAGGAAAGCTATGTCAGTGAGTAGGTTGTCGATCATAAAGATTGAACGAGAAGTACAGAAGGGCTATTTACGAAGACCTGAGGAAAATGTTAGGAGTTAAAATGTTTGCGGAGACCCAGGGAAGACGGCAATGTAAAATTATTGTTAAAAGAAGAAAAAGAATGAGGTACACTAATCTATATTATATTGTGTTTTTGATAGATTTTGCAGCACTTATTTCCCAACACTCCTTAGAGTAGACGATCAATCACAGAAAAAGTGGACGATATTCTGGCTAACGTCGAGTATAGGGATGCGCACGAGTCGAGACATGTCTCGAATCTCGACTCGACTCGACTCGAATTCGAGTCGAGATTCGAGTCGAGACACACTTTGTAAAATTCGAGACGAGTCGAGACAAACGTATTTCTCGACTCGAATTTTCGAGTCGAGACTCGAGTCGAGTCGAGACAGCTGCTAAAAATCTCGACTCGACTCGAATGTCTCGAAAATTTTTCTATAATTTTTAATATTATTTTGAAGAAAGCGCTCGCTCAGAAACACTCGGCACGAGTATTTCGGAAACTGCAGGACTTGTCAGGTGTTCGAGGAGTGCTGTGGTGATTGTCTTCAGCAAGTGGCGAAACCAAGGGTAAAAGACGTCCAAATGTCGAGGAGTTGGGTGCCCCCACCTCATTACAGATGTCGAACGTTCTAGTCTGGGCAGATTGGTAAAACAGAACAGGCGGCGAACTGCGTCGGAACTAAGATCAGAGTTTAATGCTGGGCAAAGCATAAGTGTATCTGAACTAGTTTTGTCAAATTTCCGGAAATTTTGAACCTTTTTTTTAAAAAAAACGTTTTTTCGATTTTCTGGAAAAATTGAAAAAATAAATATGTTTGTATTAGGTTAATTTTACTAGTAATGATATCTTTTTTTTTCAAACACGGGAAAAATTTAAGTTCAAAAATTTCAATATTGCGAATATTAAAAAATAGCACTCGAAAATAAAATTATTCCAATTATTATCTATATATTAAAATACTAGATTTACGCGTATATGTTTCTCCTCACAGAAAAGTTTATATGTTTGTCTCCAATCCTTTCAACAATGAGACCTCGAACCCACAAGTGCTAGAAACGTGCCGTTTTCATTTGTCGATTCCAAATTTTATGTAAATTGTCCAGTTCTAATTGAATATTTTTGTGAAAAAAAAACATGGCCATTAGTTCTTTATTGCATTTATAGGGGTACACAAGAAGTACTGTGGGGGCGCGGTGGCTCAGTGGTAGGACGTTCACCTCCGGTGCATGGGGTCCCTGGTTTGATCCCAGATCGCGCCATGTGGACTTTGTGGTGGACAAACACCATGCTCGTGGGTTTTCTCGGGGTTCTCCCGTTTCCTCCCACTTTCTTCATTCCACCATTTTATTCATTTCTCATCATCACCGTCTCCTTTAGCCTAACCGGCATAAAAGTGGGACGTAAAACTAAAGATATCATTTCACTAGAAGTACTGAAATTTTTGAAAAAGTAAAGCATCATACCCTACAAGTTATTCCAACATCACATAGTTGTATATAGGGGTTGTATATCTGTCAGGCGTTTGTTCCATGGCCAAATGATAATGAAAACGAAGGATAACCATTTGTTCAGTCTAAGATTAATCTTCATTGTTTGGAGAGGTTTTTTTTTTTCATAAACACCGTTTATCACTGACATAATTAATTGTGTGTTCACTTTATTTACTTATTAAATAATGCATGCAAATGCATGCATACACGATATGGGCATTCAGTAAATGGATACTTGAAAATTTGAACTCAATTATCTATACATGCCGGCTACGAGTATTTTGTTAGCCGGCTACGGGTGCAGTGCAAACTACTCTTTGGATTGAGCTTCTTACCGGATGTGTAGCCTACCGAAGGACCACACAGATGTTATCGAAACTATTGTGCTTTGTGTTTTTTTTGTATGCTTTGGCAGAAAGTTCTGTAGATATCGAAGCCCGCCAGTGAAGCCATATCTAGCATCTTGGTGCTAGATCTAGCATAATTCATTCCCATCTAGCATCTAGCATCTTGACTTTAGCATCTTGGCAAAATCTCATTCTTTCCTCTGGAGAAAAGAAAAGGAACGAAAATTTAGATGGCTCACTGAGCGTTGGGAATTACCCTTAGTTGAAGCGATGGTTGGAGTAATAAAACCAGTTAGTATTTCCGCTGTTGTATTGTTGAATTCACAGAAAAGCAAAAATAAGCAAAACGTGACTCTGTACAAGATGTTTACTTACTCATAGTTTTATTATTGTCAACTGAACCCTGAGTGTCTGGGATGTTTCTGTCCCTTCTCACTTTACAACTTGAGAGGGGAGAGGGGTATGACCGCTAAAAGAAATGCTTCAGTGCTGCGTCGGAAGCGGCATGTTTTGTATATATTTCTTCCCCTGATTCTCTTTCCAATACAGAGAACCGACTCTTTAAATGAAGAAAGAACCCTGAACCCTCCCGAAAATGCAAAAATGAATGATGCGTACAAATAACAAATCTATAGATGAATCAAATAATGCAGATACGTGAGAAGATGATGACGTGTGTCTTGTAATTGTTATATTAATATCCACTGGATTAAGTGAAAGTATAAAATGGATTTGATGACTGCCAAATTGACGTCACCTTGGTAAGTCATTATTTTTTAATATTTAGTAATATTAAATTAGATTATAGTTTAGCGTCGTTTTCAGGAGCAAAGCTCTACAAGACGTGAACGTACAGTTTAAAGTCGGATTTGAAACACATGAGCTCCTACCATGAATCAAACCTCGTTCGAGAAAGGCGCATACGCTAACCACTTAGCAACGGGGAGCTCAACATTTAGTGATATGTATATTAAGTTGTAAAATTATATTCGTTTAATTTTCACTAATATAATCTTCACAATTTAAAGCATTCGCTAGGCACGTTATCTTGTTTAAAAACAAAAAGCCTATCTCTTATATTTCCGTCTCGGGGTTGGACTGCGGGATGATAGAAATCCGAAAGAGATGTTTTTATTATATTTTGTGCAGTAGATCTGCTCCTTCATAATCTCCGTGTTTGATAAGAATGAACCTCCCTAGCTCACGAAAATGTACACGTAATATAACAAATCATGCACATTAAATGCCAGACTAATATAGCAAACATTGAAGATGCCCCCCTACAAAATTTTCTTCGGCCGCCCATGTCTAGAGGTACACAATTTCGCAACTTAGTGGATACGATGTGGATGTATTCAAAGTCTACTGATTTACCCATAAAATTTAAATTTTATAACAATATTCTCAGTGAATACTATTATGGAGAACTATTTTTTTAATTCGATCGCTATTTTTTTTTTTTTTTTTTTTTTTGTTCACCAGGTCTCGGTAATCGTCTGGCACGAAAAATGAAGTTTCTACAAGTGTTCCCCCAGCATTTTTTTTTGAGAAAGGGGTCCTCCAGGAGCGTTATTGATGGTGTAATTCCTACGTTTGTTATGTAATATATAGATATAGATAGATATAAATATAGAGATACTGCGTATATATATAAAGATAAGTAGGAGCGGGTCTTTAAAATTAGTTCGGAAAGATAATATGAAAATCTGGCATAATTTGCAAGAATCTATCTAGTCTAATATATATAAAATAAACAGTTTGTTTGTGTTTGTCTGTTTGTATGCGGCCTGGGGACCAGACGAGTGGACCGAGAGTTACCAAATTTTAGTCAGGGCTACCCTGGCCCAGGCCCCAGATCAAGACGAATCTTTTTTTTTAATTCGGACCAGGAGGTCTCAGGGGGCGCTTACAGGGACATGTAAAAGTGATAGAAAATGGCCGATATTACTGTCGATTTCATAGTTTTCGCAGTCGCTGAAATCAATGGTGAAACTCTGATCACATTAACTTACAAATTCACCCTATTCGGGCCGGGGGTTACCGGGGGGATCGGATACCGAGACAAGTAAAAGTAATCCAAAATGACCGATATTAGTGTCAAATCCATAGTTTTCGCAGTCGCTGAAATCAATGGTAACAATTCCATTAGCGATGATATGCAAATTCAGCTATAATTGTATGCGGACCGGGAAAAATCTTTAAGTTTCTACGTCCCACAGTATGCCGGTTAGGCTAAAGGAGACGGTGATGATGAGAGATGAGTGAAAGGATGGAATGAAGAAAGTGGGAGGAAACGGGACAACCCCGACAAAAACCACGCACACGGTGTTTGTACACCACAAAGTTCACTTGGCAGGGGCTGGGATCGAACCCGGGACCCCAAGCACCAGAGGTGAACGCTCTACCACTGAGCCACCGCGGCCCCCAATGAGGTTCGAAGCTGGTCAGTCATGGCGGGAGGTGGCACATGCCATAGGAGTGGCACAAAGTGTGATTTGCCGATTGTGGAATCGATTTCAAACAACTGGAAGTGTTCGAAGAAGACAAGGACAGGGCCGTCCACTAGCAACTAAAGCCAGAGATGATCGTTATCTGTTGTTAACAGCCCGTCGAAACCAGAATACAACTCTGCTACCGCGAGCCTTCCGAACAACAACAGGACGCATAATATCTACTCAAACGGTCCGCAATCGCCTTCGAGAAGGTGGTATCTACGCACATAGGCCTATGGTGTGTGTCCCATTAACTGCACGACACCGTGTTGATCGAAGAGCGTAGACGGAGGAACATCGTGGGTGGGGACGCAATGAATGGGGCAATGTTTTGTTCTCTGACGAGTCTCGATTCAGTGTAGAGCCTAATAATCGACGTGTTTTCATCTGGAGAGAGTGTAGAACACGACACAATCCCATGTTTGTGCGAGAAAGATCCCAGTATCATAGTGGTGGACTGATGGTGTAGGCAGGAATCAGCATTGGTGAGCGTACTGAGCTCCACATCATCCGAAATGGCTCTTTGACGGCTCTCAGATATAGGGACGAGATCATGAAAACTCTTGTTCTTCCTTATGCTGGTGCCATTGGTGATTCGTTCCTTTTTATGGATGACAATACTCGTCCTCACAGAGCTCGGTTAGTGGATGAGATGCTGAGGGTATCGCTCGGATGAAGCGGCTAGCATGCTCTCCGGATCTCGTTCCAGTTGAGCATGTCTGGGATATGCTTGGCAGACGAATTGCCGCTAGGCCAGTAAATCCAACAACCATTCCAGAGCTGGAAGTCGCTCTTCTGGATGAGTGGCACAACATCCCCCAAGAACTCATCGATAATCTGATTGAATCCATGCCACGCAGGTGCGAGGCTCTGTTGGCTATTCGAAGTGATCATATGACATATTAAGGAACAATCAGTGTTGTTGCTTTGCCTGTTTATGTGCAGTTCGAGAGGTGCACACATAACCGTCTTGTGTCATGAGCCATGTGAACAAGGTTTTCCGTGCCCCAACACCAGTATGTGCCCCATTTTTCTAGTGTATCTTAAAGCATTCCTTCTTGTATGATATATATGAGTCAAACACAAGCTTATTCATACACTATCTTAAGGTCTTGTGTGATATTTCAGCTGAACCCCTAATTTTTTTTTAGCATTATATACAGTATATATATATATATATATATATATATATATATATATATATATATATATATATATATATATATATATATATATATATATATATATATATATATATATATATATAGTGGCGGATTCAGGATATGATCAAGGGAGGGGCTAAACCATATTTTGCAGTTTTATCCAGTGTAAAGCAGGATTGAAGCCCATTTTATGCAGTGTATACTTGAGTGTGAAGGGGGGCTATAGCCCCCTTGGATCCGCCTCTGTATATATATATATATAGATGATCGAAAATGGCCTCGAATCCATACTCGCTGAGATGAGCAGAAGATGCCGTTTAAATCCACAAATTCAGCCTCATTAGTACACTAAGGAGGATGATGACATGTAAAGATAATTGAAAATTATCGATATTAATGTCAAATTCATAGTTTTGGGGCTCCACAAGTTCATTAGTGACAGTTTTGGTGCTCTTTGTGTCCAAAATGAAACGTATTCTCCCCGTGCGAAGAATGGCTATTCTGCTAGTCTGTAATAATAACTAACGGAAGTTTCACTTAATATATTTCTCGCTGCTCAAATTTACTCACTTGTGCGGTATATGTGTGTAAAGTAGAATTAAAACCTATTGCTTTAAGTATTTTTCCGTTAGCGAAATACATTGTATATACAGTAGGACGTCGATAATCCTAACGTCAAAAATCCGAATGCGGTCCCTAGAAGCTTTTTACATTTTGTCTTAACGCTAGCGATAAACAAACAATAGCGTGTCCATCGACGTTATGTGAAGTCAGTGTTTTTACAAAAGTTCATTTATATGTAATTGTTTGTCATGTATTTTTATTTTTATTTTTATTTTTTCTTAGGCTTATAAGTTTTAAGTGTGACTTACAAGAACAGTGTTATTTAGAGTACAAGCAAGTTCTTCAGAAACATTAAATGTAAGTAGCCTTACGTACGGTATTGTAATTACTGTATGTACTGAATAACCACTGTATCGATAGAAGAACATACCGTACAGTATGTAAGCCTAAATGGCATTTTCTTGGTCATTTTCGAAAATCCGAACAATTTGAAAATCCGAATACCTGTGGTCCCAATTAGTTCGGATTTTCGACTTCCCACTGTATATGTTGCAGACATGTTACAGCAAGTAAGATTACTAGCTTCAGGCTAACAAATAGTTTTTAAACTACATTTTCCTGTTTTTGCCAATATTTCCGAACAAACTATTTTTTCTAATGGTTTCAAAATTTCCGGAATTTTACATAGAACAATCAAAATATCTCTATGAAATATATGTTTGATTTAACATATTAACTAAAATGATTCTGTGATTAAATGATGATTCTGATAATACCCAAATTTTCCGTTTTTTCCCCAGCTCGGAAAAACAGTAAAAACACTGTTTTTTTAACCCAAAATTTCCGTTTTTTTCACAGGCCTTCACAATACTAGTCTGAACACACACTCCTAACGATGGCGAATGTTAACACCACGACATCGGCAACTATAACTAAAATGAACACGTGACCATCGCCACTAGACCTTGGCACAATGGCAGAGCGTTGCATTGTCTGATGAATCCCGATATCTTCTTCATAATGACGATGTAAGGGTGCGAATACGTAGTGTTCATAGGGAACAGCTCCTTGACATCTGTACTGCGGGACGGAGACAAACTGGCTGCGGCTTAATTATTATCTGGGGAACATTCAGGTGAGCATCCATGTGTCTATTGGAGCTTGAGCAAGGCACCATGACGGCCGAGGTATCGCACGCTGCTTGCAGACTACGTACACCCCTTCATGACGGCCATGTTTCCCATCGGTAGTGGCATTTTTCGACAAGATAATGCACCGTGTCGCAAGGCCAGGAGTGTGATGGAGTGGTTCGAGGAACACAGGAGCGAGTTCCAAGTGATGTGCTGGCCCCCAAACTCTCCGGATCTGAACTCAATTGATTACATCTGCGATGTGATTGAACGTGACGTGAGGGTGCATCACCCCCTCCCCGGAATTTACGGGAATTAGATGACCTGTGTGTGCATATGTGGTGCCAACTCTCTCCAGCGACCCACCGAGGAACATTGCGACCATGCCAAGACGCGCTGCCGTTGTTATTCATGCCAAAAGGTGGATATACTAACAATTAGGTAGGTAGTCATAAAGGTCTGGCTGATGTGTGTGTATATTTTAACTCGTATATTTTGTCTCGACTCGAATTTCGAGACGTCTCGACTCGAATTCGAGTCGAGTCGAGACAGAGACTGTCGAGTCGAGACACGAGTCGAGACAGCAACATATTTTCGAGTCGAGACACGAGTCGAGACAACATTTTCTCGAGTCGAGTCGAGACAGGCTTAAATCTCGACTCGACTCGACTCGAACGCATCCCTAGTCGAGTATGACCGGCATGTATTCAGTCATGACATCCCGAATGACCCAAACATTAATTAGCAAACGGTGTTGAATCATTTGGAGAAAGCTGGCTAAGGAAGACAGAGGATTAAAACAAGTGAATGATGATGGAAGAAATAGTGGAATGAGATTGTGGGAGGAAATGGAAGCACCCCGAGAAAAGAAGCGGGCACCATGTTGTCCACCACAAACTTACTTGATAAGGAATCGAACCAGGGGCCTCACGCACCAGATGATGATTAACAATAAACGACATACCTTTTCTTAGCACCACAAAAGTTCGTTTATTTTTCGATTTTCTCAAAAACTACACATAAGGATTTACTCTCAAATATTTTACGTTGTTCACCCTTATCGAGCGACACGTGTCATATACTTTGGAATTATGTTAGTTAAATTAGAAATTAAAATTTAAGCATTAATCATAATAGTGTTCTATATTTCATTAAACGAAGCTTAAAATATACAAAACGATAATCATGCCTGTTGTTCTGTATGGCTGCGAAACATGGTCATTTACTCTGAGGGAAGAACATAGACTGAAAGTATTTGAGAACAAGATCCTGAGACGAATATTCGAACCCAAGAGGAACGAGAATGGGGAATGGCGGAAACTTCATAACGAGGAACTACATAATTTATATGGTTTACCCAACATTGTTAGGGTCGTCAAGTATAGGAGGCTTAGGTGGGCGGGTCATGTAGCTAGAATGGAAGAAAGTAGAAACGCTTTCAAAGTCTTGACTGGAAGACCAATCGAAAAACGTCCATGGGAGGACAATATTAAGATGGATCTCGCAGAGATAGGAATACAAAGTAGAAACTGGATTCAGTTAGCTAAGGATAGAAGTCAGTGGAGAGCTTTTGTGAACGCGGCATTGAACCTCCGGGTTCCATAGGCCATAGAGTTAGTTGTTAGTTAGTTATTTCATTAAACAAGAAGATCTTAATGGGAGGTAAATTTTACTATCAGTATTATTGCAGACGAGACGAAATGACAAACATGACATTTTTGAGGCGAGAATCGAGACGAGTCGAGAAATCTCTGAAATCTCATGGACAACACTAGTTCACCTTGCTTTTAGATCTCAAACACTGTTTTAATGTTACTGATTAATATTTTAACATGATAAATGCGTATTTTTCCATATTACCTTGCTCAAGAGGGGTTAAATCCCGACCCTCCTTGTGTACGTCTCACATATATATCATGGGAACACGGTGGTTCAATGGGAGAGCGCTTGTTTCTGGTTCGTGGATCTCTGGTTCGATCCCCGAGCAAGTAAGTCTGTGGTGGACAACATTGTGTCCATGGGTTTTCGAGAGATACTCGGAGTGAGTTTTCTCGCCTTTAATCATCGTCTCCCTTAGCCTATAGAACATAATCGTGGGACGTTAAACTAAAAGATTTTATTTTCATTTATATATATATATATATCTTCTTTGGGCAATTAATAATATACAGTGGAGTCTCGTTAATTCGAACTTGGATAATTCGAAATATTGGATAATTCGAACAGAAGTCCATTCCCCTTGAAAACTGTATTGAAAACAATAGTAAAAAAATCGTGGATGAATCGAACTTTTGAACCTATGTTTTGGATAATTCGAAGTAAATACAGTTATTTTTTTTTAATGTTGGACAGATGTAAACAGAGAAATACAGTTTTAACGTGTTTTCAGTTATCCAGATGCAGCCATAGGGAAGAGTAATACAAAAGATAAATAGAAAATCTATGTAATGATAAAGATGATGGAGAGTTGGGGAAGAAGTAAAGATAGACAACGTGTTCCAATCTCATCTTGTTTCAGAATTTAAAGAAAATTTAAGATGAATTATTGATAAAGTCAACCAAATGTTATTAATATCGTATTCCACGCAATACGCGAAATTCAAGATTTATTGACCGTACAAAAACAATCAAATTTAAGCAAATGAGGTTTACGACTTCTTAAAAGTGAGAACAGAATATTCAAATTGTTACTGGTGTTTGATTGTTTGGGCTATTCAATGTTGTAGTGTTGTACGTAAATATATTTTCCATTGTACACATAGTTTGAATTATGTGGAGTCAATGTCGTTTGTTAGTTTGCGGTATTCGATCACACAAATAATAAGCTGCTTTAAAGGTAAAGTCAACACCATATGAATATGTTTTTGATGGACAGTACTTTGCTTTGTGTGTTGTTATATATATGTGAAAATGAATGTTGTTGGACAATTCGAATTTTGGATAATTCGAAGTTTTTTCGAGTCTCCTTGGACTTCGAATTAAGAAGAGTCCACTGTAATTGTTAGGAAACATAAGAATACAAATGACTTCAAATGACCGGAAACTCATAGTCGATTGTTAGTGGTGGAGCTTTCTTTAAAATATAAGATTCTAAAAAAAATTGTATCAGATTAATGAGACATGAGTCCGTACTTGTGAGTTTTGGGTTGTTTCCATTTCAAACACTGAGAGTTAAGCAAGATAAAGGACGCAGTAACAAACAAATCGAAACAGATATTTCAAAATGAAACTAAAAATTCCTTCAATTCTTCATTGCATTTGTAAAATACATTATTCATATTGATATCATTTTCTCATCTTGAATTTATTCAAACTGTTGTTTCCTTCCTCAGAACAGTCTATGGAATAAAGTTTCGTAGATAAATGAACGAAGTTAATCTCAAAGTTTTTTTTTTTTTTTTACATTTGTTTACAGTTATCGAAATGATTAATGCTTGTTTAGGAAAAAACAGAAACTGTATCAGTGGACATGGTTGAATGCCGTTCTCTGCATGGTATTTCGAAAACTTCTTTTCTAATTCTATGGACTGCTATTTTTCACGGTCAGCCTCACTATGTGAATACTAGTAAGGATGCGCACGAGTCGAGACACATTTTGTGATATTCGAGTCGAGTCGAAAATGTTCGTAAAAATCTCGACTCGACTCGAAACTGCTCGTAAAAATCTCGACTCGACTCGAATGCCTTGAAAATCTTTCTATAATTTTTTAATATTATTTTGAAGAAAGTATTCACTAAGGAACAGCCTTGAAACCGATTCCAGCATTTATTACTTTAGAAAGATGCAGAACGCATAAACTTAATAGTTAACCTTTCGAGATCAAGATTTGCACATGTGGTGCAACTCTCTCCAGCAACCTATCAAGAATCATTGGGTCCATGCCAAGACGCGTCGCCGTTGTTATCCGTGCCAAAGGTGGACATACTAACACGTAGGTAGGTAGTCATAATGTTTTGGCTGATGTGAGCGTATATTTTAATTCGTATATTTTGTCTCGACTCGAATTTCGAGATGTCTCGTCTCGAATTCGAGTCGAGTCGAGACGAGTCGAGGCAGGCTTAAATCTCGACTATATTCGACTCGTGCGCATCCCTAAATACTAGGATAGTTTAATCTTAATTTCTTACTTCTTTCTAAACATTCCACTTCGATCTTTTATTGTTAATTCACTTATTGATTGATCGATCATAAGTAGTCGACCAGCCAACAGCTGAAAGTTACATTGAAATGAAATCTTTTAGTTTGACGTTCCAGGATCATGTCCTTTAGGCTAAGGAAAACGAATGAATAAGGCAAGTGGATGATGATGGAATAATTGGCGGAATGAAAATGTGGGAGAAGACGGGAGTACCACGAGAAAACCCACGGGAGCAAGATACATCTTATTTGACCGAGGATGGAACCAGAGACGACCAAATCAGCTCAGAGAAGTTTCAAACTGATTCATTTTTTTGGGGGGGGGTTGAATTTTAATTTGTCGTCTCTTTCAGTAGCGAGAGTATATGAGACGTAGACTTACAACTTAACATGTGATCCGAACCACAAGAAGTCCCTCCGGAAATCGAACTCAGATCTCCGACATTAAAGATGCGCACGCTAACTGCATAGCCACGAGGGACGTCTGAACTGTTTTTGCAATTACATACAGCGTACTTTTAACTATTTCTGGAAAAGTCAATCAAAGAATGAAGAATTTAAAAACAAGCGAGTTTCGTTTTGCCTTTTGAAACTACGGTAGACTTCCAAACTGTGACTTCAATACTCAAAATCAGAAGTAATAGATCTATATCTTTCAATTGTAATGAAGAAACAGAGATAGAATGGGCAACAGAAGAATAAGCAATCAAAGACTTTACATCAACTTGCCGTAAGCATACTAATCTAACTGATCTATTCTTACAATACTGAATCCACATATTCTTACTGTACTGAATCCATATATTCTTACAGTACTGAATCCATATATTCTTACAGTACTGAATCCACATATCCTTACAGTACTGAATCTATATATTCTTACAGTACTGAATCTATATATTATAGTACTGAATCCATGTATTCGTATAGTACTGAATTCATACATTCTCAGAGTACTAAACCCATATATTCTTACAATACTAAATCCATATATTCTTACAGTACTGAATCTACATATTCTTATACAACTGAATCCATACATTGTTACAATACTAAATCCATATATCTTACAGTACTAAATCCATACACTTTTATAATACTGACTCCATATATTCTTACAGCACTGAATCCACATATCCTTACAGTACTGAATCTATATATTTTACAGTATTAAATCTATATATTATAGTATTGAATCCATGTATTCTTATTGTACTGAATTCATACATTCTCAGATTACTAAGCCCATATATTCTTACAATACTAAATCAATATATTCTTACAGTACTGAATCCATGTATTCTTACAGTACTGAATCTATATATTCTTATAGTACTGAATCCATATATTCTTATAGTACTGAATCTATACATTATTACAGTACTAAATCCATATATCTTACAGTACTAAATCCATACATTCTTACAATACTGAATGCACATACCCTTACAGTACTGAATCTATATATTCTTACAGTACTGAATCTATATATTATAGTATTGAATCCATGTATTCTTATTGTACTGAATTCATACATTCTCAGATTACTAAACCCATATATTCTTACAGTACTAAATCCATATATTCTTACAGTACTGAATCCATATATTCTTACAGCACTGAATCTATATATTCTTATACTACTGAATACATACATTGTTACAATACTAAATACATATATCTTACAGTACTAAATCCATACACTCTTACAATATTGACTCCATATATTCTTACAGCACTGAATCCACATATCCTTACAGTACTGAATCTATATATTTTACAGTACTAAATCTATATATTATAGTATTGAATCCATGTATTCTTATTGTACTGAATTTATACATTCTTAGATTACTAAACCCATATATTCTTACAGTACTAAATCCATATATTCTTACAGTACTGAATTCATATATTCTTACAGTACTGAATTTATATATTATAGTACTGAATCCATATATTCTTATAGTACTAAACAAATACATTCTTACAGTACTAAATCCATATATTTTTACAGTTCTGAATCCATATATCTTACAGTACTTACTCACATATTCTTGCAGTACTGAATCCATATATTCTTAGAGTACTAACTCACATATTCTTGCAGTACTGAATCCACATATTCTTAAAGTATTGAATCCATAAATTCTTACAGTACTGAATCCTACTTCTCGTTACTTATTAACGCTTCTTACTATGGCGATCAGTGTTGAAAGCGGAAATCGCCGGACATTTTCATCACTACCGGGTTGAACAGATGAATTAAGGTTGAGAGGAAACTTCTTTGGATGGTGAATCCATATGTAAAAAAAAAATATTTATGGTTTATTTTGATTAATGAAAATAAAAGTTTTGGGTTATTTATGGGGTAGATATATTATTAAATAAAGTTTAACTCAAAAGGAAACAGTATTCTAACCTCTTCTGACTGATCAATTTAAATATATGAGGTAGGTTCTATTTTTGTCTCTATGTAATTCAAGTAAAAAACTAATCTGCCTTTAATTGCTTAAATTACAATTTATGAAGGTTAAAGAAATTACAATATGTTCATTTCCTAAGAACAGCTATCAATTCTTATTACACAAATGAATATAGGCAAGGAAACCATAACTTAAACTTAGATTCAACTCGATCTAAATTTTACATACGTCAAGGAAGGTAACTTACATGAATATGATAGAGGAACCTCTCGACCAAAGTCCAAATTTCTGTCTTTTGTACATGACCGTTACTATATCTGAGTAAATTGGCTGTTCTCCCTTGAAGCATCAAGATCTCTCAGATTACTTCGCTCGGGTACCAAGGACGATATGAGATTCCAATTGCACTGTTTTATATACAATTTTTACTAATTAATTTTCACTTAGAAGCTAAACTACATGGCTACAGTTATGTTAAGATTCCCATTTATAATTTACAGTAGTAAAAGTCCCATTAGCTCATGTATCACCTATTCTTCTTCTTCTTCTGCCATTTTGACAAGTAATTTTTGAGCTTCCGATAACGAAAACGTATTAACTATATCACTGTTCATTAGGATATCCATTTCAAGGTTGTTTTCTCTTTAAGAAATAATGACCATTAAAAAAAATAATTGTAACATACATGCGTTGTTACTTGTTTTTTTTTCTGTATTATATTTGCATACACATTTTTTTCTTCTTAAAATCCCTTACTTCTTTTCATTACAATGTCTACCATTTGTGGACGTAATGTACAGTTAATGGAGGATATGGGAACCTGTGTCGATTCTAAGAAATTACTTCTCGCTATCTATTACCGTTTTTGCTCGATGAAAGAACAGACGGACGAATGGATGTAGGGACATAGAGCTTTCTATTTCGTCTATGTCCGTCCGTTTTTGCTCGATGAAGGAACGGACGGACGAATGGATGTAGGAACATAGAGTCTTCTATTTCGTCTATGTCCGTCCGTTTATGCTCGATGAAGGAACAGACGGACGAATGGATGTAGGGACATAGAGTCTTCTATTTCGTCTATGTCCGTCTATTTTTGCTCGATGAAGGAACAGACGGACGAATGGATGTAGGGACATAGAGTCTTCTATTTCGTCTATGTCCGCCCGTTTTTGCTCGATGAAGGAACAGACGGACGAATGGATGTAGAGACATAGACGAACATGGACGAAATAGAAGAACGTACGACGCCCTAAAAGTGGTTTCTAGCGAAGTGAAACAAGCCAATGGCACGTAACAGTGAACTTTTAAGATATCACTTCAGGAATTGAATGCACCGACTCCATTTCCTCGTAATCCCCATTACGTGCTAGATACTAAGAATCCATTATAACAAGTAACTCCTTTTCTTTCTTATGAAAATGAGAGAAACATTTCCTTTGTTGAGATTTTCTTTTTCTTTTCTTTTTGTGATAACGTTGAAATCAATGATCTCTCATTTCAACGAACAAACACATTTCTTCCTAAAGTGAAGCAAATCGTGGTCTTCTGCAAATAAGCAATATAGTCGAGGAAGCGAATAATCGATTAAAATTTCAGCTTCTTCTGGCGCCTTGGCATTGCACAATGCATTCGATCGAGATTCTTATTAGGAACAATATACATATACTATTCGTGCAGAATCTATTTTCATGAGTTCGCAACCTGGTTACTTTCTTTTTTTTAACGAAAAATCTTTTCTCTCGTGTCCCCTTCAAAGCAATAGATCATATATATTTCCTCTATACTAACCGACGAGCAATGGCATTTAGAAATGTCCCCAAAATAACTCTGTTTATACTGTAAACGAATACAGTTAAATTACATCGGGTTGTTGGCAAATGACCTGTCATAATGTCGTTATTGAATCACTGAAGAAAAAAAAAACAAGAAACTATAAGTTGAAATATCGATGCAACTCATTTGTTAAAATATTTTTTTCAATTTCAGAACAGGGATAGGAATCTTGGTAATTTGTTAATGGAATAATTGAAGCCGTTACTTCCATAACTACACAAGTCCAGCTGAAGAGATATTGAGAAAATCAGTTTCGAAATAGAACTTGGAAATCAGATTTTTTCATACTTACACACTTTGCTGAATAACAAATATCACTAAGTATTAAAATAAGTAGAACAAGTAATTTGTGTATAACAAAGTAATGAAACTAATGGACTTGTGTTGTTATGGAACTCAGTAGTCTGATACAGGCCCGTATCCAGGGGGGGTTAGATCTAGGGAGACCGGGCCCCCCTAAATTTTTGCTGGCCCCCCTAAAATTTTCACGGTAATCTTGCAAATGAACTATAATATGGTTGGATCGGCCCTTCCCCTACATTTTTGGGCTGGTTACGGGCCTGGTCTGATACATTGGTTTTAGATACTGTAACTCTGATTTGGAAAAGGGAATGTACTGATGTTTAAGTAACATTGACTGGAAATAAAATAACAGTCACTGTGTATAAATTCAGTCTCTATTTTCACAATAATGTAATGCAACAAACACCACGTTTACTTTACTCATATCTTTCCTTCACTTACTCAGAATCCCACTCTTCACTTCCTGATTTCTCAGCACTGGGAGTCTGATCTTTACCATGCTGGTCTGAAGTCTCTGAAAGTAAGGTTGCTCTGCAGGTAAAATTGAGGTCAGGTATTTTTCAATATCCCTGGGTTTAGTAGCTTTCAGAATAATTTCAGCTCCATATACTCTCCCCAAGTTTTTCTCATCAACTTTTGCCTTTCCTGTCATCATGAATGTTTCTGTAATTAAGCCGCTTAATGTCTTGCTTGCAGTTATGGTTTTTGATCTGTATTCAATTATTCAATTACTCCATGTGGGGACAGTGAAATGTGCTGTTATGATTCACAGCCACGCTAAACTCGTATCGGCTGTTTGCTTTTCTAGAATAACAAAGGTCCATGGACGTGTATGCTAATGAAACTCAACACGTCAGTAATATGCGGAAGATACAGGAACCTGTGTTGTTTTGAATGCCAAACGATAAAGCTCAGTTAGACTATTACAATGATAGATATAACTCATATAGTGCCAAAAAGTGGACTTCTGCTGGAACGCAAGGCTTCAATTATATTCTCGCATTCTGATGACTAGCATATTTTATAGTGGGGATATGTTATGTTATGCTATACAATTTAGAATTTAACTTACATCACGCCAGTCCCAAAACATGATGATATCAAACGAAGAAGCAATCACTGTTTCTTTTTTAACAAAAGAGAAACACCAACCGCATAGTAATTGTATCGAATTATACTTTTAAGAGTGACCTTCTGATAACACGTTTGTCAGTAGTTCGTTCTAATTTTAACAAAAATTAGTGAAGTTATATCTAAATAAAAGGTACGGATGCATGCACGAATATTCTCGCTTAAATGTATATTTTTATCTGATACAAATCAAGAAAAGGATTAACACCCTGAACTCCATCGTGGCTATGTGCTGAAAATACGCTCCTGTGAGGCTGCAGACCCTGGTTTGATTCATGGTAAGAGTTCACATGTTTTGAAGTCCACTTTAAGTTGTAGGTCTAGTCTCTTAGCAGTTTTGAGACATTCAACTTCAAATATATTGTTCGCATATATTGTTCCTGCAGTCAAGTTCAACTTCTCTACTTCTTTGTGAAGTAGAACATTTGGAAAAAGGAATTAAGAGAATAATTGAGACAGTGACAAACGGACAAGAAAGTAGGAGAGTAGAGAATGCTCAAGGGATTAAGAGAATGATAGACAAATTAGGGAAAAGAAAGGAGAGCACTGTGTTATTTAGCGTATTCATGTTAAGAGTGTATTCCCGAGTCTTAGGAGAAAGGAAATATTGAAGATAATAGAAGAAGAAATGGTTGAAAAGAAAATAGAAGATTGGGACAATAAGAAGATAACTAGAGAATGAACGGTATTGCGGGAGAATGGATACTGTATAATCAGAGAGAGAATTGTAAAAGAGAAGAAAGGATTCAATGTAGGATCTTCTTTGAGTCCAGTACTGTCAGACATAATAATGAGTCGATGGGAGAAAGAGATAATAGAAAGAACAGGAGAAAGACTGCTTCTTTTTGCCTTTATGTAGATAACAGTTTAGGAATATGGAAGGGAACGAAAAGACAAACGTGGAAAATGAAGAGCAAGGCATCAGACTAGGGAATGAGATAGAAGTAGACAAGGAAATAAGTTATCTAAATATCAAAATAAAGATGTCGGTAGAAGAAGACTTAATTACATCTTAGTACCAGAAAGAGTGTGTAGCTGGAATGTATTGCCACAAAAGAAGTGAAGTGGATAAGAAAATGATGGAGAATTTCATACAAAACATGAAAGAAAGAATAGGAAACCTAAACACAGATAAAGAACAGAGGAATGGGAGTTAAAGAAGTTTTGGACCCAACTAAAGCGAAATGGATACAATGAAGAGGATAGAGTAAGAAGAAATGTAGTAGGGGAAAGGAAGGAAAAAGACAAGAACAAAAAATGGTTTAGTATAGAGAGCCTAGACAAAGAAACAGAGAAGATAGAGAATGCTTCGGAAAGCAGGAATTAGGACGTACAGGAAAGGAGGAAGTAGAATAATTGAAATAGTCAGAAAAACCAAGAGAAATACAATAGTGGACAAAGATCAAAGGGGATAATATATAAAGTGGAAGTATAACAAAATTTACGTATGTGAAACAAAAAAGTAGAACAAAGGAAGGGTAAAATAGTACAAGGATGGCGTAAGATTGAAAGGGAGAACAACGTAATATGTACAAAGAGACAAACCACAGGATAAGGTGGGAAGGAGCAGTGGTTATAGAAGCAGTAGACTGGGCTTCGGAAAGAAAATGGAAACAAGTTAGGAAAATCATGAAGGCAGGAGACAAGTTGATGAATTGGAATGGAGGATTTGCGATGAATAAAGAATGGAAGGGGATTTTGCATAAAGAAGAAGCAAAGAAAAGGAAGAAAGAAAACAAATGAATAAAGGGATATAAACAAGGATAATTAAAGGACAAGAATGTATTCAGCAAAAAAAGTATATTTTAACCTCCTATGGATTTAAATCAGACACATTTTTGAATTGCCGTATTTTGTTTACGTACTTGCACATCAAAAGTCACAGTTTTTGTACTAATCACACAATAGACATTCTGCAATCATATGAAATCAGTTAATGGCAGAAAGAATACCCTGATTAGTAGCCGCTCTGACTTTTGGACCCATATTTCCCATCAGCTGTTCGAAGTAGTTTGCAATGAATTGACGTATTATTTTTCGGGCTCGTTTTTTCGAACATTTTTTGTTTATATGGTGCCTGGAATATTTTTGCTTTCAAATGAGCCCAGAATTTCTCAATGGGACTGTTTTGTGATACATTTGGTGGTTTTGCGCTCTTTGCGCAAAAACTGCACTCCCTCCCGGTCCAGCAGCGCCTGTGTCCCTATTATGTAGTGAGAAGCTAAATCAGGTAAAAAGATGTAACCACCACTTGGATAGTTGATAAATGGGATGTCTCTTTCGAATACATTCATTTTGATATATATTTTGATTAATTGCACCCATTGACTGCTTATGAAAATATGGCCGAGAATGATCTTTCTGCTTAATGACATCGAGATGAGTACTTTCTGTTGAACTTTAGTTTTGAACTTAAATTTTACGGATTCAGGGACAGGAATAACCAGATTCAAAGTACGACACATTTCCACTATGCTCATACCCATTCATATCAATATATGTTTCATCATCCTTTATTATGTCCCTATCACCATTAAAGCCACCAAACTCGTACCTGTTCGGAATGACTTTTTTCCTGTTTTTGTTTCTCACCTGCATATGGAGCATCCTTTTTTTTTTTGTCTTCGTTTTTATCCCCAGTACCAGTAGCCAGTTCTTCATAACATCACGACTCACTTTTAATGCACGTGCAGTACTTGAAATGGTACCTTCGTCGCTCGCGTCCATCAGTGACACAATCTTCTTTTTGATTTGTTTCGTCATAATCATTTTTCTCTTTCCTGCCCCTTCTCTCTCGTTTTTTTCATTGAAATCCCATCTTTGATCCTTTTTCATGTTCTGCACGTAGTTGCACGACCCAATCCTTCTTTCTGAAAGTGATTCACAACTTCAGCGTCAGAGAATCCTTCATTCCTCAGCACGAAATCTCGAACACGAGTCCGAATTGACTTCCGCTTTCGACGGCTGCATATTTCCCGCTGACTGTCTCCTTAGCTGATACTGCCTGTAATCGCATAATAGGGGGCGTAATGTATGAAACAGTGCAAACAGCAGTCTGTTCGGATGTGTGTGTCATGAGTAATACGCGTTCAAAATAGTGTCTCATTTGAATCCACAGCAGAAGAATTGGACAATTGTGAGGCTGAACAGGAAAACCACGAGTGTTACTTTTCTTTTAATGAGGGGCGGAACCTAATTAAAAGTTGATTTCCGGAAGGTATATAAAGATAACCAACTCCGAAGTAGCCAGAAGAAATGGAAGTCTGATACATACACAGTGTGTTGAAACATTTATGTGTTTGTGTTTTTATGTATTTTTATCATATATCCTTGCTCAGTGTGTTGTGTTTAGTTTAACAATACGGAAACAAGGTCTAACAGAATAATAATAAAATATCTATGAAGATGTACGTATATATGTAATTTATAGGCGAGGTCTTCGATCATTGGGAGGATATGAATGTATGGGTGTTTCATTAAGTAACAGCCGAACACATCCAGATCCGAGGTAGATCCTAGAAAACTTACTGGGTTGAGCTGTGCCAAACTGGGATTAAATGTATTACACGGTTCCTTGTGGCACTGGGAGAAATGAGCTTGACTTACGATCCAGTACAGTCACTAGATATATCGGTAGATTCATATTCGGTAAGAGAATTCCCTAGCCAGTAGGCATAATTAGGAGACAGACTTCTACTGATCGCCCAGTAGGCGTATCCTATTATTATCCTTCTTCGGAAGGCATTAACAACCACCACCTAAATGGCAGAAGATTTTCTTTGAGTGATAGTAGTGAGGTGACTGTGAATTGTTTCAACCAATAGTTTACTGATAGGAATACATCTCTCCTCCACGTATTATGCATAACCTAATCATTTGTTCTATCCTTGGATGAATAGCTGTAGGTCACAACATAATAAGGTATCCATCATAGTAAAGCCTGGCGCAAGCTCAGGGCCGAATCAATACATTCAGGTGCCCGAGGCTATACTTCCGGATCCGTACACCTTGAAAAAATTCAGTTCTTGTGTTGTAAGTTATTACAACCAAATTGTCGCCGACAAAGGATCAAGCCATTCAGTCGCGCGCATACAAAATCTCGTTATTAAATACACGTGTATACGGCAGTATGACTCGAAAAGGGAAAAGTATATTGTAATCTAGAATGCAAAAACTCCCATAATAAATTAATTGGACAATAACAAAATTGGACAATAAATTAATTCAATCTGTAATTTATAAAACACAGAAAAGAGCGTCAAATATGGATATACTTCCTAGGCTCCAGTTTACTCAGTTTAGGCGATAAATCAGGCCTGCTGGGCTCGTTTATCGCCTCAAATCGCACTCGCAATCTGCCCTGTAAACTTAGGTAGCTATGTTGGTTTCCCATGTCTGGTCATCTGGTTTACTAACAAGTGAGAGTGGGAGAAACGAAATATGACGTCACAGAACAACGAATTGGAAATTATTCCGTTATTCTCTTAAGTTATGTGTAGGATTAAGGTGCGCTGAAACCAAATCATTCTAATAAACGGCTGCGGCCTATCGTGCATGAGTTTCTTCCATTAAAGTTCTTCGGGTGAGTGTTACCAACAAACTAAGAAATGGCGGGTAATTCATTGTAAGCATGTTTCAACCAATTATTAGCTAACTGGTAGAAGGACAATAGTCCGTAAAACAGGTATGCCTTGATTTTCCACTCCATCGGTGAAGAGTGATGATGAGGTCATTATTGAACCCTGAAACTCAGGAGAGTTGCTCCGAGCATCTCAAAGCCCGATTCGGACTCGAGTTCAACGGGGAATATATATGAATATATATGAATATATATACACAGAGTGTTAATGAACTATACCGACAAACTGTAAGAGGTGATTCCTCACATCAAAATAAAAGAAAAAGTTCATACGGACACATGCCGAAAAGTGCATACCTTCAGAGCTAGGGTTGTCCAAAATCGCGAAAATACCAAAAATCCAAGAGGCTCTATTCGAGAGACTGTGGATGGTGGTCCTTATCAGCATAAAGGAAGTCATGCATACGCAATCCAAAAATGAATATTTCATTAATGTTCAATGGGTTTTCAGAGTATTCCCTGCAGGGTGAAATTCCCAGATATGCCATCAACCGAATTTTGAGACATGCTCTGACTTTATTATTGGTCCAAAGTAGGCAAACGATAAGCCTTGATAGAAGTGAACACGGAATCCTTTGGTACGATGTCGGGAGTGTTAAGGATCGTCAGCAGATCGTCGTACTCGGGAAAACGCATGCTGCGATGTTTTCTTTCACGCTTATAAGTGAAGAAAACGTGAAATATACCGTGACGAAATACATATCACCACACGTTATTCCGAACACAAAAGAACATGGAACTGCTTGTTTCTAACACTTCCGCCTTTCCTCTGAAGCATTAGGTATCCATTGTTGTCAAGGCTTATCTCTTGCTGACCTTGGACTCTCCTTGAAATCAGGGTATATCTGAAAAATCTATTGAGAGCATATTTGAGAATTATACGTTGTAGGGAATACCCTCTCCAACTATTGAAAATTGATGAAATATGCACTTTGGGATTGTGTATGTGTGGCTTCCTTTACGCTGATAAGGACCACTATCCACGGTGCTAGAATTCGAAATAAAGCCTATTGAATTTTGGCATTTTCGCGACTTTGGACAGCCCTAGCTCTGAAACTATGCACTTCTCGCCATAGGTCCATATTAACTTTTTCTCTTATTTTGATGTGAGAAATCGCCTCTTACAGTTTGTCGGTATAATTCATTAACACCCTGTATATATATGATATGGAACCCTATATGAATTTAAATTAGGAACCTTTACCTGCAAGGCAAGAACGTTCAACATTTGGCCATGAGGAAGCTCATGAGTAGAGGTCCTCACTTTGGATTAACCTCACTCAATCTCATTCCATCAATTCGACTTCATATTCACTTGACCTCACACTCTCATCAAATCGACCTCACTCATAGCATCAGCTCAAAATTAGTAGTATGATCTCACGCTCACTTTCAGAGGAAGAGGATCTCATGAGTTCTGTCAGCTTTGCTCATGAGTATACTAGTGAAAATTATATATCTCGAAACGGGAAGGAACTTTTGAAGCTGCCCTCATATATATTTGGTTTTCTCTTTTTTCTTTTCTTTTTTTTTTAAATATAACAAGTATCTGCACTTAAACCTAATAACAACACAACAGGAAAATTTGACAAGACACAGTGCTGGCATTTTTCCAGGCTTGTGACTAATGCTTTCTAGTTACATTAATATGAAGTCTCACGTTCAGAAAAAAGAAAAACAAGAAGAAAAAAAAAAACAATCTATCACAACACATCTTTTCGCTTGTCGTTCCACACCCTATCAACTGATAGAATCTCGTCATTCTCTTTCGACATGTTTACAGAGCCTGAACTGGAAGAAGCGCAGCGCCAACATCATGACCGTTGTGAAGCTTTTATTTCGTGGACGGAGGGGGACAAACACCTCGTGGCGCCTACAAGACGGCAACGCTTGCTGCAAAAATATTAGCTTAACGCGCTTCCAAGCATGGAATTCTACTTATCGTATCAGTGTGAGCAGAACCAATGTTTTCCCTCCTACGTTCATTACGTTCACCAATGATAAACTTTTTTTTCTTCTTCACAAAAGACAGAAAATGGAAAATTATTTACTTTTGCAAGATTAGTTTCTCCTGGAAATAATAGCTAGTTTATGCTTTGAACTACTTTTCTTGTGACTATATCCTACTAACCTACAAATCTATCTATGTAGATAAAAATGAAAGTGGCTACGTTTGTGACTTAATAACTCTTGAACCACGAGACCGATTTCGATCAAATTTTCAACATAGATGAGGTTCAGGCCTGGGATCGTTTTTATCACTTCGCTTTGACGGTGCAACTTAGAGAAGGGGAGGTGAAGAGATATATAAAAAGGGATATATATATATATATATATATATATATATATATATATATATATATATATATATATATATATATATATATATATATATATATAAATGATCGAAAATGGCCGATATTAGTGTCGAATTCATAATTTTAGGAGTGGCTGAGATGAATAGTGATACTTCCGATGCTGTTTAAATCCAAATTCAGCCCCGCAACTTGGGGGGGGGGGAGACATAAAAATGATCGAAATTACTGATATCAAAGAACGCTTCAGCAACAGTAAAAAATGATTGACTAACGAAACATATTACTCATTTTTCTTATGTTAATCCAGCGAAACAAGTAATTGACGCTAGTTCATAAATAAAAATGAATTCGTTTGTATTAAATGTGTATAATTCTGCAGCATTCTTAACGTCCAAAGAAAGAAATTTTCCAAAGATTTAGGATTTAGATTTCTGGACTTTCGGCATCTAAGGCCATTTAGCCCTTCACGTTTTGAGGGATGACGTTCCTCGGCGAGCACACAATCCGGGGGAAAAGGAAGGAAGAAAGCGGCCTGGGACCTATAAGTTAGGTACCACCCCGGCATTTGCCTGGTGTGAATGAGGAAAACCCAGGAAAGCCTCATTCAGGGTGGCTGGCCTGAAAAATCATTTTTACACTTTTTTCGACCGACCGGGCCCCCACCGGGAATCAAACCTGGGACCGCTCGCACCGAAGTCGAGAGCGTTAGCGACTACGCTACGCGGGGCCACAAATTGTCCGAAGAAATCAAATGAAATCATTGAGTTTTACGTCCCACGGTTATGCCGGTTAGGCTAAAGGAGACGGTGATGATGAGTAATGAATGGAATGGTGGAATGAATAAAGTGGGAGGAAACGGGAGAACCCCGAGAAAACCCATGCACACGGTGTTTGTCCACCACAAAGTTCACTTGGCGGGGGCTGGGATCAAACCCGGGACCCCAAGCACCAGAGGTGAACGCTCTACCACTGAGCCACCGCGATCGATAAGTCATAAATGATACGGGTGAGTGTAAAACCTTATGCGCCGTTTTCAAAAAAATGAAAAATAATGAATTTCTTTGTAACCTAAAAATGAGGCTATATGAGAAACATACCAGTTATTAGGAAGAAATTGAGAATATTAAGAAGAAGAATATTGAAATAAACCTTTATTAAGCTCTTTATTATCATTTGGTGTTAGGTCAGGTGAATACGGACAGTGCAGTCGACGTAGTCATGAATTCGACATTTTTACTGGGCAAAATTAACAGTTTGGTAGGCTGAGTGGGAACTGGCATTGTGTCTATGAATAATAATGCGAGAATTTGGGTTTGTTTTACGCAAGTCACTGATTACCTCTGTAAACAAATTGTATACCACACAACATTAATAATCCTTCAATTTAAGACTATGGATGCCACATGTCCGGTATATCCGAAGAAGCTAACAATTATTTACTTTACAGCACTTCTTGAACTAATATCTTTCGTTATTTTGGCTCATTTTAAATCACCCAATCAGTGGATTGCTGTTTAGTTACGGGTTCGTATAAATAGATCCAAGTCACTTTTCCTGTAGCGATGTAGTACACCTAATTCGATTTACCTTAGTTGAATGTTTTGAGCATTTTTCCTACTCCAACTGACACGAGCATATTTTTGAGCTTCAGTCAAGTTGTATGAGATCCAGTGACTTGAAAGTTCCCGTACGTTCAGGTAACCATACAAACTCATTATTGCTTTCATGTCAATGTTAAAGGATACCTAAGTTTCATGATATGCCACACACCGATCTCTCTGAATCGTTTCACGCATGGCAACAATAGATATGAATGGATGATCTTCAGGAAATCTGTCACTGAGAAATGTGCAACCACGCTGGAATTCGAACAACCAATTGCACACAGCCCTATTGGATGGTGCTTCATCTCTAAAAGCTAAACGAAGTGGCTTGATGAATTGTTTCATACACTCCATACATTTGAAATTATTTAAAAAATCATTTCTCGAAAGTGTTCGCGAGAAAATTCCATTTCTCGTGTAAAACTACTATGTAGTTACCTCGGATGAGACAAAATTCTGTTAACTAAAGTTATATCATTAATGATATGTGACTAATTTTTCTTTATTTTTTTTTCAGGAATCGACTTTAAACAAAAAATAATAAACTTAGACGGAACGCCAATCAAGCTTCAAATATGGTAAGTAGGCTTAATACTTGGTGATACTAGTATATATAGTTATTATGTTCATATACGAGTGGCGTCTAAATAGAAGTTTCCCGAAGGCAGTAAACACAATGGAAACACAGTCACCTTGAAACATGTATTGCCACAGATACAGCATAGTTGACACTACTTTTCAGCGTATTAACTACTTGTTATACCATGGAATTAACTTTTGTAACAATCAGCCGCCTAGGAGTGAAATCAGTGTATGGCAGCTATCTTCAATTGTTCATCACTATCAAAATGCTTGCCGGACAGGAGTTTCTTGAAGTGTAAGAAAACACGAAAATCACTCGGAGCAAGATCTGGGCATACGGCGCGTAATAACCTATCTTCTGCAGCCGTTACACTGGGACGTGTTTGACCACTCACCGTATAGTCCGGACTTGCTTCCAGAGATTTTTAATCTCTCCTTACACTTCAATAAATTCCTGTCTGGTAAGGAATTTGATAATGATAAACAACTGCAAGTTGTTATAGTGCACTGATTTCACTCCCAGGCAATTGATTTTTTTTTTTTTTACGACATCGGAATACAAAAGTTGATTCCAGGGTATGACAAATGACTAAATTCCGATGGTGAATATGTTGAAAAGTAGTGTCATCTGTGTTGTATCTGTGGCAATATATGATTCAAGGTCACTTCGTCTTCTGTTTACTGCGTTAGGGAAACTTACTTCCCGGACGCGCCTCACAGTTACACTGATATCTTTCTGAGAGTACGCACAACCACAAAATGATATCACATTGTATGATTCCCATTTAAGCATTGTAACCAAATCCAATACCTATCAAGATGAACACGAAGTCCCTCATATGCCACCACAGAGACTTTGGTTTCATATTGACCCTACACCCTTCCCATTTTACTTTAGTATCTCCATAATTTTGAAATACTCTTTAGTACAGGTGCTGTATGAGCATTTTATTTATTAGAATAAAAGAAACTAAACGTTATTTTCTGTGCTTGCCTTTACTCAGAGGATAAGATTGAATCAAATAAAAGATGTAAATAAAGCTTCCCTTAATAAATCTATAGGATTAATAAATGACAAAATATAGTTATAATTAAATGGATTTCGAATAACCGTAAACTTTAAAACTCAAATAAAGTCAGTAGAACTACTTGAAACAAAGCAGTTTTTTTTCTTTAAGCTTTTCAGATTCCTTTAGCCACGATTGGGAATAATAACGTAAGATTACAAATAATAAAATTGTATGTTTCTGCCATCAGCGTTTCGCACATAAATGTGTCACCTAAAGCTACCAAAGTTTGTACACCTTCACCAGATCTAATCGCGTACGAAACCATTTTTTTTTATTTTAAGCTATAGAGATCGGGGGATCATATCGTCAGTAAAGGCACGTACAGACGTATCTCAATGTTTTTAATTATACAGGAAAGCGATTTGAAATTGTTCGTATAGCGTTATACATTACTACTCATTTCATTTTGAACACAGAGTTGCGAAAGTTGGTACCAAGAAAACTTTTACCTTAGTGTTACTGAAGATAGTATTAAAGGTTGACTAGATTGTACTTTTTGGCGGGAAAAGATGTTCTTTAATCAGTTACGTCCTTCTATCACATTTTTCTAAAGAAAAAGCTTAAGTTACGCCCTAAGATATTAAAAATAAAATACAGCAATAATGTTTGAGCGTTCAAGAATACATTGATGACCAGGAATGAAGTCGAACCGGGGCGCGGCATTGCTTAGCCGCGCCCCGGTTCGACTTCATTCCTGGTCATCAATGTATTCTGACCCTGTATGTTCCCTGGTACTTTTCTTCCTGCCAGAGCAGTGCCCGGTACGTTTTCAGATACTGATGTACCGTTCTAAACATTCCTTTGCAAGAAAATTTGTGTTTTCGAGTTCCGCGGTTTGTTCTCAGGAAGTATGGAAGTGCTACAGTGTGTGTGGCCATTATTATTATTATTATTATTATTATTATTATTATTATTATTATTAGTAGTAGTAGTAGTAGTAGTAGTAGTAGTAGTAGTAGTAGTAGTAGTAGTATGAATAATAATAATGCATGCGGTTGGGTGCCCCAGTACTTTCGTAATCACTACTGCCGTACATCACCGCTGACGACACTCCAATGTGTTTGTAATTGCGGCCAGGAAGTAGTAATGTCCCTGATATACGTAAATGTGCTTTTTCTTTTGAAAGAAATTAAGTTATCAATAACAATGTCTTCTTCTCGCACGTAATATTTTAAATAAAAAAATTGTTGTATTATACTTGTATCTTGAACTCAGTTGAGAATATATCTATTAGCAATTGGTGTTACAAAATAAGAATATTTATAACAAGATAAGAATCCTACAGGAAAATATTGTTTTTAATGCAACTTAAACTAGTCCTGCACATTGCAATTGCAATTACAAACAGTACCAAGTGTAATACGTTGCCCATTATTTTTTGGAATATTTAAATTATATTTTTATTATATACCTAGCTATACAAGGAACTGTTTTATATTCAGCATACTATTATTCACCAAACTAAATGTCATAGAAAGTAATGATCATAGCATGCAGTGGCGGATCCAGAAGGGGGGGCGATTGGGGCGATCGCCTCCCCTCAGAAGGGCAAACTTTTTTATTTTACATATAAATAAAACCCATACTAGAGTTTCGAGCTCTTAAAGGTAGTTCTATGTAGTAGCATTACAACCCACAGTTCCTCCCCAGAAGTCATTCCTAGATACGGGCCCGATAGCATGAACTACTTTACGTCAGACAAGTCATAGGCTTTTAAGAAAAGAAAAGTAGAATCCCTAACACTCTCATATTCCACCTTTAAAATTCGCACGTAGTACAAATAAGCATTTGAATGTAAGAGATAATGGTATCTTTTTTCTCAAAATGAACTTTGGTTGTGATCTGCCTTATTATTCTCAGCACCTCACTTAATTTTTGAACTTGAGCAATACAGTGCAAAGCACGACTGAAGAAAGGCCACGAGTAAATTCTCTTATAGCTTTAATAATATAATATGTGATGTGTTCGACTTTCTTTTCTTTTGTTTTTTTGTTCTTTTCGTTTCGTTTCTTTCCTTTTCTTTTCATCCTAGAAAGAAGTTATGCCAGTTTACTCATTCACAAATAGAAATCACAAAGGTACTAATCAACGGACAAATATAGCTATATGTTAGTTACGCCTCTTCACAGATTCTTTTAGACGCTTACTTTCAAGATACGCCATTTACAGACAGCTCGTATCTCCATTCATATAAGAACTCAGCTCTAAAAGTTTTTATGGTTGATGGAGAAGGCTAAATAAGCATGCATGGTGCTCAAAACTCAAATTCACAATTTTGCAAATTACGTCCCTACGTTTCTTTACTGACGATATACTATCCACGTTTCTCTTCTGGTTTGTGTCTGAGAAAGCCTTGCATATATCCAACTCAACATTACATATTTGTTGTCCGGGCTTATATAACAACACAGGATAAACATTCATGTGCATTATAGTTAAAGGCACTTCAACGACCCGGGCGCTTACGAGTACCAAAGAAATAAATAAAATAAAAACCTGGAAATAATCTTTGAGATGCTAAAGGTGTATCTTGAAGAAAATCTTATCAGTGCTGTGCGAATTTAAGAATTTTTTTTTAAAAAAAGGTTTTGATTTCAACGTACAATATATATATCACCGAGATCCTAAAAGGTTTATCCTGTCATTTCTATGGTGAATTAAAATTTGAGGAACGAACAGATAAAAAAAAATTAATTAATCGTGTTTTTCATAAATCATAGTAAATATTCCTTTTTTCTATTACAGATACTCAAAATCCTGATGTTACAAAGATAACAAAAGAAATTTGTTTGTATAACATTTCAATTTGTTAATTTAAAATATTCTGGAAATAGACGGAATGTTTTTGTTGTTATTAGATTTGAATAGTAATAATAATCCTGTAATCTGAAATACAAATTTGCCCTGTAAGAATATTGAGGCTTGGGTTTCTGATTCTCCCCTTTAATTCGGTTTACGCATAACCATTTTTCCTTGAAGATTTCTAAAGAAACACTCTGCGCACAGTGTGTCCTTTAAATTTGAAGAACGTGACTTATTCATTTTAGGCGTCAAGTTCAACTATTTGTACTACGTGTATTTTGCAAAGAACACGTATTTCGTTAATTTTTGCTCGGAATACTTTCCTCAAAGTTTTTTTTTTTTTTTTTTTTTTGAGCATCCCTTATACTGCTTCTGTTCTACAACTTAGCTTCCAGCTTCGCTATCCATTTACTTTCCAGTTTTTTTTTTTTTTTTTTTTTTTTTTTTTTACAGTTTATGTGTATGTTGGCGAAATTCATACTTACAATGTAAATGCTCGAAATTTCTGCAGTATGTGTAAGTTTTTAAGAGGTATCAATTAATTATTATTTTCTTGAGTTAAATATTTGGAACAAAAACAAGGGAACAAACAGGTAAATGGTAACAGTTACACAATGGGGAATATCAGACGCTTAGTAAGATCGAGACGAGACTTATAAAATAATCGTAACGCGTTGCTCAGATGGATATTACGCAAGCCGTGTATAGGGATCTATTTGATGCATTGTTTCTTCTTCTAAATGTCCCAAAAATGCTCCAAATGTCCCAAAAATGCCCCAAATGTTTCCAAGTATCCCAAAATAGTATTTGAGAAGAAGGAATGTAAACGTTTTGCATAATTTATCAGTAGAGGTCCTGGCTTTCAGAAGTCGTGTGATTGTTAAATTGAAACTCACCAGCTAGTTCAAATTGGGTTTCCTAATAAATTGGCTCTTCCTCACTTTGGCGTGGAAGAGATAAGGATAGTCATGTAATTTCTTTATTGTACTGTTTCTAAGTAGAAGTATTATTTAAATATTAAATACTAGCAGAATACCCGTTATTCGCATGGGGAGAATACGTTTCATTTTGGACACAAAGGGTTGAATTTGGTTTAAACTGCATTAAAAGTGTAACCGTTCGTCTCAGCGACCTCGAAAACTATGGATTCGACACTAATATCGATCATTTTTAGATATCGTCCCCCTTTCCTCTCCCCTAAGTTGCACCGTCAATGTGAAATAATGAAAACCATCCCAGTCCCGAACTTCATCTATCATCCCGAAAATTTGATCGGTCGGGTGGTTGAAGAGATGTGAAGTCACAAACACAATCACTTTCATTTTTATATTTATTGGTTCAAATTAAAAATCATTTCTTCCAATATTAGAGTCAAGATTGAGATTTGCCTTGAGAGTATAAGAACAGTAATTTGAGATCAATATAATTAATTCGTTTTCTTTGGCATCAGATTTTAGTTTCTATGAAGTTTAAATGTCTTTGAAGAATAATCAAGTCTTGCTTAATGATAGGGATTCTGTTCATTATTATGTGGAGGTGTAACATTTATGATGATTAACTTTGTATGTTCGTGGTAGTGACTTGACTAGTAATTATTATTAATGTGGTTGATTTATTAAAAATATTAGACAAAACTTTGTTAATGATCACGTCTCCCAGGCATGAGCAAATTTAAATCAAGTCAGTTTTGTTATTCTGTTAACCGAAGATATAACGAGACTTACCAATTTCCATTTTGTAATAAATCTATTTAAATCAAAGATATAATACGGGTTGTAATACGCGAATATATGGCGTATACCCACCTAATATTTTTATAGCCACGTGCATACCCAGTTTAAATTAACGGAAGGACGAGGGTATATGCACTGAAAAAAATGTAGGTGGTGTACTTAAAAAGATAGGTTACATGTGTAATTCCTGTAGTTTTTGGACTTAACGTACAGCAGACGTAGAACTGAAAACGCATGTTTTATAATACTTTCTGTATAAGGTTCCATCTATATACGTACTTTCAAGATGAAACAATATAGGCGGTCAGCATCTCAAATACAAATTGACGTATATAACATATAGTTAAGGAATGTAACATAAGTATATGCATGTAATATACGGAAAACTGTTATATGCCAAACATCCTGCAACGGCATGATGTAGCATCTAAGGGTAGTGCGTATGTAGGATATGGATAACGTATGCTCCATCCTGATTTTTGTAGTAAGCAAGAGGATTCCGTATATTTGTACAATTTACCGCTGTCCGGAGAATGGATTTTTCTCAGTGTGGGGCTGAATATACGCTACATTTTTGAAACCGGTCGAGTATATATCTTACAATAATTCTAATATTACACCACTGATTTAAACTAATCTTTCCTATGAACAATTATAGTGAAGCTTGTGCTTGATAGATATCAAAGAGACAATTTCAATTACTGTAATTGCAATCGAATGTTAAGTTTGTTGAAGCAGCCTATTCATCCTCGACTACTGTAAACCGTTATTATTGTTCACTATATGCTCTATCAATTACTTTGTACGTAGGGTTGCACCCACGGGGAATCCATCGGGTCCGGAACCTCCTCCAAAACTTCGTAATTCGATATATATTTGTACAGTTTCTTAATGAAACTATACTTGTTTAGCATAGAAATACTTGATATAGACTAAAGATGTGACCTTACACATCATCTGTGCTATTTCTTTTCTGATAAAAACAATATAATTTTATCATTTTTCGTGAGAATTTAGGTATTGTACTTAAAAATTACTTATTGTCTTTTTTCGGCTGTACAATAAGAAGCGTTCGATACTATATAACATAATGTCTTGCATTATTGGATCCTTCCCAACAAAAGTTTCTGAGTGCGCTCCTGTTTGTACGTATTTCTTTAATTAAATCCTATTTATAGAGGTTCTGCGCAAATCGCAGATTTTCGTGATTTTTTTCATATTAATTCATATAAACGCTACTGACTATTAGGCTTCCAAATGATGTTATGCATAAATATCGAAAGTCTTATAAAACGGCTTTGTCCATCCGCCAGTCTGTCTGTGAATAGATATCAGAGACAATATAAGAGACATCGGGAAGTGGATCTTTGGAATCGACTTAGCGTTAAGAATAGTTTCCATCTTCTCCGTTAATCCTCTATTCAAACTGGAAGTCCTAGAAAATATTCATTTCCAATTTCAACGTTGATCGCCACAGAACAAAAACGGTAACAAATAGCGTGATAAGTGTTTTTTGGAATGGATTGATCAAAAGATATTGTCTTAAACCGCATTTCTCTACTAAAACCGGAAGTATTAGAAATGCACTTCTGATTCCGGTTTCAATATTAGTCTCCATAGAGTGCATGGACCGTGTGGCTCAAATCACAAGATAGGAGAGGCCTTTATATCTAGCCCGTGTTTGAGAGGATGTGCAGTTCGAGGCTTCGTTCCACTGCTCACAGTTACAGTACCTCCACTCGGCTGCCCTATCCTTTGGTGAAGGTGCGGCTGGCCGTACAGCTTTTGAAATAAAAATCGAAAAGACCAATCAATCACCTTAGAAGTTCTTTCTTCGTACATTACATAGTAAAATGTTCAAAGAAAGTTATCTTTTAGTAGGCCAAGAAGGAAGGAAAATTATAGAAGTCAGAATATGGAGTAGAAACATGGACATTACGTAAAAATAACGAAAAGCGGCTGTAAGCTTTCGAAATGTGGGTGTGGAGAAGAATTAGCTAGGTCGAGCGAAAAACGAATGACGAAATGGTGAGGGAGAAAAGAACAATTTATTAAGGAGGGAAAGAGAAACTGGTTCGGACATTGGCTAAGAAGGAACTATATCATGAGGGGCGTGCTAGAGGGTATAATGACAGGAAAGACAGGGAAGGGGCGAAGGAGACTGCAATTAATAGACGATAACAAAACAGAGAAAATGTACGTGAAGACGAAGAAGTTAGCGGAAGACCGAACTTCTTAGTGGAAGTTAGCCGAAGAAGTTAGCGGAAGTTAGCGAAGAAGTTATGGAAGCTTTTTAGCTGCGGCAAGTGACCTGCCAATAATGGCAGAATACCTATGATAATGATGATGAGACTATGAAGCTGTTTTCTACGACAGTTGTTTGAATACTTAGCATAGGAAAACATAGAGTAGCAAATTTTTGTTCAGGTTTCTTAAGTCATATCATTATTAATAGTTATATAGTATTTCGTAAGTACAATATGTCTACATAGTGACAATATAAAGACGTACCTTAAAAGTTTAAATAAAATTATGCTAGAAAATGACTATAAATCCTAATAATACACTCAGAGAAATCCGTTCTCCGGACAGCGGTATATTGTACACATGTACAGAATCCCCTTGCTTACTATAGAAATCAGGTGTTGGGTACAAAACCTCGCGGCCAGAACCTACGGCGACAACCTCGCGGACCAAAACCTCGCCTGGCCAAAACCTCGCCTCCCAAAACCTCGCGGCCCAAAATCTCGCCGGGCCGAAACCTCGCCTGGCCAAAACCTCGCCGCCCAAAACCTCGCGGGACAAAATCTCGCCCGGCCAAAACCCCGCCTGGCCAAAATCTCGCCGGGCCAAAACCTCGCCTTGCCAAAACCTCGCGCCCCAAAATATCGCCATACCCAAAATCTCGCCTGACCAAAATGTAAATGTTCCAACAGATGATAAGGATGACGGTATAAAGACGCTGTTTCAGAAAAAGTATCACGGGTATTTGACCAACTCCCGCGATACCATATGAAAATTCTATTTCTGTATTAGAGGATTTCAATGTGAAGATAGGGCGACAGGATGTTTTTAAACTGGTTATAGGAAAAGAAAGTCTGCATAAGGAAAGTAATGACAACTAACGGGGTTAGTTTCGTGAACTTTGGAACATCCAAAAACTTAAAGCTTCAACAAAAATCTAATAATATTTATGAAAGTATGAAATAATATATGAGTTTTTACGACGTCCCTTGATTATGTCCTGTAGATTAAAGGAGACGTAGATGACCAGGATGAAGAAAATGATCGAATAAAGAAAGTGGGAGGAAACAGGAATAACCCGAGAAAGCTCACGCACACGATGTTTTTTGTATCTTATTATTATTATTATTATTATTATTATTATTATTATTATTATTATTTGTAACGTGGAATTGCATATTAAGAAACTCATTGGGTAAATTTTAAAGAAAAGTTTCATTCGCGGCGAGGTTTTGGCCACGCGAGGTTTTGGCCCGGCGAGATTTTGGGCGGCGAGGTTTTGGCCACGCGAGGTTTTGGCTCGGCGAGATTTTGTCCCGCGAGGTTTTGGGCGGCGAGGTTTTGGCCACGCGAGGTTTTGGCTCGGCGAGATTTTGTCCCGCGAGGTTTTGGGCGGCGAGGTTTTGGCCACGCGAGGTTTTGGCTCGGCGAGATTTTGTCCCGCGAGGTTTTGGGCGGCGAGGTTTTGGCCACGCGAGGTTTTGGCCCGGCGAGATTTTGTCCCGCGAGGTTTTGGCCGGCGAGATTTTGGGCGGCGATGTTTCGGCCGCGAGATTTTGTCCGTATCCCAGAAATCAGTATGGAGCATACGCTATCCATATGCTACATATTCACGGCCCTTAGATATTACATCATGCCGTTGCAGGGTGTCTGACATCTAACAGTTTTCCGTATATCACATGCATATACTTATGTTACTTCCTCAGCTATATGTTATATACGTCCATTTGTATGTGAGATCCTAACCGCCTATATTGTTTCACACGGTAAGAATGTACAGATGGAACACTTATACAGAAAGTATTATAAAACATGCGTTTTCAGTTATACGTCTGCTGTACGTTAAGTCCGAAAACCACGCATGTAGCCTACCATTTTAAGTACGCCACCTACATTTTTTTCTTAGTGTAAAATAAAAGAGTGGAAACATTAATGTTTAAAGGCCATTATCGATTGAAGTTATGATGAATGGATTATTACTTTACACTTTACATGTTAACAACGATCGGTAAAATTAATTAGATTTGACATTGGACAAAAACACGCAACGACATATTCAAGGCAAATGCTCGTTAACGTTTACCGTCTTCTAAAGTACTCACGAAAGAATATGAAAACTGTACGTGCTATAATATTTATTGAGCGAGGTTAAGCCAGTGCTGGGAAGTAACGTAACGCAAGTAACGTTTCCTAGTAACGCATTACATTTTTTCCAAAGTAACTGTAACGGTAACGCGTTACAAATTTTTAAGTAACGTACCTAGTTTGCGTTACTTTTTTCGCGTTACATTTCGGATGAGTAACTACAATATATGTATATATTTTTTCGGAAACAAATGTTTCTTTCCTGTAAGTGAATTTCTCAGAATGAAACAATCGAGCATGAACTACGTATGCCAGTGACCGACAGTCACAGATACACAGAGAAACAGATAAGTTCGTAATGTCACTTCCTGTTTTTTGAAGATGAGAACAGCCTTAGGGAAATCACGTGTACTGATTGCAAGCACCTGGAAGATTTTGTCATAGATTTTGACAGTTCCAAATCAATACATTCAGTGAGTGAACTAGGAGTGCAATGATACCGGTAGTTATTTTACTTTGATTGGTGTTGTTTTTATAAAGATGGAGAACGAAAATATTTTGCCGTTCGAACATTTGAAAGAATACTTTTTTCTTAAGAGCTGAGGATGATGGTGGACAGAATTTAAAAGTAAAGTGTCTGAAGTGCCCCGGCGGAAAATATTTATCAACAACTAGGGTGCCATAATTAACGATTTACAGTAAGGTGTTAATATGAATAAACTGTGTTCTGATGAGCAGGCCTACTTTATTATTAGAAAATAGTTTGTTGATGGTATGTAATATTGGAGTTCTTTCAGATCAGCTTGCTTATTCTAGAGTCCCGTTGATTATAGAGTAGTGTAATGTTTCTCTACATTCTTTATTTTTAATTTTACATAACAACATTGTTATTATTACGGTATATAATTAGTTTAACAGAATAATAATAAGCAACCATATTTTCTAACGTATAGGAATGAGCACGAGTCAAGCTAAAGCTCAACTCGACTCGAATTCAAGTCGAGTTTCGAGTCAAGTCAAAGCTAATATCCTCGAGTCAAGTTCCGAGCCGATTCAGTTTTTCGCGTCGAGTTTCGAGTCCAGTCGAGTTTGATAAATGGCTCGTTCGTTTTAAGTCGTCTTGAAATCATGGCCTGATTACACTGGAAAACGAAAGCCATGAGAAATGTAAGCTAAACAGTAATATGGAATACTTTTAGTGTTGCTCACGAGAGGGGACACGGCTCGCACCTCGTCTCGTCTCGATAGCGAGACCACAAGAGATTTTTTATAACAAGCTCATCTCGGTTCGGCTCAACTGAGTAGATGGCTCGAGCAGGCTCACTTGGGGTGAACCATCGGCTCGAGCTGGCTTGGTAGGGATGAGCCATTTGCTCGGTTCGACTCAACTGAGCCGAGGACTCTAGCCGAGTCGGTTGGGTGAGCTGTTGGCTCGGCACACTTCTCGGTTCGGGTCGATAGTGAATGAGCTGTGAGCTGAGCTTCTCGAGTCGTTGACAATTCTAAACCCGGGCTGAGCAGTTTTGAAGATATTTGGCCAGTGCCCCATAACTTTTAACAGTTTGGCTCGAGCCCGAATACTCAACCTAGACTCTCAACCCAAATTCAGAAGCTCGTGAACAATGTCCTTGACTCCTAGACTTTACGACTACCGAGGTTGGCAATCAACTAATTTTTTAGTATTCAAATACAAACCGCCTATCTTTCTTTTTATATAGTGTTATAATAATAATAATAATATAATAATAATAATAATAATAATAATAATAATAATAATATAAGTCATAGTAGTAGTAGTGTCATTGATAATAATTATACTCTCTATGTAATATACTTAAAGAATATACTCGAAACTACATACCGGATTTGGCTCGAGTCGATTCGAAACTGGACCCCAATTGGAGTCGAATTGGAGGAAATTTTTCGAATCGAACTCAAATCTGGGGTCGAACTCAAAGATGTCTGTTTCTAGTCGAATCGAGTGCCAAAGAAAACTCGCTCGTGTCCATCCCTACGAATAAACGCAGTATGTCATTTTATCAATATTACATTATATGAAAATGTTCATATATCAAGTAAAAATTTGTCCTTGCATTTACATAAAGCGATTCAGAACGTGTAATAATAATAATAATAATAATAATAATAATAATAATAATAATAATAATAATAATAATAATAATAATAATAATAATAATAATAATAGCGGTAGTAATAGTAGTACGGAAAATTGAAGTCATAATTTTTTTTTCACAACTTTAAAGTTTCGAACCTAAAAGTAACAGTTACTTTTTGGGGGCAAGTAAGTTATATTTTAAGAGAAAGTAAAGTAACTTGTAACGCGTTACATTTTTACAAGTAACTTACCCAACACTGGATTAAGCATATTTCTCAAAAACGCACTGTAAAAACTGTATAGTTGGAATAACCCAGAATTCTGGGTTGAAAAAGTGACAACCACGCCGTATTGTCTTAGAAATCAGAAAATATGGTTATAATAACAATACGAAAAGTCAAAACTAGTAAAAAATAAAAACCTCTGGCATGACCTGGATTCGAACTCACACCGCGCGGCTGTTAAGCGCGTGCGTTATCCACCAGACCAACCGGAATCTTAGTTTAGGTTGTGTGATAACAAGAATTACAGCGTACTTTGGAAGCAATTTTTAGTCACTTTGAATTTAAAAAAAGTCAATTAAAAAAACTAAACCAAACCAAACATCACCCGGAATATTGAATCAATGCCATTAAAAGCTAGTTTAGTACAGCAGCTATTTATCAATGTTAACGTATGTTTTGAGAGAAATTGTCTTCACTCTTGGCGAAGTGTACTGAGTGAACTGCAGTGCACTTCGCCAAGAGTGAAGAAAATTTCTCTCAAAACATACGTTAACATTGATAAATAGCTGCTGTACTAAACTAGCTTTTAATGGCATTGATTCAATATTCCGGGTGATGTTTGGTTTGGTTTAGTTTTTTTAATTGACTTTTTTTAAATTCAAAGTGACTAAAAATTGCTTCCAAAGTACGCTGTAATTCTTGTTATCACACAACCTAAACTAAGATTCCGGTTGGTCTGGTGGATAACGCACGCGCTTAACAGCCGCGCGGTGTGAGTTCGAATCCAGGTCATGCCAGAGGTTTTTATTTTTTACTAGTTTTGACTTTTCGTATTGTTATTATAACCATATTTTCTGATTTCTAAGACAATACGGCGTGGTTGTCACTTTTTCAACCCAGAATTCTGGGTTATTCCAACTATACAGTTTTTACAGTGCGGTTTGAGCTACATTCTTAACATTTTATTTAACGGTAGTGGTTACGACGGTAATTGTTCTAGATCAATATTGCACTAATTTTATGTCTTTGGGTAATATTCGCCGTAAAAGTGCCGGATATATTAACAGATTTCTCCAAGATTAAATAGAAGGATTGCCAGACTTTGTACACTGATAAGTGTCATGGTATTAGATCATTTTAAAGTTGTGATTAATTGTGTTCTTTTGATTTTGAGTTTAGCGTCCCTTTCAGTAGCGAGGCTACACAGAGAAAAATCCGTTCTCCGGACAGCGGTATATTGTACAAATATACGGTATCCTCTTGCTTACTATAGAAATCAGTACGGAGCATACGTTATCCATATGCTACATACGCACTGCCCTTCGATGTTACATCATGCCGTTGCAGGATGTCTGACATCTAACAGTTTTCCGTATACCACATGCATATACTTATGTTACATTCCTCAGCTATATGTTATATACGTCCATTTGTATGTGAGATCCTGACCGCCTACATTGTTTCATACGGAAAGTACGTATAGATGGAACACTTATACAGAAAGTATTATAAAACATGCGTTTTCAGTTATACATCTGCTGTACGTTAAGTCCAAAAAGTACAGGAATTACGCATGTAACCTATCTTTTTAAGTACGCCACCTACATTTTTTTCTCAGTGTATATGAGATGTGGACCTACAGCTTAACCTGGGATCCGAACCACATGAGTTCCCGCTGGTAATCAAACCCAGGTCCCCCACACCAAATGCACGTACGCTAACTACTTAGCCACGAGGGAGTTCAATTGTGTTCTTGAAGAATTATGGCCAATTACAATAGCGTATATTTCTCTCAAACTATTTTGAGTAAAATAGCCAAATTACCCCCGTCGATAGTCGTTGTAGTGTAATTGACTAATTAAAAATGTTTTTTCTTGATCATATTCTTGAAAAATTGTGCAAGGAAAACTCTGTCAAAGAGTTGAAAACGTTTCTTTCTCATCTTCAAATTAGTCTGACACTGAGCAAGTTTGAATAAACTTAGCATGATTCATAATGTTTACGATATAGCTAATTTTGTAGTAAAATTGTTATGATTGATCACCAGCTCGGATAGATTCCAGTAAAATGTATGGGCAGGGGAAAAGTAATGTGGCATATAAAGTTTGAGATCCGTGTTTATCTAGAGAACACTGGATTATAATCAGTATCACAGTACACAAGTACTTGTTCGAGTCTGAAAGCTTTCTTGGAGTCGAGATAGTCTAGTGCAGTGATGCCCAAATGGCAGACCGCGCAGCACGCTAATAAACATGTATTGTTTGTTCCCTGTTTTAACTTCATGGCTATCAGATAGAGTGTAGTTGAATCGAAATTCGACCTTTAACTGTGAAAATATATAATTTAATATTTTCAATACCAATTTCATTCTGCACGTCGGGCGATTTTTTTTTTTTTTTTTTAAAAAAGAAAACTGCAAATGTCACTGTTACTTTCAAATGTTCGTGGCTCAAGTCCTAATTTCTTTAAACACATAGCTAAAACAAGAGGCATAATACGCAAAATATTAGATAGTCTTAAAAAAAACAATGAACCTCTTGCGCATGAGATGGCGTTGATATCCCAAATCTCAAGGTATATGAACCGCAGCGATTCAGGACTAACGTCATTTTACAGCTGACAGTCGAACCTAATAATGGTGGAACTCTTACAATCAGTTGGAAGGTACTGCGCCGTGAAGATGAGAGAGCTTACCACAAAACTGCTCAACATTTTATAATTTTACATCGATAAAAGTGCAAATGGTGCTCAGGCCTCTAAAAATCTCATTTTTAATTTTTCCTGCAATGTTATATTTTTTTAAATAATATCAAATCTTGTTGAAATTTGATATATTAATAATTATTATTTAAATTTTCAAAGTTTTCGTTTACGTCAATTAGTTAGTCATGTCGTTATTTAACTAGCTTATAATTTATGGGCGTAGTATTACTAACGATCAAGTTTTTTTACTTATCGAAATACATATACTGTATTTAGGAAAATTCTAATAAATGATGTGAATTTATATTATTTTAGTATTGTATTATAATATTTGATTTTGTTAATTGGGGTAAATATTTTCAAAATTATTCCCTCAGAAACTTGGATGATTATTTAAAATAGGTGGATTGTATTCACAATCTTGTATGTTTACTTTCCCATATGTTTTAATGTAACGTTGCCATGGAAACAGCCATGTGAACACCTGATTTGCTGAGCGTCTGGGGTTGAGACTAAGTACATTGATAGTAGTTTTAAATGGAGTCAGTCGTGCTTAATTTCTGCTCCTGAATATATTTAGCAAGTTTGTTGTTTTTAACAGAAGTAAGATATGTTCGACACCTGAAGTTTAATTAGTAAAGCACAAAAGAAAATATTAAACTAAAATTGTAGAAGAAAACCTACTATATAAAGCAATTGAGAACATCTCTTAAGTACCAAAGTACGCGTATATCTAAATTCTTGTGAACAGAGAAGCCATTATTTCATCAGAGACATACAGTAACTCGTTCATCTACTTGTTGATTAATAAATCTTGAGCAGTTGAATTATTTTGGTTAAAAGTTTTTTTTTTTCAAAATTACTGTAAAACTAGATATAACGGTTTGGAGGTTTTAATAACACACTTTAAATTACTTTTACTAGGCAGAAGTTGAATTTTAAGAAAATGGGAAAAGCAACGAACATGATTCGTGGATAGTTTTAGTGTAGTCCCTCCTTTCACTCAGCAAAATGGCTGCATTTCCGAGAATTGCACAATATTTTACTACCTATATAAATTATTAATATTCTGGCAGAATGAAACTGTCTTTGTGAATAAAAACGTTTTCGTTGGTTTTAGTTCAACGTCTTGAAATTTATAGTATTGATAAAATTCTTCAAACCAGTTTTATTCCGTAAACAAATACACTTTAACAGATACTTTTATTTTGTTTAGAATTGTTATTTAATGGTGTCCAAAAAATAATTCCCATAAATATTTACATTTGATTAACGTTCTTTTTTGATTTTTGGTACAAATGCGAGTTTAGTGTGCCAGAAACGATAATTGCATTCTGTCTAATAATATCTGTGTTTAATTAGAAGTAGTGAAATGTGAATTATAGAATATGAATAGTACAAGAAAATCCTATTTATGTATGAGCCAATATTAGAGTAAAGTAATGATGTACGTTATAATATTTATAGAAAGCATCCAAGGCTATTACCGTATTTTTGATTTGTTATGTACAGAAAATAACAATTTAACGTTTCATAAAATATCAAAGACTAATTCGAGACTGAAATTAATAGCAATCAGCTCACTGAGAATAAAGTGTAAAATTTGTGGTGTTATTTACATTACATTGTTTGGTGTTATTATTTGTAAATTAAAGTTTACACAGTTTTTATGAGATCATTTTTATAATGAAAACTATATTTCATTACATGATTTCGCATTTGAGCAAATCGCAGCTCTCGCTACTAATTGCTCAGATTAATTCAGCTCTTCTCCAAATAGAGTTACTCACGATCTCGTCTCTTGTTTTGTAGGTAACTCTACCTCCAAACTTATTAACATTGATAGTAACTCTGAATGAGCTAGTTCATTCGCTAATCGTAGTAAGTTATAGAGCATTTCACATATTTTCTGGTTAATAATAACTTTTAAAGCACTATATTGAAACATCTCCAATCTCAGTACTATGAATCTTGTGATCCTGAGAATTCGGGACATGAGAATGGTGAACAGAATTATGTTTCTTAGTTGAAGAGATAGTGTCCAAAATAACTCTTTAATACTTTTGTAATAATTAGGTCTTGTATAAATAATCTAACCAAAGATAAGTCTTAATAAAAATAGTTACAGAAAGCTTCTTTCTTCCTTAAAAAAATATTGTTCTTTCCACAGGGACACAGCTGGACAAGAAAGATTCCGAACGTTGACAACGGCGTATTATCGTGGTGCCATGGGAATATTACTTATGTATGACGTAACCAGCCTTGACTCTTTTAATCATTTATCTTATTGGCTTCGCAATATTCAAGAGGTAAGGACAAGACAAGGAAAGGAAATTATTTTCATCTGTAATATTTTATTTTCATCTTTCATCTATCATGAGAAATATCTAATTTAATGTTGAGAACATTACAATTGATATTTTTGGTAACATTAGATATAACTATTTTCATTTTTTTTATATTTATTTATTTATGTATCTAATTTATTATTGTATAGCATGCCCACTAGTAGATATATTTATTTTTGGATAATGTATTGATTGTCATTAGAAGTATCTAATTTATTAGATCACATGTTGTAACACACATACGTATATGTAATTAAATATTGCGGTCCCAGTTCGTTTAAAATTACTTTAGTATCCACCAAAACTTACCAGCTAATTATTTCAATAAATTAAAATAATTTTATTCCTTTTTAAACTTGGTATTTCCTTAATATTTATCATTCACTTCACAGAAATAAAAAATATACACTTCAATCACTTATGGCTTCCTCACATATTATATCTTTAACAGCATAAATAAAACAAGTTTAAACAAGTCTGGCCACAAGGTTTGTTATCATAAGGTACGGACTATTATCCTTGTTGTCCTGTAATTAAATATACATAGACGTTATCGTTTCAATGTCTACCATAGGAATTTTGAATTTCTTACTAAATAACGTGTTGTGCATTATTACAAACTTCTAACTTATTTTTCAGTAAATGTTTATTCTTAGGCATTTTAATGTATAGCGTAACATGTTGCTAATCATCAGAAATCAATAATTTATCATTAGACAACATGTCATTAATCATTAGATAGCTGTAATCTATTATTAGATAACACATTACTATTATTAAATATTTTAAATTTATTATTAATAACAAGTGCCTGTTTTAAAAATTTCTAACTTACTGTTGAGTGGTATGTCGGTCCTATTGGATAAAATACTTCTCATATTAAAAATATTTAATTTATTATTATTATTGGATAGCATATTCATTATTAGACATCTTTAATTTATTATTAAATGTCATTTACTTATCATTAACAACCTCTAATTTATTATAGGATAAAATTGTCTTCTATTAGTGATTTCTAATTTATTACTGAACAATGTCTATCGTAAGAAATCTCTAATTTATTGTAGAACAGCATATTTGTCTGTTATTAGAGCTCATTAGCGTATTATTGAACAATGTTACCATGACAAGTCTCTAATTTAGCATTATTTCTAGACTCAGTTATCTATGACGTAGACTAAGTCTGTACTACACGGCAACATCTAATACTAGATGTGACCATTAAAAAGATGTAAGTTATCAACATTTTATTAGGTACTATAATTAGTTATTACTTGTATTATGGTATAACTGCGTGCAGAAGCTGTGTGTATTGTAGTTCAAGTTTCAAGATTCATGTAGAACATTATTGTATTGGTTTAAGAACTAGGATGATGTTGGAAAATGTCCTCTGTAAATAAGTGCTTCCTTTGCGTCAAATAAAAATGAGTCCCTGAAGATTGTACCTAGTAGAGGAAGGGTATCTAGGTTTTCTAGTGGCCGCGTTTATGGAATTATAATCTATGTTAGTTAATAAGGCTTAAGAGAGACATCAGTTTTCCGGGATTTATATAAATACACTTTTCGACAGTACTAATATTAACGGGAGGTTAGTTATGAAAATATATTGGTAAAAAAACACATTTAAGAATATTCAATAGGAATTCATGGATCTGGTCCTCAGTTGGTACACAAGAATAAGGTAATAATAGTAATAGAGATCCCAACATTACGCCATGAGACATCCTGAGCGAGTTACACAGGGATTTGTGAAAATATAGATTGTTTACATTAATAGCAGGTATAGCCAGTTAGAGTGACCATAAGCTACTTTCCGGGTAGGGGACGATCATACAGAACTGAGTATACGTATGTGTCTATATAGTATCCCATGCTAGCTGTAGAACTTGGCGTAGATGGACGATAGTTGTTGCTTGAATCCAGATGGCGGTCAGGTGTCCACACGGGCTTAGGTTCAGACACCTAGAAAGCAAAGATAGAAGGTATATAATTAATATGGTAAGTTGAATATCATGGTAATGTAGGAACGTGCGTTATCCTGCTGGAAGATGGGGTTACCGCAGAATGTTCAGATAAGTTCGTGGCAGCATGCACTACGATCAGCATTTCCTCTATGATCTTGAGTGTGCTGAAAACTTCAAACTAGGACCAATATTCCTACTTCTGTTGCATTCTGGGTTGCAAATTCCATTCGAATCAGACGTAGAGTAAGAATTATTCCTAAGTGTGTTTCTATCAATAAAATTTATTACCTCTGCTTTTCCTTAACTTTATCTTCTACTTATTACTATCTTATATATTATACAACAGATTGTAACCCACGAGAACATTACGTATAACCATGTAGGTCCCGGCGTCATAGTTGGATCATCCCTTGTAAACAGTTTTCAATGTCGCCAGTCTGATTTTAAAGTTGTAAAAAAATAATAATGTCGTCATATTTTACGTCGGCATGGTTAATGAAATTAAAAATCTTCAGTTTAGCATTCAACAATTATGCCCTTTAGATCAAAGAAAATAATGGCAGTGAATGATTACGAAAGACTTGGTCGAATGAGAATCCAAACAAAATGGGGAGAAAACGCAGAACCCAGTGTCAGTGAGTCACCATAAGATCACATATTATGAGATCAAACCAGGAGGCCTTCCCACCAAAGTTGAGAGCTCTACCATGCTCTCCTGAACGTTTCATATAGTTCAAAAATCTTTAAAAAACTATTACCGATTATTAACGATATTCTTATGACAGAGTGCGTCACTCAACGGCAATAAAGTGTTCAGTACCTTAAAGTTAACTAAACATCATTTCAAAGAGCATGAAGAGCAATGCATTCATTAGACTTAGATTGGCTCTCATAATACTTTTACTTGCTAAAAGTGTAGCTAAATTCTTCTAATGAAAAGCGTACTATTAATGAATGGGAGGAGTTGGTAAATCACTTTCATTCCAGTCGTCGCCAATTCACGAAACTGCAGTACGTGCGAATGAAGCGAAAGCCAGTAATTGACACTTGCATCTTAATATCGTAATTTCCTTCTTGTGATGTAAAACTGATTGAAAATGATGGGAATGCGAATCGCTTAGATGTAAAGTGAAGAAGGCAATCGTAGTTTCCCTCGTAAGTCTATGTTTTTTCACGTCATTTAATCACCCAATAACCAATCAAAGCAATTCCGGATACAGATATGGATGAAGTAATTTGTAACTCTGCTAAAGTGATATGCTTTACTACAAGTATCCAAATCTTTATATTGAGACTTTAGGGTATCGCAAATGCTACTTAATTTTAATCCCCCTTCTTCCATCATTGTGTGTGCATTTGGTGACAACACATTTCGTCCAACCATATTTAGTCCAAAGGATATCTTGACTAGAGACATTCGGTCCGGTAACATTTAGTCAAGTGACATTACGTCCAACATACACTTCGTCCAAAGTATAATTCGTCCATAAAACTTTTTGTCTATTCGACCGTGAGACATTTTATCTAAAGTTCATTTTGTCCACAAAAATTTGAAACGAACAACGATTTGTCCATTCGACATTCCATTCAAAGGATACTTTGTCCATTTGACATTCAGTCCAAAATACATTTTCTCTAACTTACATTTCGCTTAAAGACATTTTAGTATTAGTATTTGAAAAGGGAAATTTATGTGTTGGTGAACCGATATGTTACTTAGGAATGCTAAGTATTCAAGTAACAAAAAAAAAAAAAAAAAAAAAAACTTGCAAATGCCTTCTCAGTGACACTGAATTTTGAAATGTTCTTTGATATTTAAACGCTAAACTATCAATATTATGTAATAGGTTCAGCGAATGAAACTAGGAATTAATCTTCGTGTACAATTTGAAGGTGTTAACGATAAGAATTCATCATGTGTAAACTGTTTGTTTTTGGTAGTTCGAGCATCGTTAATCATAATTCTTCTTTATAGTCTCGAACCCAATCTCTTATGAAACATTAAAGAAGTAATGGGTGCTGGTTCTTTTATATAGAATGTTTGTAACGAAGATACTTTTTCAAATGTACCCAATACGGTACAATTCTATTTTGGATTGTGCACAGTGATTAAAACCATCAGTCAAAGTAGTTGCATACAACAGCAAGTACAAATAACGTAACGTGTTGATTTCATCTGTAATTGTAAATCGGAAACAGTGTTCCAATATAGCTATTTCCTATCACGTCAGAAGGAAATAACTTGTTTGCTTGTGTCCACATTATGTTCACTTTCACCTGCAAGTGAAAATAACACAATATATTCCTTTCACTTGGAGGTGAAATTAACAGTTTGTTGCTTCTCCTTTTCCTTCAGTAGAACAGAAGAGCAACAGTTATTTTTACCTGCTAGTGAAAGCAATAGATTATATTATTTCAACTGATGGTTAAAACAAGTAACTATGCTGGACCACAATTGCCGATCTACAACTCCATTGTATATTTCGCAATAATAATATATTACAAAATACAAACATTAAGGTTGTCTTTGAATGAAATGTACTTTGGACCAATTGTACATGTCTTTTAGGCCAAACGTTTTTGGCCGAAATGTCTTTTAGACGGAATGTCCAATATACAAATTGTACTTTGCGCTAAATTGGACAAACTGTACCTCGGATCAAATGTTTTTTTTTTTTAATGAATTGTATTGTACTTTGGACTAAATGTCCTATCGACGAAATGCACTCCGAATCAAATATCTTTTGGAAGAATTTTCCCTTGGACCAATTGTCTTATGGTAGAATTGTATTTTGGAACAAATGCCTGGCGACGCAATGTCTTTTGGACGGAATATTCTTATGACCAAATGTTTCTGGACAAATTGTCTCTGGACCAAATATCACTTGGAATAACTGTCTATAGGCAAAATGTCCTGTAACTGTGCACTTAATACGGCCTTTAACGTAACATTTTATTGTAGAATTTAATATTTTTTTATTACGTGTTGTTAATATTACTGAAAACAATCTTATGCTCCTGAGTTAATGCATGTTGCGCCAGTCCCGATTTGACTTCTTCCTGGAGGTATATTCTTTGATACCACTTCTCTTCTGATTTATATCGCATGGCTTGTCACGTTTACTAGTCCACATTTATAATGAATTTATTATACTCGTGGCGTATATAGTTTTTCTGTATTCTTCACTGAAATTATTTCCCATCTTATTTTCGTAAATAGTATTTGTACAAATCTGATGTTGTACGTATTTTTTGAAAGAAGTCAGGATAGCCAGAATGGCATGTACCAAGCAGGCAACTGGTAAAGCTCGTAGAAAGCAGCTTTCACCAAAGCTGAAAGAAAGAGTTCTCCAGCTACCGGTGAAGTTACAAAAACCTATCGTTATAGGTCTGGTACTGTGGCTCTGCGAGAAATTCGTAGTAACCAGAAGAGCACAGAATTACTTATCCGAAAGCTGCCCTTCCAATCACTCGTTCGTGAAATTGCACAAGATTTCAAGACAGATCTTCGCTTCCAAAGCTCAGCTGTCGTGGCTTTGGAGGAGGCAAGTGAAACTTATCCTGTAGGCCTTTTTGAAGATACCAACCTGTGCGCTACTCCGCAAAAAAGGGTCCATAATCATGCCTAAGGACATCCCCATTGCATGTGTATCCTTGGAGAACGTGCATAAGTTTGAAACTTTGGGATTTGGGTTTGTAGCCTAAGTGAATGAGCTTCTACAGTATGACTCAATTGCCAGTTATAGGCATGTCTGTCTATCTACCTGTTTCACGATAACTTATAGTATTCAATTTCATAAAAGTTGGTATGTACCTTTCTCAAGTCAGAAATACGTTTCTGTTTGGAATTGAAATCTATCGAGCTGGATTAACATATAGAGTTAAAAATATGACTCATGATGACTTGGTTGGTACAATACATATATAATGGTCGATTTTGATGCAATGTGGTATATATCTTCTGTGAGGCTACATATGCAAATACTTGATTCCAGTTTTCATAACACAAGTTGCCCTTAGACTTAGGGTACAATCTCAAAGGTTCTGTTCAAACCTTTCATTTGCTTTTTCAGAATGCCTCTCCAGATGTAGTCAAAGTGCTTGCAGGGAACAAATGCGATGCAACGGCACAGAGGTCTGTAGAGACTGAACGTGGTCAAAAGGTAAGGATAATATTTTCTTCTCTCTATAATGATAATAACAGAATAAATATCCAGCTTGCTGTTTCTTATTGGTAAAGAGCGTAGAATAAAAATATATTAATTTGTAGAATTATAGAGATACAAAGGTGAATTCTTTCATCCTGGTGAAGTACCGAATGCGCATATAGAACGCTTGGTACCGCATCCTAATAGCAAGGGGGTGTTAGAAACTAAACAACACAATTATGCTGTTCGATCTATTTATTCTTAATCTGTACCTTTACTTTATTGCTCATTAAATTATTCGTATTCCACAATCTAGCTATCTTACTTGGATCACAATCTAAATCTTAAATCTTCTTACTTAACATTTGTAATCTTCATAGTAATCAAGGATCTTATAAAATAGAGGATCTCCCCTTACAACAAAATCTTGAAGCCATACGTCACAGTTTTGCCACCAGTGCCGGTCTGGCTAGGTCGGCTGCTCGGGGATCGCCGAGGGCCAGAAGGGCCCGAGAGTCTTTGGGAGGGCCCGGACGCATAGGAAAATAAATATTTAAAACTTAAAAAATAACTTAATTATCAGATGTTTAGAATACAAAAACAGGATTAACTACTGATAATTTTAAAACACCACAACATAGTTTAATGTAATGCTTGAAAACCAGTTAAAAAACAACCAGTACCAGATTTACATATAACAAGCTATAGCTTAAGGTGCCACTTTTGTAGGGGCCCCCAAAATATTAAAGAAGTAAGTTGGATATTATGACATTTTTCCTATCTAACTTTAATTTTCAGTTCACGGTTCATACAGTATCTTTTCTAATAACATTGCCTAGATACAGTACCGAAAACTATTTATCTGTTATACTATTTCCCTTCGGACTTTATAGTTGCCGCACTTTCCTTTGTGACAGTTGTCATAGATTTATTGTTCCTTTCTTTTAGTATTTTTCACAGATTTTCCTAAAATTCTCTAACATTAACATTGTATTAATTCCCGACAAAACGAGTGAAATAGTTTACTAAACATTTTCTTTTTTAAATTCCAAGATATTTTCCTATGTGTGTTCTCTGCATGTATAACTTCCTTAAAACAGTCATTTAGACACTAGAAAAAAGATTGAAGCGGTAGCATAGTCTATTATTGGATGTTTACAGTGGGGTGAAGTCAGCGTTAGCTTATCACCCTCGTTTCAGTGTTAAGCCCTACCCTTTTTTGCTTCTTATTTTGGCAACAGTGGACAATGAATCATCTCAAGTCAAGGGCATGTGGATGCAAACCAGCGAACAGTGATTGTTTGTAGGTGAAGCGAAGTCAGAGGCCACGCGATAGTATTTCGGAAGCACAAATCAGAAGTGGGTATAGCAAAATATATTCGTGTACGTTCAGGCTTGTTTTGTAAACGAAACTGTTAGTGATTCATATTTCGTAATCTCTACGTCCGGCAAGCTGAAAAGTCCTTTGTAATGACTATGAGTTGATTTTGAGAATATGCATGTAACAAGCTGTAGAAAATGAGTTCAACAAGTGGTGCTGCAAAACGGAAGAGGAGAAAAGAAAGAGAACATTAAAAAAAAAAAAACACTTTAATTCATTATGATCTTGAAACTTTGCTGGCGTCTACTATTAATCCAATGTTCTCGGGATTGCTGCCAATGTTCTGGGACAGGAAACTACATGAATCGTTATTCATCCGTACATACAAGCCATCCATCAACAGAGACGAAGGTTATCATCTACCTGACATCTGGATCCAGCTTCTCAGTACGAAAAGAACCATCAGCCAATCAGAGAGCAGTTTCCACCAGCAAAATCAGAGCACGCCATTGGCCAACAAAAACAACCAATAGAAACACAGCATTTCCTAAAGACTACAATATAAATTCTACGACTAGCACACTCCAACACATAGCTCTGAAGATGTTGCCGCTGTATGGTAACGAAAGCTCAGCACAGCAACACTCACTCTGGAAGCAATCCCGGGAACATTGGATTAATTTTAATTCATTCATATTTTCGTCGTTCTGCTGAGAGTGAACAACAGAAAAGTTCTGATTGTTTTTCAAGTACAGGTGAGCAAAAGTAACAATAATTATAATAGCAGACAGTGTTCGAATTAAACTTCCGGACGAGGGAAAATTGCTTACATTATTGGGTGTGAGTTAGAGACAAGTGTGTGTTTGTGGTGCGCGCGTGTGTGCGTCTGTGTGTGTATGTGTGAAAGAGGGAAATACTTATTTAAGCAGATATATTACGCAGTTTCTGTGATACACGAGAGGGTATTTTTATAAGGGTGTTTTTCCCGTCATCTGCCAGTCAATTCGAACACTGCATAAGGGTAAGGCCACATTAAGAGCGACCGAGCGAGCGACAGAAAATAATTAGATTTAATGTTATTCAAATTAATTATGCCACATTGCAAGAGAGTGAGCGACAGACATCGGCGCATATCTGTCTTCAACATTGGGGGGACTTTTTTTTTTTTTTTTTTTTTTAGCGATGTTCAAAATATTTATGCAGTTGAGAAACAATGCTGTGGAGGATCAGGAGAGCAGAGTTGTCTTCAACATTGGAAGGCGAGCAGATTTGAGGCATATTCTGACGGGGGGGGAGGGAGGGGATAAACTCATATATACAGGAGATTAATCTGATTTCTGAGGTGAACCTATTGTATATTATATATCAATCGATGTACCAGTGGCGTAGCCAGGATTTAATTTGGGGGGTCAGGTAGAAGTTAATTTCGGGGGCGTCCGGGAATACTTCCCCGGAAAATGTTTGGCTGAAAACGCGATTTTAGGCTTAATTTTTTACAACTTTTCCAAATTTCGGGGGTCAGACCCCCCGGACTCACAACCTGGCTACGCTACTGCGATATACAGGAAGTAGTGGTACTATTAGTATTACAAATCAGTGTCGTGAACACATTCTGAAATCTGAATATATGCATATTTATAATTGGTATGTTTCCACTTAGACATCCACAAAGATCCACATTAAAATTTTAGGACACTTGTTCTAATAATGATTCCCCAGAAAACGCCTTTCAAATCGGATTATTGGAGGGGGCAGTCCCACCCAGTTCCAAGATTGGGGGCATGTCCCCCTTTCCCCCGGGATCTGCGTTAGTGGTTGCAGAATAGGTTTCATTTCTCGAGAGACAAATTTGGTTACTCAAGAGAACGAATGTTGCTTATGAGTTTGTTTTAAGTAGATTTCTTTAGAAAGCTATCTATTGCAGAGACCCTCATGTCAGAAATTCCTCTATGCAGTATATGCAATATATAGTGCTACCACCTCTCATCTGGAGAAATCCCGGACATATTGAGAATTGAAGTCGTGTTAAAAAATAGACATGCAAAACGGAATTCCGTGCAGTGGCGCAGCCACGATTTAATTTCTGGAGGGATCATTCAGCTAGAAGTCAACTTTGGGAAGAACCGGGGTCCTCCCTCGAAAAATTTTTGAATCAAAACGCGATTTTAGGCTTTATTTTAACAACATAGATAGATTTAAAATACTTCAGAAACTTTTTTCATAAACAAACCTTTAATCATTGTAAGTACCGAAGATACGCTGTGAAAAGTTTCTCAATCAGGGGGCCCACAACCAACTTCAGCCGAGGGCCCGTGATTGCTCCAGACCAGCACTGTTTGCCACCCCTCCTCTGCTCACTCCGCCCAATAACATCGCAATGTTTTGAGCCAACAATCATGGCGGAAACGAAAGTAGCCAATCAGACAATGGTGAAAACGAGAGTAGCCAACCAGACTTGCCGATGCTCAGTTGTTTTTTGGCTTCATTAATTTAATAGGATGAAGATACATATAGGCAGATCCTCTATTTTATAACATCCTTGATAGTAATCTTGTGTGGATCATCCATCTATCTGTTTCTTTTCCCATGCTATAAACTCATTAACTATGTAACAGTATGAATTACATTTGAAAGCACTTTGTACCATTCACATATAGCCAACAGGGGGGCAGAATTTTTATAATGCTAGGTAATAGGACTAGGAGAGATACTTAAATTCAGAAGTAGCAGAATGAGACCTAAGAAAGATAGAAACATTTGCGGTGAATGTTGATGTGCGGACCACGAGTGAAACGTACGCTATCACGCGGTGAAAAAGATTATGTTTTAATATTTATTTATTTGTTACACATCTACAGACGCTTACAACACGCTCAATTAAGTTAGTACTTAGCTACGCTGATTTTCCCCACTTCCAATGCAAATAACAAAGAAAATCAGTATGAAGTTTCGGCAATACGTGGATACATGGCCATTAGAGGAAGCTACAAGTATTAGCAGTACGGTCGCTGGATGCATTAACTCCGTGTTGTAAGGACAATTGGGAAGCTAGCTAAATTGGGTAATAGGTGACGGACTTTGATCCATAATGTCAACACACCAATGTTCTGACCACACTTTACCCAATTTCAAATCAATGTCTGTTCCAAGTCCTGTAAGGCTTTGTTAAAGAATGATTTGTTTTTTGTGTGTGAAGTTTACAGTACATGAATATTACAGAAAAGCCATCAACAATGTGTGAGTACAGAATGGATTTCAGTTTGTAATGATCAGTGGTAAGTTTTTTTATCACATAGGGCAAGCATAGATTCATTGATTATATACTTCATTCATAAATATCACGAAATTGGGTCTGATCTTAAAATGTGGAAAAAATATATAAGCGTTTATGACCTTTAACATCAAGTACAGTAATATCCCCATAAATGTGACTGAAAACTGATTTTCCTAACTTTTAAGAGCCAATCATATTGAATTGAGTGCTCGATGACGTCACACTTTTCTTATCGACTTCTCAGTTTGAGACAAAAGCTAACCTTACGTTGATATAGAAAAACAGAAACACCCGATAGTTTCGCAGGCATACTACTGGTGGATATATGACTGAACGTTTGCTGCCGACATTTTCTCTCCTTCTCTCCTTTCCTAATTGTATTTCACTCTGCTTTCCTCCGATTGTGAAACCTCGTGCTTCATACAGTAGACAGTTGGAAATGACTGTTGCAGACTTCTAACTTCGCAGTGCGTATGTGAGGTCTTATATACGTAAAACGACTGTAACTCTCTGTCGACATATATCAACGTAAAAAACGGAAAGAAATAGCGAGAAGTTTTCTTGTACATGGATTTGGCGTCATAAAAAAAATTCTATCAAATCGGATTCCACGTTAAGCACTAGGTCCACGTCTCATATAGCCTAGCTGCTGAAAGGGTTGCTAAACTAAAAAATATCAATTCAAATCAAATCCAAAGTCTGTTTAAAAGAGGAACTTATAAATCATTTATTCAAATAGACAATAAGGACTGTAGCAAATATCATGTAAAAAATATAGATATAAGCAGGGTGCTGTAGTCAAGGGTATATGGCGGTATACATTTTGCTTAATTTTTAGACTGTATTTTCTGCTTCAAGGTGTTTGTTCCATTTATATTTGTTTGTTTATTTATTTAATCGGGTCAGACTCCAGTGATAAATTGCCTATATCATTTTCTTTTTTTTATCCTAATCTTACCCGCAGTTGAAATATATCGATCATGCGAGAAAAAAATCCGTTTGTTCTCACTAGTCTGCGATCAGAAAAAAAGAAGAAGAAGACAGAGTGGAGAACGAAGAAAGAAAATAAATAAATAAATTTCCGTCAGCTCTGTCTGTTAAAGTTCGTAGTGGTTTGATCTGTGAATATCAGTACCAAAGCTTCGTTTAATTGTGACATTCGTATTTCTACCCTATTCCTCACCACAATTTTCTTTATTCTTTATGGGACATCGGGTGCGATTTTCTCTGCTCCTTCTTGTGGTGGGTTGATTCCTTGTTGTGTGTATTTATAGCATTTATGTTATTAATGGGGGTGCTTTATTTAAGGATTATCATCAAGAAAATAACATAAGATGCTTTTAAAGTATTAAATTATATCACAACCTCTTTTATTGATTGAATTATTAATGCATACATTTTACATTATTCATTTAAAAATGCCTTTCCTTTACGTATCTGTTATGCCAATCATAGATGTTCACAGAATAGCGTATACCTTGTGAAAATTTTAGGACTAAAGCACTGGATATAAGAGAATGAATTATATAAAATAAAAATCAACTGACAACGACCCCATTAAACTCGAAATCTGAAATATTGAAAAGAGTTACAAAAAGTTATAATTTAAACTAAGCATTAAAAAAGTACAAAATAAGGATAGTTTGCGCACAATTTAACAAACTTGCAATAAAATAGGAAATATTTAAGCAATATTGTTAAGAATGACGTATGTAGTTGGATACCTTGTTCACAATACAAGACCAGAAATCGTTTTGCTCTTAGTGACTGGTTTCCAAAGTCCCTATTTTGCGCCATCTCTCCTACAGAGGTAAGGAAGATCTGCACATGCGTAGGCGAGATCGCGCAAGACCTTAATACTACAGAAACCACCTAATAAAGAAAATGTAAAATATATTTTAGACACAACTAACAGTGAGCATTTGTACTATACACCACTACAAATGTTACAGTACTATACACTACTTAATATTAGTACTTCAAAAACAATTATAAACTGTGTGACCAAAATAATAATCAGGGACGTAGGCAAGGGGATTCCTGAGGGTCCGGACCCTGAAATCCCGACTTTCTGCAAATTTAGCCTAATTTTATGGATGATTCTACAAATTTTAATATAAGTTTTTCTTATATGGAATTTGAACCCTCTAGAAGCTTAGGACCTCTCGAGAAATAAATCCCTCCCTACGTGCCTGATAACAAACAACCTCGAAATGGACAGTTACTTAAGGGATAAAACATTGAAACAAACATTTACACCTTAGACCCGTAGCCAGAGCACTAAGACATGGGAAGCCGAGGTAATTTTGGGGGAGGGGGGATGACTCGAGTTTACCCCTCGTGCGTAGTGTCTACATTTCAACGAACAACTGAGAGCTTGAGAGAACTGAAGGTGGTCATGGGGGGTCTCAGCCTCCCTGGTTACACCCTATCTACGGGCATGATGTACCTCCCGAAAACAATTGTAGTTATTGCATATTTTCTTACGATTCTCTCTAGTATTATTACGAGTAACACATTATTTATGATGCATGTGCGATCTTTCCTAATATTGCGTTCAATGAATATCTGGGCGATCTCTTCTACTATGTGATTGCGTGAACTGTTTTATTTGGATTGGAAATAACGAACCCGCATAGTTTGGGAAGAAATTTTCCAGATTGGTGCTAAACTACGTACAACGCTAGTTTTACAATCATATAAATCGAGTATGGATCCCTTTTTAAATATCTTGACACCACAGCCATCCTATTAATTATATCGAATATTTGGGAAATGTACGCATTTATTTTGCACCATTCACGAAGCAAACAGTATCTATCGACACTTGAATTTAATTGGTGACTATGTTTGCAAAGCCACCAATTATCCGTTCGTTATAAGTTACCATCCTCTTTCTTTCCTTCATCTGGCCCCCGCGCAAACTTCCCTGCCACGCGATCTCTCCTGACTTTAAACAAAATAAACGACACAAAGGTGTTTTTTTTTTTTTACATAGACTAAGAAAGATATTAAATTTATGATAAATGAGTTATATGCAAATCTTTAATATCATTGTTATATTTACCTCCATTGTTAAATTTTAACTAACATGACAACAAATTGATATTTTTGTACGACCCGGAGAAACATAATGATATGTCACACTTTCTAACTTTCGAGTAAACTGGAAAAGGAGGTTGACCATTCCCATGCAATTCAATGCAATGACGCATACCAAACAAGATTCTCTTACCATCTGCAGGTACATTTACGAAATTAAACTACCTACATACCATTCTGTGGTTCAATCCCAATCTATTTCATCTAATAAACTCCGTTTCACCGGAAGTGACGCATGCTTATCATTATGTTCGCCCGAGTTGCTCAGTTTAGCTTGGTGACCATGAAAGTTTAAAAAACTTCGACTAATTTCTAAATGAGATTTTAATTATCTTGTTCCGAAAATTGTATTTTAGAACATTGGTTATTTTATTTGAATCTTGATTTTAAAACCATTTTGAATTTAAGAATTTTGTATATGTTTTAAGTTCGTGACAAAGATTCTAACCTGATAAGTTTACAATTATATATTATTATTATTATTATTATTATTATTATTATTATTATTATTATTATTATTATTATTATTATATTTTTTTAATTTTAGATGGCCGAGAGTTTTGATATGCCCTTTTTTGAAGTGTCCTGCAAACAGAATATCAACATCGAAGAAGCTTTTCTTACTTTAGCAAGGAAAATCAGGGAACAAAGAGACAGGAGGGTAAGTTATCAAGAAACCAGTTTTATCACACACTTAATGATAAATAATTCTTATCGCACAGCGTTGTTACAAAAAAAGAAACGAAGTGAAGAGCAGTAGGATATGTAAATATATGAAAACGAAACAAACAGGGATTATGTTGTTGATTGAAATATTGTGCTCGCATATGTTTGATGTGTGAATTGTTCATTGGAAGAAATTACTGTACAAATTACGAGAAGGCATCAAAAAGTTCGTGCAATTACTTAGAAGATGATGACCTACGAACCCCCTCGGACAGACATTTTGTAATTAAGTTCTTGTATGTTAACTGTGCAAAGTTTGGACTCGTTTGAACAACTCTTTCTTTCTTTTCTTTTCTTTTCGTTTCTTTTCTTTTCTCCGGTAAATCACTGAAGGTGCGATGATTGACAAGCTTGAGGCACAAGGCGTTCTCCATCTTCTGGGGAAATCAGCAAAGTCGATCCACGAAGAGATGAAAGAAGTCTTTGGGTAAGAAAGCCCATCCTATGAGCAGTGGCGGATTTAGGCCCCCCAGTTTCTGAGTGACGAGAATAATCTAAGCTATATATTTTTGAAAGTATATAGTAAACTCATGATATACCTATCATAGTCTGGGGCCTGGCTGCCCCCCCTTAGTCTTTACCTTCTAGATCCCCCCTCTGCCTATGAGATGGTATTCAAGTGGAAATGGCAATTCCAAACTGGACACATGGTCATCGCGTACGCCTCTGGATTTGGAAGACCATCTCTCACTGATGATTCCGCTATGATGGAGAAAGTTGAGATCATAATGGAAGACAGGAGGATAACCGTTGAAAGTGTTATATGTGCAATAGGTATGAGTCCTCGTTCATACCTGGAATATCATCCACAAGCAGCTGCATCTTCAGAAAATGTCAGCATGGTAGGTACCGCGCCTGCTCACACCTTTCCAGAAGAGAAATCTCGAGGGTGCTGTAAGAGAAACGTTGCATCGCTGTGAGGTGGATGAACAGAACTTTCGGCAGGCTAGTGACAATGGATGGACAAGTTGAGATTATCTTTATGAGACAAAAGAAATGAGCAAACAATGGAAACACCCCTCCTCCCAATCCTAAAAAGGCATAAGCTCCTCCGCCAAGGTGATGCTTTCCGTTTTCTGGGACTGAAGGGGTCATCATGACAGATTATTTAAAACAGGAACAATCTTTTCTAGTAGGTATTATTCCCATCTTCTGACTAGTTACGAGAAGAACTGAAGAAGAAACGTCGTGGTCACAAAATGGGTGCTGCTGTTCGCAAACAATGCTACAGCTTATTTTGCTTATGCAGCCATGATGAAGGCAGTGAAATTATGGTATGAAATATTGTCCTACCTCTCTATTCAACGGACCTAGAACCAAGTGACTTCTTTATCTTCCCACAAATGAAGCGTCTACTCAGAGGACAATAATGTTATTTTGACAATAGGAATAACGTCATTTCTAAGATAGAACTGTGGTTTCAAAGACAAAATACAGACTTTTACAAAACGGGCTTACGGAAAGTGAAGAACCTCTGGCAAAAATGTGACAATAGGCATGGCGATTACGTAGAAAAGAACTAAGACCATCATGGTGTCAGAGTTCTCCAAAGTGGATTTCTTCTATATGGTTGCACGAGCTTTTTGATTACCTCTTCGTATGTGCTAGTCGATAGAAATCAATAAATAATATGATGAATTACGGAAGACAGTTGTTCGGTCTAACAAGTTATAAGTTGAAGCAGTGGCGTATTTAACGGGGGCTTAAGTCCCCCGAAATTGTATAAAAGTAAATGAAATATTAAAGTAAATGAAATATCTTGCAGAATTTTCACAATTCCAGGAAGAAAGTTAGCCAAGCCCCACCCGAAACAAAATGGTAAACACGCCACTGAGTTGAAGTACGAGGTATAAGGATATAATGTAGTATAGGGAAATCAAGAGACATAATGTATGCAAAGTACTAACTGGATTATGTCTAAGTGTGTATAAATGTAGTAATTAAGATTGCCCGCAAGATGAGATGAAACAGAATTTTCGTGTCGAAATATGAGACGAAACAGAGACACTTTCGAAGACGAGACTTCATTTTCACGACACCTTTTTAGGGCGAGAAAGCGTCAACTCTTGTCCCGTAAGCAACTCTAGTAGAATCAGCAAATAAGAATAAAGGTAACTATTACATGAAATTGATGTAGTAATTTTATTAAGAGATGAAATATTGTGGCTAAGTTTTAAGTATTGGAGTAAATGGCATTTAACATAAGCAATAGTAAATAGTTCACAGAACTGCATTCTCATATTGTAAGGATTCCCACCTTTCAGTGTGTATTTTTCCTTCGAGCACATGTTACAACTGTATAACGCGTGCTATTGCTTATAAACATCAACTTAAGCAGATGATATACGGAATTAACGGGAAGACACGAAGCCGACACGGTGGAACCCGAAGATGCTTAACTCACCTAGAAGCCATCTATAAAAGGGTGATCAGGAGAAGACTAAATTATCAGTTGACGCTGATCACTTAACCAACAACACCCGCTCCTGAAGTCGCATTGAACAAAGGAGTTTCCTCCGGTAGCTGCATTGGGCGAATGAGGATCATATTAAACCGTGTCCCATAGTTGTGGAGATTCCTTTATAAAACCTTGGAAGCTGCATTGGGCGAAGGAGGTTCCTTATAAACCGTATCCAATAGTTGTGGAAATTCCTTTATAAAACCTTGGAAGCTGCATTGGGCGAAGGAGGTTCCTTATAAACCGTATCCAATCGTTGTGAAGACTCCTTTATAAAATCATGGAAGCTGCATTGGGTGAAGGAGGTTCCTTATAAACTGTCTCCCATAGTTGTGGAGATTCCTTGATAAAATCTTGGAAGCTGCATTGGGCGAAGGAGGTTCCTTATAAACCGTATCCCATAGTTGTGGAAATTCCTTTATAAAACCTTGGAGGCTAAAGGGTTGACCGTACATACCTAATTCCAACCTTCATCAACCGAAGCCACTTTACGTATGCTGAGGACTAATATTGAAATATTTATTTGTATCTCTACAAAGGAACTTTGTAATTATTCCATAGAGGATTGCTTTTATAGTAAAATTGGTGAAGGGCTAATCCCGGTCTATTATTGAATCTACCAATAGACATTACAATATACATGGATGTTGATATATGTACTTGGAAACTATAATAGTTATACCACTTAATGTGTTCCGTTAGACATTATTCAATACAAATTATACTCACTCACATTTTAGTTGAATATATTCATTTGAGATTTCATTGCGCCTAGGCTAGCAATCCATTTAACACTCTAAAAGTGAAATTCTCTCAAAACTTATACTGATAGATGTTCATGGTGACTGAATTTTTACAGCCAAGACTAGTTTGTCTCTTCGATTCAAGATGTGAGTCCTGTCCTGACACCGCAATGTTTCCAATATTTGGCTTTTGTTCTTCTAACATTAAAATCAGGGCAAGACTTTCAGAAATGTATGGTATTATTTAGGGATTTTTATGAGTCGGAATGTCGATATGATGTTAATCTGGGTGTAACCCCTGTCTATAATTGCTCATACCCAAAAAATACGCATTGGAATTTGTGCTTTAGCGTATGCATTTTACGGACTACATTGATTAACTACATACACTTTAGAACACACAAAATGTTCTTGTCAAATATTAAACTCATTTGTTATGTGCAACTTAATATTGTTTGGAGAACGATTGATATTAATAAATATTTAATATGTTTGCGCTGTTGAACTATTAATATAATACTTGCGATTAAATAGTGACTGGACTGTCTACTTCTACAATTCACATATGATACAGTATCCAACAGCTGTCTAAATTCATTGGAATTCAAAAATGTAAAAATGAATATACGTTCCTCCTTTGCTCTTTTGAGCCCCTCCAGTTCAAACGGAAAAGTTGTTGGAAAGAAGTGAGCAGGGATCAAAAGTTCTTGCACAAGCCCATTGATGAAAGCTGATGTATTGATATTCATTAATCACCAAACAACAACTCAAAAAAGGCAATGATGGCTTTTGGGGGAAGTTACTTCGATAATATGTTAATTTTTAGCAATGTGATTTCCTCCAGAGCTGCCACTGGAAAAAGAAACACATTGAAAATATGCAAATATGAATGATACACACGTAAATATCACTAATTATGAGAAAATTATGAGAAACAATTTTTATTACTATTGATCTCAAACATTACTATACCATTTCTTTCTTTACTCGAGTTTTCTCATTTAACACACGTTCAATACTTAAGAGTTTGGATTTCCGTTTCTTCCCAATATGAACACAAATTATAATGTTCTTAAGAAATTTCAAGTAACAAAAGAAATCTGACAAGTTTTGTATGAACTGAAATTTGTGGCCTGGGAGTCATATTAAACAGAGATATTTCTTATATCTATGTCCTAAATAATTCGATGAACATGGAAGATTCTGAACAGATTGAATTCCACATAATAGTCATCTAATGATTCATAAACCATATTGTATACAAGAATAATCTATAAGTAATTCATGAATTGAAGACTCAGCTGTGGAGAGCAAATCTGAAGAAATGCATTGGTGTAATATACCACCTGATTTGATGGATACAAACGGAACATTCGAATATAAAAAGAATATCAATATAATTAACAAGAGTTAATACTTAATATTTAATAAGTAGCGTTATAAATCTATGTATTATTTCTCTTCTTATTAAATGTACAGAATATAATATTAATTAATTCATAATTTTAGGGAAGCCTGTTCGAGGCAACAGAACGACAAGAGCCCGAAATAGACCTGACAAAGCCTCGGCCTACGGAAGGATGGAGATGTGTCTGCTGAGCTACACTGTTAATCTTACACCAAAGTTTTCCTTCAATCCAGAAGGCTGTTTCTATGTGTTCCTCAAGTGGTACGACAAGCAACTTTACAATTCCAAATAAAAGGCCCCTTTTACTTAATTTATTTTGGCTTTCTAACACGGAAAGTCATACATCGTACATCTGTAGTGAGACATTGATATTCTTCCTCTGATAATACCTGTTATGTTAGGTTACAAGTTGTTAAACGTGTATTTTACGGAAACTGTTCCTGAATCAAATAAAATACATTGGTAGTACGTATACATTTTGAATTTTAAACTTTGTAATGTAGATATTCAAACCTTTTTAAGGTTAATTCTCAATAATATTACTCATGCATATAATATCAAAGAATGTTTTCTTTTTAAAAAATGAAAGGTAAACAGATACATTATCATTTCTTAACTTCATACATGAACAGAAGCATTCCAGGCTTAATTATAACACTTCAAAACAATATATTAATATATATATAACAAGTAACACAATTAATATATCTATTAATATAATATGTTTCACAAGAACAGTTAATGAAGCAAATAGACTCACATGAACATCTTCAACTTCACATGAAATGTAAGTCATAACCCTGTGTAGATTATGTTTACCTCTGCTACTTTTTAATGGAATATTTTGAAGCCAATGTACTACAATTTTAAGCTGTTGAAGTAATTTACTGTGTTATCTATAAAGAAACGAACTGTTCATTTATTCATTAAATGTTAATGTATGTTTTACTTACCGTTGTGTAATATTAAATACATGTGTTACGAACAATTATTCAATCTGTTTCCATTGATGTGATTGTATGCATACACAGCAAAGAATGGGTGTTGAAACAACACAAAATGACTACCACTTTGGCATGTTACTTGTGTGTCAATTCAACGTCAAGCACATCGCCTTCAGAACATATCAGAAATACCTCGTTACTGGCTTGAGTATTTGCATTGTATTTTAACGTTTGGTATGAGCAAAGCTTTGCGAAATATTTTTCGAATTCGTGGCAAGTAACTAATAACAGTTTGTGTTTTCTGTAATCGGTCACAATAATATTGTTGTAAACCTGTGAAGCATCTCACAACAGTTACACAGACAGCTATGCGTCCATCTACTTTCTTTATCCGTCGTTCTTGTCTCTTAGCACGTATGAACAGAAGATGGCAGGACGGTTGCCTATGTAACTGTTGTCAGACGATTCACAGGTTTACAACAATATTATTGTAACAGATTACAGAAAACAACATTATTCGTTACTTGGCATAAGTGCCAAATATATTTCGCAAAGCTTTGCTCATATTAAACGATAAATACCAATGCAAATTCTCTCAGGTAGTAACGAGTTATTTCTGATATGCTCGGAAGGCGCTGAATTAACACACAAGTAACACGCTAAAGAGGTAGTCATTTTGTGTTGTTCCAACACCTCATTTTTCACAGTGTACTTTTCGAGCGAAATCTCATTATTCAAAATCTTCATACTTACTATAGTTATAAAACTAAAAATACATATGGCATTGACAAATACAGTAAAATCACGATATTTAAAGTTTCGAAATAAATTTATCTAAATATCACTCTTAGAATAAATATGTGGTGTATATAAATATACAGTATTTTCGGATATATAAAAACGTAAATAATTCCATTGCAATGTGATAGAGGCTTATCTTTTTTGTAAAGAGATGCCAATTTTAACACCACAAATACATTGTAAACAATATATATACACAAAGACCCAAATATAGTGTGTATTTGCAATATCACTCAAAAATTTAAAACTATATATTTGAATCAAGAACAGTTTTTTGTAATGCACAAATAGCAGTAAATTTGAAAAACATAGTTTGATCTAAGATAGATTCAACCCTACCATAATTATATTAAAAGTCGTGACTAACATGAGTTCTCATATGTTTGTATTATCCTTCAAAAACCGTGTACCATTTCCAACATAAACTGTATTATGTTATATCGTCAGATACTGTAGTAAAAAATCGTTGTTTTTTTTTAAATTCTTATAACGAAGATCTAAATATTTTAATAATTTAAAAAATGTAAACGAAACATACTATGGAAAAAAGAGGTCTCGTATCACAATGTGTATATTATATGAAGTGCGTAATTGTACTTACTGTATGTATATATATATTTAAAATTTTCCGAGCTTTGGAAAATCACTATAAGTGTGCTTTCTAAATTAAAACTGGTTATTCATATCATTCAAATCACAATGTTAACGTAAGTGAGACATTACAAACAAACTTCCAATACTTTCTTTTGGTTAAAGTTTGAAAATAAAATACTGTTTTTTTGTAATATACTATTGTAAATATATAATTCTTCGAATGTGGAGGTCATCATAGATATAAGATATCTAGATGAATTAATTCATACGAAATACTTCAAGTACTCCTGAAACCAAAATTTCTAGCAGATAATTTTAGGTTGCTTGAAGCCTTAAGAAAAGTAACCTTAATTTTGGGTGATGCGTTTATAACATATAACGAATATTTTAAACAAATCGTGTAGATTAAATTGACAAGTATTGATCAGTCTAGATTATCTTATATCTATGGGGATGTTAACAACGTTAACATTTTAAACAAGAATATAAATATATATTTTAAAACAAACATAAAAGGTTTGTGTGACTTCAATATGTTCTACGTACCCCTAAATTTTTAGCAAAAATGATCAAATAAATAAATAAAACAAAAAAAAAACATTGACTGTAAAGGAAGCTTACTGCCTTACGTACTGTAACTGCATATTTATGTGTTGGCGAACAGCATATTACGTAAAGAAACAAGAGCAAATTATTTTAAACTACTGTCACCATGCTTGCCAGGCAGTGCCTCAAAGTAGTGAAATCATATTTATTAGAAGCTGTTTATCCTATTAATAAAAAGAAACAAGAACTGAATCTTGGGGTAACAGTTAAATATATGTATATGATCTATGTTTTCATTTTCCATTGTGATATTCTCTTTATGCACATGCATGCTATGAGGTTACATTACTGTGAATCAGTTATTATCATATATTTTCTGTTGCATTATATATCTAGATATATATACTCTAAGAGTTGGAAAACAATACCTTTCCTTTTACTAGGTTGAACGACTTTCTTAAAAACATATATATTGATATAATGATATATTGATATATTAAATGTTTTATGTGTATGCGAGCGTTGTGTGAAAGTGTGATGTATATAGTAATTATTATATTTTCTTGCCAAAAACGTAAAGAGAACTATAAAATTTAAATGACTTCGTTCTCTTTTACGACTCGAAGTGAGAGAATCTATAAAAATACATATTCTTTTATTTCGTTCTGTAAAATTGAACTAAAAATTGTTACTATATATGTAAATGTATTATGTTATATTACACATTATAACTTCAAGTATTATTAATTTGTTATGTAAACGTTATTGTAATAAATATTCAGATATCTAAATATTTCCAAATGACTATTGTCAAAACAAAAACTCATAAGTGAAACTAAATAATGTTTTATGCTGAGAATCAAGAAATATGAATTGATAATGGGATCACTCTAAACTGTGTCTTCAATAAACTTCAGACCACTAACTCATCCCTTTTTCTATTAAGTCTTTTGTAATGCATTTAACACCTCTAGATTTGTTAAACGCACGAAAGAAAAAAAACTATAAACCATGACATTTTAAATATATTTCAGAATTTTATAAATAAGTAATTAATTAAAGAAGCTTAATTATCAGAAATAAAAAGTAAATCTTCAGAACGTATGCAAATCAAATTCTTGGCAAATCACGTAGATATATTAATATACAATAATTTTGTTTATCACTATTTGAAAGTGTCAAACTTTATTCTTAAAGTTTTCGAGATAAGTTCTTGCAAATTTAGAACATATATCACTTCGAAATATATCATCTGAACCAAAATTTCAGTGCAGCCTTTAGAACTATTATTTTTAACGAAATTAGTGGTTATATTTCTTATTTCTTTCCTGAATACATTTGATATTATTAGTTATTTAGGTTTCTATTCTGTTTGCATTAATAACAATACATCATATGATTCCTCATCTGATAACGTATTATCATACCTTAAATATTTCTCCAACACATAAAAGGAATTATGACTTGCTAATATATAGAATCAAATGTTTGTCAAAAAGTTCGATCATATCCAATGATTTTAAATATTTCTAGTTTAACATAACAAACTTTAAAAAATTGTGGTAAGTATGTTAATACATATACGTGTTTTGCTTGGGAGTATTTTCATAAATATTTTCTTTACTTTTCACCAAATCATCATGTTGTAATCTTTTTTCCATAAAGATGCGAATTATACGATGTATTTTAATGAACAAAAAATGTTAAACTTTGTTTCGTACCTTGTGTTTTATATGTAGGATCCTGTATGAATGTTAAAATGAACAAAATATTAAAGCTTATCAGGTAGCATTGACAATTCAAATAATTCCACCTTCTTTAAAGAAAGTGGTGGTCACTCTTTTATCATATACAAACTTGGGTCGAATGAAAAAATATTTTAATAGGCACAAATGTTCGAACATTTAACGATAATCACAATAATAAAACTTCATCAAGTTATTAAGTAAGAAACTTGGTGTTAACGGATTTTATTGCTATTTCGTATTTGCAACACTTTAGATGTGTATTTAATTTAAGAAAGACATTTAAGTACTAATACGAAGCAAAGGGACCAGAAGCGTCCTGGGAACACGATAGAAATACAGTCTCTTTATTATAAATCAATAGAAAAGAATTATCAATAGTTTGCACTACCAATGCCAATAACTGTATGTATTGAGAGATTTACTATTTTAACACCTTTATTTTCTCATGTGTGTAATGTGTAACCTAAAAGTATTACAATACCAAAGGTGATATAATTGTTTATATAAATATACATAGAAATAATTGAAAGAAGCTAAAAATAATTACTACTTATGTATATGTTTCTGTACATAGTGTTGGTGACGATATATGATATCTTAATTGCAAAATCATGATAGACATAATGATAATGTAAATAGGCTTTGCTTACATATGAAGCTTAAATGGAATGAGAGAAAAATGTATGACTGTTTTACAGAGAAGTGAAGTCGTAATATATGTACGTTAAATATGGTTTATATTATATGAGATGTATTCATTATATTTTGATTTATTCCAAGAACATATATAAAGTATATGTTTGTGGAAACATTTTGTACATTTTTTAAGTTTCAACATTGAATAGTAACCTTTTTGTGTTCCGTAAACGTATTAGACTTTTCCTCTGTTGTAGAGGAATGCATTTCTACAATGCATGGGTTCTTCTCCATGAAATATCAATTTATTACAAAAGAGGCCTATAAAACAAATAAATTATTACACGGACGCAATAAAAATTAAGGAAATTTTCGAAAATTTGCGTAAGCCGTATTACAATAGCACACTCATTTGCTCTATAAAAATGTTTGTTACATGGTAGGGGACTCATTTTTTGATTTGCTAACTAGGATACGAATTAGGAAATGTTAGAATACTTAGGAGTAGTTGGATTACATATTATAATTTTTAAAATAATTATTCGTTGGGTTAGCTGTGTGAAGTTGTTTCATATGTTGCAAAACATTCAAATACATGATTTCTCAGAGTTAGTCTTAGATTTGGTGCTACTAAGATTATGTCACGGTAAATTTTGAACCGAAAAGAGGTAATTGTTTTAGAACAAACTCACTTTAGCAAGTTATATATACATATTAGAAGTGTGTAGTGAAATCTACAAGATATGGACTGAACAATAGTTATTTTTCATATTCGCCCCACTAACCATGTCACACTAAGAGCAACAAAATATTAACAAGAATAATAAGTAAATCAAATATAAGTACAATGATACTTAAAAAATAACAGATTTTGTGCAAGAACTACAAAACGTATTTAAATATTTACAGATTAGCCTTCCACAACGAATGGTTCTCCAGGAATTCTTTATGAAAAATTTCTGGTTTGATTATACAATGGAACGTTTCAAATGAATGTTGACTTCAGTTTGAAAGACTAATTAGATTTTATAATTAATCAAAGTTATTATTTTTCCATCTGTGTCATTTTTATCACAATCTATTAAATTGCAACGTAAATTGTATTCTTAATATTTACGAATATATGTGAGAAATGAATATATGTTACAATAAAATTCAAGAAGTATCTTCCTTCACCCACCTTATTGATTAGTCATATAGGAAATATACTTCCAACACTATTTAAATTATTGAATATTAAAAAAACAGGTAAACTAATTAAATCACAATAACTAAGAAAAAAGATCACAGAAAATTTCAAAACTTAATTTTTAAAAAATACCCACTAAAGTGATGTTATATGTATTAACAATTGTTAAAAAAATTATTTAAAATTAACAAATGAGCATAATTGTTTCATACATGAGGAAAGGGACTAAATTTATTTAAATGAGAGTCGTTATTTGAAATCGCGACTTAAATATTAATTATACTTTCAAATTTAAAATTACATAATTATCACACTACGTTCAAAACAAAAGAATTGTGTGTTAACTGTTTTGATTCATAGCAAAATTTATATTTTGTTTTATAAACTAGATTTTCATTAAGATTACAAGCAAGATACCTGCATACTTATGAATAAATGTAATTCCTAGTTTGTTACAATGCACCAATATTTTATTTATTTTCTTTAATTGTTTATAAGAACCAATTAAACAGCATTATATGTTTTAAAGGAACATAATAACTAGTCCCACCATCGATAGCAAGTATTCAATATTATTCGCTTCCTTATTTTTTTAAATATTTTATTATTGTCTTCTCATGTATTTGTTCCTCTGAAGATCACAGTCGTTATCGTTGTAAGACATAAACCCATGACAGGTTGGAGTAAAATTAACATTGCTTTTAATTATTTTATGTGTATATTTAAATTATTAAAAGTAATTATTAAAAGCCTTATAATCTCATTATATTGTGAATTATTATTATGGCATCGCTGAAGTTATAAAGGTGGTATTGAGAGATTACTGTACAAATGAGTTTAAAGAAAGTATGTCATAAAATGTAAAGTATAGCGAGAGGGAAAATTTATTGTTGATTTTCAAAGTGATTCAGTTAGCATCCTATACGATAGTCGTGACTTGCTTCTATCATAATGTATATTCTTTATTAATGGATGTATGGTTAATTAGTACAGCCTAGAGAGACACCTAACAAAGATAGAGGGAAAACTTACACTCGAAAAAACAAAATGTGAAAATAGGAAATGCACACATCTATCTTCAAAGAAAGATCTAAAAGCGTACTACTTTCGTTCGTAGAGGATTGCGAAGTCACGAAATCGACACCAAAATATTCTCTCTTCCTATTGAAGGAAATACCTGTATAAATAATGAAAAGCTGTGCAAATTTTCTTATGATAGGTATGAAACAAGTTTGTAAATTTTTTTACATTACTTACATTTTTTATTAGTTATTACATTAAAGTAACTTGTAGATCATTGTTAGTAAGAGCACGGTGAATGAGATGGTACTACGACATTATATAATAAAATTTGTAAGAACGTGGTGATTACTGTGCTACTGGCATATTGTACATTATAATGAAATGCAAATTAATGTTATGGAAAGAAACATACTAGCACTTTGTACATATATACATATACTCACAAGTATACAGGATATATATAAACTACACCAATGAACTTTTATAATCGATACTATGTCCAAAAGTAGGAAAAATAAAATTTCTAGTTAGCATTAGTTACGAAACACATTGTTATAAAGCAGCTGAAAGTGTGCGAAAATATTGCTGAAAATAACAGAGAACAAAATCTGAAAGAGCGCAGCAAATTAGGATTAACAAGTTATACATAAATTTTATTAGCTTTAAACATGTTTCAGAAGCATGTGCTGTCTGGATAACGAATTGTATGAAGAAAATATATCATGAGAAACAATAAAGTGTTATGTTATTACTTTAGCAAAGAATTTTTGCCATAAAGTAAGAGAAATGGAAATTGATATTTGAGAATATTTACTACTTAACGTAATTTAAAACACGAAAACTTTGTAAGCTTTAAAATTAAGTGCTTAGTAATGAGCAACTTAATTACACAAAAAACCAAATTTTATCTTGGCTGCAAATTAGGTTTACATGTTGTATTGAAAAGAATTTACGTAAATTTTCCAACAGACGTTTGAAGTATTTTAACTTAGATTTCTAGATTTCAAACAAAAATACAATCCATTCCTTAGAAGTAGGGCACTTACTCAAATATTTTATTTCTTTGGGGTTTAGCAATAACCATAGAAGCAAAATTTAACCAAACTGTATTCATTGTCTTTTATGAAGATGGCGGGTAGCTATGGTTTTGACTTTGTCCAGAAATTTTGTATACCAAAGTGTAATGGCGTTCTTATGAGGAGAAGCAACCTCCTATTGGCTGAAAAGTGAGTTGTACTGTAATAAAAGAAGACATTAATATATTTTTACTACACAAAATAATTTCTGTTGCATGATTGACACCATTTTAAAAAATACCCCCATGAGTGTTTGAAATAAAACTTAGGCATCTAGTTCAGTAAATTTTGCACTAGTTACCTAAAGGAAAAATAGAAAAATAAAGATGTAATCTCTCCCGGTTAGCCTGCATTTTGGGGTAAATATCGTTCAAGTTCAAGAACCAATAACTTTTTCAAAAGTAATTATTTTATTTATGAGCAAAAATCAAAATCGCAGTAGCTCATACCCGGGAAATATGACGTGCTCCAGTACCTTCCAACCCCATTGTCATAAAAGTATCTACGCCGCATGGGCAATATGGTATTCGGCATTGTCGTGATTCGTGAATCAGAATTGGTTCAAACTGCAGAAGATGTGGCTGTTTGTACCGCAATACTTGGCCCAAATGCTGACTCAGATACGAGGCATAGTACGCAGCATTAAGAGTAACTCCTGGTGACACTTGATGCCAGAGGATAATGCCTTTGTGGTCATAGGACATTATCATCATAGACTTAATGTTTGCTACCTCTTGTTTGAACTTTCTAGTCGTGAGGACACCGGGTAGCACCACTCACTAGATGTTCGTTTTAATTCTGGTTCGTATGATCTTCCCCATGCTTCATCAAATGCAATAATGCGGTGCAGAAATTAACATCTACTTACGCTAAACGTTTAAGGTATCGGTGGACATGTGGTACCCATCTGGGTGCAATCTTACGCATGCTGAGATTGAGTGTAAGCATGTGGTACACTGACGCAGATAAAATATTCAATTTATTAACCAGTTCACTGCACGTCCATCATCGATCATTTTCGAGCAATGTTTGGGGTCCTTCCACATGATGTTGATCCGTAGCCGTTCCAATAAGGTTCCCAGCCTCCATTTTCTATGTCTGTTGACTGACATCCCGTCTCGAACGCCGCAGCCCATCTCGCAACCATCCGATAAGGTAGAGGACTATCACCACACATTTCACGTAATCCTTTGTAGATCAGACAACAATTTCGACCTCGTTCCGCACCGTAAACATTGTTCAGGGTGATATGTCACGCTCAGCTCACTTTAACATCGTCCACTGATCACACACACCGTAATACGGAAACAAGAAGTCGTCAATACAATCGCTACACTTTCCAGGAATAAACTACGTTCATCATTGGTCATCCGGATAAACAACAACAATCGCAGTTAGGTTGCCACTTTAGTGTAAACGCCGCTCGTAAATTGATAATTTATTATGCTTGTTTTCACGTAGTCGGACATACAAAATTCCCACATAAACTCTTGTGCAGGAGTATTATTTGTGCTAAATTTGTCAAAATACTATTGCTAGGTTATAAAAATTTCAAGCTTGATCTCTTTCAGTTTATATCATTATAAAGCACATGTTTTTTAAACCATATTTATTAAAATTTCTCTTAAGTAGATTTGGAATGATATCGATTCTAGAAGCTTATCGGTCTAACACAAATATATCCTATAATATATAAATAAATAATACATAATATATATGGAGATATTTCGTTTTAACTTATTTTATTACGATCAATTTATACGCTGTGAGATGTGTAACTTTGGTTATAACATGTTATGTGTGTGACTTGTGCATATATGACCTTGTAGTTGCCTTTCATAATATTTGTAGTTGTTGTAGCTTTGTACACATAACAAAAATGAATGATGAAAAAGTATATAATATATATTAAATGAAGATGTAAATGAAAAAAAGCTCATTTTAAACGGAGTGGGTTTAAAAAATGAATCCCATATCCGTCACAAAATCTGTGATCCCTGGCATATAAATACAAATAAAGACATGAACTTTAAAACAATGTTTTCATTGATTTATTAATCCCACTCAAGTTAGGACAACTACTGTTTATAAATGTCAATATAACAATTGAATCAGTTAATGCAAAGAGGGCTCCAGTCAAATAAACTTTAGTTTTAAGAAATATAAGAAACACATTGCAGTTTTGAAACTATAAAATCAAGACAAACCATTTTTCCCATGTAGATAAAAATTACATTAATCGAATGCTGTATAGGAAAACCATGTTTATGCTCATTATCATGGTAAGAAAATGATTTCCGCTGTGGACTGAAGCCTTTCATGCATGTAAATTATAGGCAAACCCCTGTATGTATTTAAATTTTATTTAGTTATTATTATTTGCTCTTTTTAAACACAAAACTGTGTTAAGACATTTTTTATCATGTTTCAGACGTTGCAGGTCTATTGGGGTGAAGTCAATAGCTATTGCTACTAATATATAAAACAAATATAATTCTCCATGTAGAAAGGGCTTCAGTCACTAACTTAGGCCCATGTTGCCTAGAATAATCAAAGTTGACATTGTTTATAAAATGTTAGACCAATGAAACTGAAGCTCTTTATGCATATAGACATAAGTGTACTCAATAGGAACAAAAATCTTATGTTAACTCAATTTCGCCATCATGGTGACTGAGGCCATTTTTGCATGAACGAATTCAATTGTAAATCCAGTACTTACTCTACAACAATGTAATAAACAGGAGCTGAAGCTTTCTTAGTGACATGATGCGAATATATGTTCTCGAGATCCAAGTAAAGTGTTCGTTGTCCAGCATTTCAAGAACATGCAAACTACATAAAACAGACAAATCGGGTTCCACAAACTCAGGATATTGAGATAGGAAAAATAAAGGACGCCATACCAATTTTGAAAAAAAGCAGCAATCTCAATAGAGATGTTGGCTATCTACTTAGTAACACCTGGATTTACCTAATAAGAAAGCATCAGCCAACAACTAGTCACAGCCAGTCATTAGACCAACAATTGATTGGACAACACACCAACCAATCAGAAAGCACTAGCCACCGACCAATCACAGCCAGTCTTTAGGCAGAAAACTTATTGGACAATCCATCAACCAATCTGAGCCCACCTTGCTCACTCCAGGTAGTATATATACAAAATTCCTTTGCCTGGTCTCTTCATACTGATCCTTGAAGATAAAACAGTGTTTGTTCTCGAAACGTTAGACAACGAACACTTCACCTGGTTGATATTACGAGAACATGTATTTTCAGTAAAAAATATTCAGACCATGAACGCTATGAGTTTTATTTACGTGCCAAGGAAGAAGAACAAGAAGAAATATATATACGTTTCTTAACTGAGTAACTACTAGAATGACTATTCTTTGAAAAATATTAAAATTTATGAATAATATTTGAAATATATATATATATATATATATATATATATATATATATAGTTATAAGACTGCAGTGATTTGCTACTGGACATTATAATAATAATAATAATAATAATAATAATAATAATTATTATTATTATTATTATTATTATTATTATTATTATTATTATTATTATTATTATATCTTTTTGGCTTCAAACAAGTCCTATTTCTTTTGAATTAAATAAATAATGCATTTCTTCTCTCTCCCCCCTTGTTCAACATGTTAGGGGCTACATTTCCTAAACATAATCTTGCGCAGCATTTATAGTAAATCCTTGATGGCACTATATGTGAAGGAATAATGCTTTCATGGCCAGTCGAGTCAGTTAATGATACATGGGGAATATTTTATATATATATATATATATATATATATATATATATATATATATATATATATATATATATATATATATATATATATATATCGCATGTAACTTACAAACGATATGATTTAAAACACTGTGTTTTCAAAATATAATAGCTAGATATAAGAAAGAACATTCATGCAAGTGCATTAGTAAACATTCAGTATGACCATAGTTATTGAAATATAAACTTCGGTGCAAAGTAGCCCCATAGGTGGGGATGCTTTGCACAACATACAAAAACGTATGTTCAACATACGATCATAATGTTTCTGTGCAATGTTTTTCCTTCAGTATTTATACATTTTACTTCCTGCACAAAACTGCATGCAGTCCACAATATTGATAGACTATTAGAATAATGGTAGAGTATCAGCACTTAGTGCGAATTATCGATATTTGTAAAGAAAATTATGTATTTTCTGGTACCGGCACAGGAACCACATTCTGATAGTTTAGCATATGTCCCACGAAAATGCCACCTCAGGAATAGAAAAATAATCCGCATGAACTGATTTGCTTTGGTTATTCCTTATATACAAGAATATCATCCCAAACGTAATCAGTGGAAGATTTACGGGATTTGGGACTTTCAGGCTGAAGCCCACCCAAATTGCATGATTTCTTTTAACAAAAATATAATGTTAGTCATTTCTATAAGCTTCAAGACCTCCAAAAATCTAATTATTTCTTTAAAAAAAAAAAAAACGAAGCCTTTGTGAGTGAAGATCCTCTCAAACTATTTTTCTGGATCCGCCACTGTTCATAATTTATTTTCCAACAAGAAATTCATTCTGGCATCTACCTAAATACAAAATTTACCTAAATTTAGAATACAGGAGGTTCCAGTAGTAATAATTTCCTATCTAAGGAATATTTTAGACCGATGCAAACCCCGATAAGAAGTTGAAACCGCCTTCTCCCAGTTTTACCTTCTTTTTTTCATGACTTTAAAACGTTTCACATTTCAATTTCAACTATTGCAGCAAAGTCAGGTTATACACAGTAGTATTCTACGAAAGTGACTTAACTTTAACGGAAATTCTTGTACGTGATATCTCAAATTTTGTCGGCCTTTACAATGACTGCTTTCCATACCTCTACAACAACAAACCCTCCGAGTAATTAGAACTGATGTTAACCACCAACATTATAGCCAAAATATAGTTAGGTGTTCTATCTTACGGTATAAACTTCCTCTTTACAGCTCATGCAGGCACGCAGCCAAGGAGGTTCCGGAGGAGACCAGAAATTAAAAAAAAAAAAAAAAAAGGGAAGGATGAAACAAAATGAAATGAGAAAAAGAAGGACCAGCGTTAAAACTAAACTACAGGAGGCTTTTGATTACTCTTTCTTATGAGGAAATTTGTATTACTTGCAATACATGGTTGCGAGGTGAGTGATTTATCCTGGAGGGATCAGGAAATTTGAAATTTCTAGAAAAGATGCGGAATTCTCAGAATTTCTGTTACTAGTCAGGGAAATTTCAAACTTCCGAAAGCATAGTGCCGTTCTGTAACAGCGTGGACACTTTTTATCATAATTTTTCGTCATCGCATTCTTGCAATATCAAACATGTTATTTCAAAAACAATTTTCTACTGCTCCTTTAACCTGTCATTTGAAACAGACAGTAGTTGACGGAGTAATAAAAACAAAAATATATGTGGAAAGAAAGTTCTGTTAACATTTGATTCAACAGAAAAAGGAACGCAGATATTGCAAAATATTTTACAAAACATTATTGAGTATGTACTTTTTATAATAGTGAATATATACTTTTTATAATAGTTGAGGTCATAATGAAAGGAAAATTGTTATATTTGAACAAACAGAGGAAGGATGTAAATAGTGTATAATCTTTTTCAATACTTTTTTTTTTTAAATTTTACTCGAGATTTCTTTTTAGTTTATTAAAATACTTACCAATATATCATCACAAACCAATATATGTTGATAGTAAAGTAGTTTAGATTGATCGAGCTCCTGGGCCTTCAGAATTTCATGTCACCCCCCCTTCCCCGTTACGAAATCCTGGCTAAACGAACCAATATATGTTCCAGTAAAATTGTTTAGAATGATCGAGTCCCTGGTGTGATGACCACAGTATTTCATGTCACGGATCCCCCCCCCCCTTTCACGAAATCCTGGCTACGTGCCTGGTTCATGGTTTTAGCGACAGAAGACTGTGAAACTCTTTTCATATCTTGTCCAAAGTAACCTCTGATGTGCAAAATAACCCCGTCTTACGATATATACAGGGCTGGATTTAGGGGGGTGCACCGGTGCACGTGCATCCCCCCTTCGTTGTAAATATACACTGTCTAAAATGAGAAGCTAGGAGTGAAAATAGCAACACTTTCCGAAACTTTCTGTCATTATTTTTCCGTTTGGGGCTTAAGAGAAAGCAGAGCTTTCCAAAAGCAATAATTTAAGTCAATTTTCTTAACGTTGAAGGAAAAGGATTTACCAAGCAAAACAATATAACATTTGTCAAATAGGGGAAGAAAACAGAAGCCAGTAGGAGAGAATAACTTTTTTTCCTGCATATCATTTGTGACTCTCTTTAAAATAATACCATACCCCCCTCCCCGTTCTATGTATCAGCGTTGTCAGGGATAAACACTATCTACGCCTGTCACTTTGAAGAGTTTCAGTCTGATTGATCATTTTAGTAGTTATTGGTGCACCCCTTCGGAATATCCTGGATCCGACCCTTACGACAGAGCATAGCACTTGTTTTACTAAGGAGGGATTTTTGAAAATTCGAATGGGGAAAGGAGAGAAGAGAGATGACAATTATCTTAAAATGTCCATATTTCGGAGTCTCTGAATGGTAGAGACATGAGAGTCTGTATACCATCATATATCTGTTTAAAATCATTAGACAAGGCTTTCAAAGTTTTTTTAATATTTAATCTAGAAGGGAAGAAAAAGGGGGCATTACAATTATTACAATAAGACGTCCATATCACGGGATCTGAAGGTTAGACTCATGAAGTTCGTCATTTAGACTTTTCGTTTAAAATGATTAGACGTTTTTTTTTCCTAGAATGGCAAGAAAAAAGGCTGAAAGAAAAATGGTGGACTTACAGTTGTTGTAACTAGATGGAAATATGTCGAAATTCGTTAAGGTTAGAGACATGAAATTTGATTTTTAGATTTTTCATTTAAAATAACTAAAAGCCGTATTTCAGCATGTTTTTTTTATATATTCCCTAGAAGGGAAGAGAAAACGCGGGTAGATAAAAAAGAATAGGGTTGTAATTGTTAAAATAAGATGACCATATCTCTACAGCGTATTTTGATGTTCCCTTAAGAAGGGAAGAATTATAAGATGACCATATCTCTACAGCGTATTTTGATGTTCCCTTAAGAAGGGAAGAATTATAAGATGACCATATCTCTACAGCGTATTTTGATGTTCCCTTAAGAAGGGAAGAAGTATAAGATGACCATATCTCAAAAGCCATTAAGATTAAGAGATATGTTAGTAATATGAAAACTGCGAGGTCGTAGACCGATCAAATGCTGGGGTTTAGAAACAAAGTCCCGAGCTACCTGAAAACTAGTGTTAATACAAAATTTTTCAAGGTTTCTACGTCTAGTAATTTCAGAATTCTGGTGAACAAGCAGAAAAAACACTTTCAAGCTCCCTTCCTTTTGTTAGGGGTCGTAGTCACGAAATCTTGCCTTATCTACAATTTAGGGTACAGAGGCGACTAGACCTTACGTTTTCCCCGTAAGTTTTACGTTTTTATTTTTATTTTCTCCGTAAAATTATTTTGTCCGTTTCTTTAATAATTCAAATACATCATAGCCGTCGACACATAAAATATATATACAATTTTGTAAGTGCATTTTTTTTTTATTAGAGGATTTGGATCTCACAAACTGATAACAACGTAAGAGAACGATGTAACTTAGTATTCAGAGAAAAAATACAACTTGTTGCGTTTTTACCTCCTATCTAGCCGGTACGCCAGCCTTATGATAATTTGGTTTTGGTACCTTAGCCTTCATCTGTCAACATCATTTTTGTCATATCGGAGCTCCGATCGGTCGTGATATACTGATATCAGAAACAAGCTACTGTTAACTAATAAAAGCATGATTGTCATAAACAGACGCTAATGTAAACTAACAAAGGCACAATAAAAGCACCAATGTCAAGAATAAAAGCACTAATGTCTAGAACAGAAGCTACTGTGAACCAATAAAAGCAGAGTTCCAACTGATTGTGAATTTCAGTGTTCTGCTATTATTTTTGCAAGTACAAAGAAAGATGTGGGACTGTTAAGAGGTGCAATTTCATTAAAATAGCCCTACACTTAAAAGACAACGTAGATTCGTGTAATATACGTGGTTGGTTAGATTTGATTGTACCTTTTTTTTAGCACAGAGGTTATATGGAACGAAAACCTGGCTTAACCTGGAATCTGAGCCAAGTGATCTCCCACAGAGAATTGTAATATACTATTTGTGTTTTATGTGTTGCACAATTGGTTTCAATGAAATTGCACCAGTTTTCAATCAAAATTAGTGTGTTACAATGTGAAACCGTACCGTATATATTTGTTATATGCAAATTCTCAATATCACATATCTTTCGTTTTTTCCTCTAAAAATCAAAAGGTCTTCCTTTTTCCTTTCTGAAAACTCTGCCAACCCTACGAGCGACATTTATAATTATAAAAAAAATAAATAAATAATAAAATAAAATAAATCCTACGACTGATCAGTGTTCCAATGTAATGTATAAACATGAAACCTGAAGCAAATTTCTAGGGAATACATAATTTATATGTGTTTTCGAAGAAGGTGTGTTGAATAAAAATGGACGAACAAATAAATGAGTGGAATGTAATTTTGTAGATCACTGAATGCAATATGGACTTAAAAACTTAAAACATCTCAGATAGATGGAACACATTACTGCACGAGATATCTGGGGAAAATGGTGGACATTCTTGCAAAGTTCTAATCCTTATTCTGTATTGATACTAACATCTTAGCAAGACAATTGTTATAGAATTCCTTTCTAACGACGTCTGAATAAATTCTTTAAATTCTTAACATTTTTCATTCTTAATTGATATTCAGCGCTAAAATCTGCTATTACTTACAACAGATATAAGATACTTTTACATAATAACAACAGCCTGTACTTGTTAGTTGCTTCCGAGCGAAAGATTGACTTGATTATGCCATTCCTTCACTATGCTGAACGTAATTCTCCGATAAATCATCGAAAAATGCTTAAATTGGCTAATTCGTTCGAAGGTTATCCAAGATTTATTTGGATTCACTCTCTGCCAAGATCTTCATTGGCCTACAAAGACTATTATGTTACAACACGTAAGTATAAGATAATCAGTTGACTTCTGTACGTTGTTAACAAGTAGGTGACGTCAGTTGACAGTAAACGAATCAAATTAGATCCTTTACATTTAGTGGTAAATAGAGTTTTAAAATTTGAATATTTTTACAATATGTTTTTCGAATTTTCAAAGAAAATAATGTCTTAATAATTGAACAAAATATTCCATTAAATAAGTAACTATTCCGAACATCAGCAATTGTTCGACGGGTTAATCGAATAATGTACAATTGCTTAAATGATTAATCGAATGGTGGAAATTGTTCGAATGATTAATCGAATAGCGGACATTGTTCGAATAATGAATCGAATGGAGGACATTCTTATAATAATTAATAGAATATCGAACGTTGTTGGAATAATTAATCCGCTAATGGATATTGTTCGAATAGTTAATCGAACAGCAGACATTGTTCAAATAATTAATCGAATACTGGCCAATGTTGAAATAAATGATCGAATACTGGACATAGTTCGAATAATTAATCGAATTCTGGAAATTGCTCGAATAATTAATCAAATAGTGGATATTGTTGGAATAATCGAATAGCGAACACTGTTCGAATAATTAACAGCATAGCGGGCATTGATCGAATAATAAATCATTCGAATAAATAATGGAATGACAGATATTATTCGAATAAATAATCGAATAGCGGAGATTGTTCAAATTATTAAACGTATAACGGACAATTGTCATCCAAACAAAGAAAATTGTTCAAGCAGCAAATGTATACACGACTCCAAAAGTGCATTACCACCTGCAATTCTCGTTTTCCTGCAATAGCAGGCAACCCAAAAAGCTCGGCGGTTGGGTTGGTTCCGAATTCGAAAGGCGCTGGACCAAACCTCAATTTTGTAATAAATATATCAGTGTGGCAGACTGCAAATGAGAGAATAAAACAAATTGTTAAAAATAACAATAATATTATCATGACGGAGATGGATGACATCAAAAGTTACAAAATGATCTTACTTAAGCAGTTCAAAAAAGATGAATGGCAAAAGACACATATCAGAGGAAAACATTTCTCTCTTCACCTCCCAAAAAAAGAATCTCATAAAAAAGAAAAAAGTTACATAAAGTTACGTAAGTTTTAATATAAAAGCCCCACTCTATATTGTGAAAGTTGACACGCGAAAGGCAAGAACAACTGAATCAAAGTGAATAAAATTGTGCACAGATATTGTAGACGTAAAAGGAGGGAATACGAGTTTCGTATTTTCCTGGAAAAAACGGTTGGGTGGGGCACGGACCCCTCCAAACCTTTTATCACGAAATATCAAAACTGCTAGTAACAGTATGTCAGAAGTGTGTAAAAGACATGAATAATTGCAACGGAACATTTTGTATTGAAAATACGCAAAAACTAAAGGAATACGGCCTTTTTAAATTTTCTGCGGAAAAACGGATTTAGGGGCAAAAGCTCCCACCCAAAATTTTGAAACTTGATGTCCGAAAGGCAAGAAGTGAACCGAAGTGAACGAAATTAAGCGCAGATATTGCAAACGTAACATGAGGATACGAGTTTCGTATTTTCCTCGAAAAAACGGTTAGGTGGGGCACGGAACGTGGCACGGAAAATCAAATGTGCTGGTAACAGCATGTCAGATGTGTGTAAGGGACATGAAGAATTTAATCAAACTGCGTCTATGGACAATACGCAAAAAATAAAGGAAAACATTTATTTAAATTTTCTGTGAAAAAAACAGTTTTAAGGGAAAAAAGCTCAAACCCAAAATTTTGAAAGTTGATGCCCGAAAGGCAAAAGGAAGTGAACCGAAGTGAATGAAATTGTGCACAGATATTGTAGATATAAAATGGGGGAATACGGTTTTAGTATTTTTCTGGAAGTAACGGTTCGGTGGGGCACTAACCCCTCCAAACCTTTGATCACGAAATATCAAAAGTGCAAGTAACCGTATCTGAGATGTGTGTAAAGGACATGAAGAATTGCAACGAAACTTTATGTGTGGACAAAAAAATAAATGAATATTGTTTTTTTTTATTTTCCGCGGAAAACGGTTTTAGAGGGAAAAATTCCCACACAAAATTTTGGAAGTTGACGCCCGAAAGGCAGAAGAAAAAATGAAATTTTTCAGTTTTACGTCTCACGCTTATGCCGGTTAGGCTAAAGGAGACAGACGTTGATGATGAGTAATGAATGAAATGGTGGAATGAAGAAAGTGGGAGGAAACGGAGAGCCCCTAGAAAACCCACGCACACGGTGTTTGTCCACCACAAACTTCACTTAGCGGGGGCTGGGATCGAACCCAGGATCCCAAGCACCAGAGGTGAATGCTTTACCACTGAGCCACGGCGGCCCCTGAAAAGCAGAAGTAAACCGAAGTGAATAAACATTTTCACAGATATTGAATACGTAAAATGAGGATACGAATGTCGTATTTCCCTGGAAAAAACGGCCGCGTGGGGCAAGGACCCCTCCAAACATTTGACCACGAAAAATAAAAGTTCTTGTAACAATATGTCAAATGTGTGTATAGGACATGAAGAATTGCAACGAAACTTTGTGTATGAACAATAGGCAAAAAATGAAAGAATACGTTTTCTTAATGTTCTGCAGGAAAACGGTTTTAGGGGGGCAAATGAACCCACCCCAAAAGTTTGAAATTTGACGCCGAAAAAGCAAGAAGAAGTGAACCGAAGTGAATGAAATTTTTCACACATATTGTGAAAATAAAATGTGGGAATTCTAGTTCCGTATTTCCTGAAAAAACTGTTAGGTGGGGCACGGACCACTCCAAACATTTGCTCAGGAAATATCAAAAGTGCTAGTAACAGTATATCAGATTTGTGTAAAGGACATGAAGAATTCCAATGAAACTTTATGTACGGGCAATACGCAAAAAAAAAAAAAAAAAAAATGGAGAAGGGTTTTTCTGCGGAAAAACTGTTTTAGGGGCAAAAGCTCACACAAAATTATGAAAGTTGACGCCGGGAAGGCAAAAAGAAGTGAACCGAAGTGAATCAAATTGTGCACGGACATTGTAGACATAAAATGAGGTAATATGGGTTTGCTATTTTCCTGGAAAAAAAGGAGTGGGTGCGGCACGGACCCTCCCTAACGTATGATCACAAAATATCAAAAGTGCTAGTATGTCAGATGTGTGTCAAGGACATGAAAAATTGCAACATAACTTTGTGTATGGACAATACGCAAAAAGTAAACGAATACGGGTTTTTCTAAGTTCTGCGGGAAAACGGTTTTAGTGGGCAAAAGCTCCCACCCTAAATTTTGAAAGTTTAACTCGAAAGGCAAACAGAAGTGAATCGAAAAAAAATGAAATGAAATCTTTAAGTTTTACGTCCCACGGTTATGCCGGTTAGGCTAAAGGAGACGGTGATGATGAGTAATGAATGAAATGGTGGAATGAAGAAAGTGGGAGGAAACGGGAGAACCCCGAGAAAACCCACGCACACGGTGTTTGTCCACCACAAAGTTCACTTGGCGGGGGCTGGGATCGAACCCGGGACTCCAAGCACCAGAGGTGAACGCTCTACCACTGAGCCACCGCGGCCCCAAGAAGTGAATCGAAGTGAGTGCAAATGTGAACATATATTGTAGACAAAATAAGGATACGGGTTTCATATTTTCCTGGAGAAAATAGTCGTGTGGGGCACGGACCCCTCCAAACCTTTGATCACAAAAAATTAAAATGCTAATAACAGTATGTAGAAAGAGTATAAGAGACATGAAGAATTGCAATGAAACTTTTTGTATGGATAATACGCCAGAAATAAATCAATTCGGGTTCTTTTATGTTCTGTTGAAAACTGGTATTAGGGGGCAAAAGCTCCCGCACAAAATTTTGAAAATTGACGCCCGAAAGGCAAAAAGAAGTGAACCGAAGTGAATGAATTTCTACACAGATATTGTAGACGTAAAATGAGGGAATACGGTTTTCTATTTTCCTGGAAAACAGGGTTGGGTGCTGCATGGACCCCTCCAAACCTGTGATCACGGAATATTAAAAGTGCTGCCAACAGTATGTCAGATGTGTGCAAACAACTTGAAGAATTCCAACATAACTTTGTGTATTAAGAATACGCAGAAAAATGAATACTTTTTTTTTTGTTCTGCGAAAAAACGGTTTCAGGGGCAAAAGCCACCACCCGAAAATTTGAAAGTTGACGTCCGAAAGGCAAGAAGAAGTGAGCCGAAGTGAATGAAATTGTGCACAGATATTGCAGACGTGAAATGAGGGTATGAGTTTGGTACTTTCCTGGGAAAAACAGTAGGGTGGTGCACAGACCCCTCCAAACCTTTGATCCCGAAAAATCAAAAGTAATAATAACAGTATGTCAGATGTGTGTAAAGGAAATAAAGAATTGCAACATAACTTTGTGTATGGACAATACGCAGAAAGTAAATGAATACGGGTTTTGTTATGTTCTGCGGGAAAACGGTTTTTGGGGAGCAAAACCTCCCAAACAAAATTTTGAATGCTGACTCCCGAAAGGCAAAAAGAAGTGAACCGAAGGGAGTGAATTTGTACACAGATATTGTAAACATAAAGTGAGTGAATACGGGTTTCGTATTTTCCTTTAGAAATCGGTTGGGTGGGGCACCGACCCCTCCAAAGCTTTGATCACAAAAATGAAAAATGCTAGTAACAATATGTTAGATGTGTGTAAAAAACATGAAGAATTGCAACAAAACTTTCTGTGGACAAAAAATAAAGAATATGTTTTTCTTTTTTGCGGAAAGACGGTTTTAGGGGCAAAAGAACCCAAAACCAAAATTTTGAAAGTTGACGCGCGAAAGGTAAGAAGAAGTGAAGTGAAGTGAATGAAATATGGACAGATATTGTAGACACAAAATTAGGGAATAAGTTTCCTTATTTTCCTGGAAAAAACGGCCAGGTGGAGCATGGATCCCTCCAAACCCTTCATCACGAAATATCAAAATATCTAGTAACAGTATATCAGATGCATGTAACGGACATGAAGAATTGCATCAAACTGCGTGTATGGGTTGAGTTGAGTTGATTTTAGTTTAGCGTCCCTTTCAGCAGCGAGGCTATATGAGACGTGGACCTACTGATTAACGTGGAATCCGAACCACATGAGCTCCCGCCGGGAATCGAACCCGGGTCTCCCACGCCAAAGGCGCGTACGCTAACCACTTAGCCACGGAGCGAGTATGGGCAATACGCAAAAAATAAACGAATACATTTTTTTAATTTTGGTTAAAAACGGTTTTGGTTGGCAAAAGCCCCCGTCTACAATTTTGGAATTTGACCCCAAAAGACAACAAGAAGTGGACCGAAGTGAATGAAATGTCCACTAATATTGTAGAGGTAAGGTGAGGGAATACGTGTTTCGTATTTTCCTGAAAGAAAAAAAAATGTGAGTGAACCGAGGCGTTGAGTCGCAGGAGAAGTAAACCGAAGCGAAAGCAATTGTATGTAGATATTGGATATGTAAAATATGGCCTCTCGTGTTTCACAAGTGTCGTGTCTCCATCCGATTTCTTCAAATTTGGCGGATCAAGTAACAGCAAACACAAACAGTATAGCGTATTTTATAGTATTTCAGGAGGCACTTTTACCCTTGCAATGTTTTTTCAGCATAAAGAAAAACACGTGTCGATTTATTTCCAGTTTGCTATTGGTATGCCAAATTTGAAGCAAAACGGATAGGAACACTTGAGAAACACGAGAGCCCTTATTTTACATATAATGTCTACACACAATTTGATTTGCTTGGGTCCACTCCTTTCTGAGCTATTACGGTAATATTTCCTTTTTTGGGGGGGATGGGACCTAGGCCCCAACACTGTTTTTCCGCAAAAATTAAAACACGTTTCATATACTGTTTTGCAAATAGTCCCTTTACGAAGTTTCGTTCCAATTCTCCATATTCTTTAGGAACTTTTGCGTATGCTTATTTGCACTTTTGATATTCCGTAATCAACGGTTTAGAAGGTCCGTGCCTCACTCAACCGCTTTTCCCAGGAGAATACGAAACCCAATTATTTCGTTTTTCGTCTACAATATCTGCGCACAATTTCATTTAATTCGGTGCACTTCTTCTTGCATTTTGGGCCTCAAATTTCAAAATTTGGGATGGGGGCTTTTGCCCCCTAAAACCGTTTTTCCGCAGAAAATAAAAGAAAAACCGTATTCGTTTATTTTTTGCGTATTGTCCCTACACAATGTGTCGTTCCAATTCGTCATGTCCTTCAAACACTTCTGTTATTAGCAGTTTTGATATTTCATGATCAAATTTCTGGAGGTGTGTGTGTCCCACCTAAACGGTTTTCTTTTTTTTTTCTCAGGAAAATGAGAAAAACGTATTCCCTCATTTTATGTCGACAATATTTGTGCATAATTTCATTCTGTTCGGTTCACTTCCTCTGGCCTTCCGGGCCTTAACTTTCAAAATTTTGGGTGATAGCTTTTGCCCCCTGAAATCGTTCCTCAGCACAAAATAAAACGTGTGCCTTTATTTTTTGGTATGTTGTTCATACACAAAGTTTCCTTGCAATTCTTTGTGTCCTTTACACACATTTGTCATATTGCTATTATCACTTTCGATATTTCGTGATGAAAGTTTTGGAGGGATCCGGTCCCCACCTAACCGTTTTTTTCCAGGAAAATACGAAACACGTGTTCCCTCATTTTATATCAGCAATATGTGTGTAAAATTTCGTTTACTTGGGTTTCCTTGGTTTTTGCCTTTGGGGCGTCAACTTTCAAAATTGTGGGTGGGGTCTCTTGCCCCTTAAAACCCTTTTCTCCGCAGAAAATAAGAAACATGTATTCGTTTATTTCATGTATAGTATCTACCTTCCAAATTTTATCAAGATCGGAGTGTTACACTTCAGAAGTGTTGCTTGTTAATAATAATATTTCTCTAAAATTTTATGAACAAATAGAGGGAATTAAAGCGAAAAATTAGGATCAATTGGAACTTCGGCTCCTACCAACATTGAAAGAAATGACAGCACAAGTATTTAGATGCAAGGTAGACATAAAATTTAGAACTGAGATTTAACTATGTTTCTGTCATGATTTTAATGCAGACTTCGAAGTTCTTAAATGCTAATTAAGTCAGGATTTCACATCCAAATTAAGTTGCAACATAATAATTCTTGTTAGAAAACCCGAATCGGCAATGCGAATTTAAGATTAGCCGATACTTTAGATAGCATGGGAAAAAGGTGAAGAGTGTAACCTAAGTGTGCTGCCAAGTGAGTTGCGAGGCGGTTTAATAAATTGGATGTCTTCTACTCGGCAGAGTCCACTTCAACCGTTTAATTTTGTTTTAAAACAAAACATTTTTGTCATGAGTTACATTTAGGGATGCGCACGAGACGAATCGAGACAGGATTTTCCTGACAAAATTCGAGTCGTGACATGGCACTTCCAATAGAGAAATATACATTTTTCGAGTCGAGACATCACTTTTACAGCACATTTTCGAGACGAGACAGCCACAAATTTTGTCTCGTGCGCATCCCTAGTTATATTAGCACACACTACATGAGTGACAATTTATATTATGATAGAATATACTATGAGCTTTAATAGAAAAAGTGTAGACACTCGATAATTATTTTATGTAGTAAGATTTCAATAGATTCAGTGCTTGATCGTGCCGTGTATGAAGTTATGAAATATGAATTGGTTTCAACAGGCGCGGATCCAAGAGAAATTTTATAGGGGATAGGGATACAGCCCCCCCCCTCATGACACTCAGGTGTACACTGGATAGAGTGGGTTTCAATCCGACTTTATTTACACTGGGTAAAGTTGGAAACTATGGTTTAGTCCAGCGTTTCCCAACCTTTTTCAACTTGCGGCACACTTCAGGGTAACTTGAATTCTCGCGGCACACATATTATTATTATTATTATTATTATTATTATTATTATTATTATTATTATTATTATTATTATTATTATTGAAAATATAAAATACTGTAGTATTTTTTTTCTGATTACTGACATCCTTCTCACAGAGAAGAAAGCTAGACCACTGTTTTTTCCCCGTGGTAAATCATTATGCTTATTTTTCATTTTAATTTAAAAATAGAAAACAATTACAATCAGATATAGAGCTCAAGTTGTTAAAAATACACTTTTTTTTTTCGAAAACTGTATCCAACCTTTCGTTAAGAAGGAGGATCACTAAATAACGAACGAACAAACGAATCTCTTTTACTTTTAAAACACAAATATAGGTAATTCGTATGCATGTTTACTTTGCCGGAAGGATTGAATAATATTTTAAAATTTCAAGTTACGAAATAGTCTGCAACAATAAAGAAGCAATAATGGTCATAACAATGATAACAAATACTTTTTTTTTTCAAAATTAGAAATGTACAAAAAAATGTTCTACAGAAAAGTAACACAGTATGAAACTTTAAATTTTAGATTCATAGTAGTAATTTGAAATACAAATATACCTTTTTCTGTATGTCCTGCAATTTGATTGCTATAGAATTACTAATTTTGTTCCGATTTCCTCGCGGCACACCAGCGACCCATTCGCGGCACACCACTGTGCCGCGGCACACCGGTTGGGAAACGCTGGTTTAGTCCACCCCTTGATCATATTCTGGTTCGCGGTGTTAATATCTGGTCAGAACTTGCTGTTCTAGAAGCCTTAAGTTCATACGCGATAAAATAGTATTTCCGCATTATGCATCTTTTTAAACTATTTTCAATATTTGTATGTATCTTCAGATAAACCCTCCGTGAAAAGTTTTATTTATTGGATACTGTATTTCTGACGATGCTTCCATTATCAAATAGTGTATGTAGTTTTATTTAACATAGAATTGCATACGACAAAACAGTAGAAAACATTCTCATTGTTTTAACTTTTCTTGAGTTGATTTTGAACTTAACGTCCCTTTCAGCAGCGAAGCTATATAAAACGTGGACCTACTAATTAACGTCGAATCCAAATGACATGAACTCCCACCGGGAATCGAACCTGGGTCTTCCATGCGTTAACTTTACTTGAATTTGGACCCGAACGCTCTGCAGCAGATTTAAAACGGTGGACTTGCAACCCCTGAGTTTTTCAATGAATGTATTTCTTAGTAATTATTTTAATTTTACTTTTGAAAAGGTGTAAGCATTTTGCTTTAAAAAAATCATTGAATTATACGTAGTCAGTGTTGAATACAGGTTTCATTTTTGTACGTGGCAATAGTAACTTCCATGGTTCCCTCTCTTCTACCTCTAGACACAGAAATTTTGTTTTTAATAACGCCAAATTACGATATTTATCAATAAAGAGTGGCTGTCCTACTAACTCTTGTATCGATTTCCTGCTAAGCAAAGATAAAGTGAATCTGAAAAGGTAGGGGAACGGTAGGTAGCGGCATGACATCACGCCGTCCCTCATGCCTATCTTTGCCCATTGTAATTTCTTAGGAACTGGGGGGACGCCGTACACATTTTTTGGAGGTGGGGGACGGCGTCCCCTGCATTCCCAAGCACTTTTACCTCTGCTGCTAAGTATTAATTGCTGTAAGGACTAACGAAAAATATTATGTGCTAATTCTACTACTACTACTACTAGTAGTAGTAATAATAATAATAATAATAATAATAATAATAATAATAATAATAATAATAATAATAATAAATGATCTGAATGATAAAGATATTTTTTTAACTTTCTAATACAATCTCTGTGGGCTTTCGCGAATCTGGATACATTGTTTTTATGAGGCTTCAAACAACGACGATTTGTATAAAAGTCTTATCAGTTGTCTGACAGCTGACCTTGTGTTTGTTTTTATAAACCCAATGTTACAAGGCACAGAAGCGTGCGGGCATTTTGCTTTTTTTTTTGCCTGAGTGTAGTTTCAGTACTAAAATCAAGACTTTCGTTCTGTCGTTGTCACGTGTCGAAGCAGCTTGTTTGCTGTGCGATGTTTTGCCTTCAGGCGATCGACTAGATCGAAGAGTCAAGAAAGAAATAAACAAAACGATATGCTTGTTTCATGGAGATATGCTTGCTTCTTGGCATTAGTGTTTGAAAACCAAAACTGTTCTGAGTATCCATTTTGTTATGTCCATAATAAGTATAAAGGGAAATGTTAATTCTCATATATAGTAGGGGTAAAACTGAGGGGGAACGCGAGGGTAACGTTATATATATTAAGGATGGCCGGATCCGGATCTGGTCGGATCCGGATCTGGTCTGGATCTCGGATCTGGATCCGGATCTCGGATCTGGGTCCCGATCTCGAATCTCGGATCTGGATCTGGATCTGGATTCGAAATTCGGATCTGGGTTCGAAATTCGGATCTCAGATCTTGATTCTTATCCAAACCCACATCCCTCCCAAATTGTGATAAACTTGAATATCAAAAATTCGCCGAAAGAAATTTCACGAAGTCCTGACAGTGAAGAAGAAAACAGAAAATTAAGAAGAATACTGGCAAGTCTATTTGTCTCCTTCAATCTACTCTAACGATTAAATGCTTGCCTAACTAAAAAATAATCTGATTTGATCCGGATGAGAGTTCGAATGTCGAATCTAAGTCCACCCGGTTGCAGGACCGAGATGAAATACATACATATTTATATTTGAAACCGGAATACAAAACACGAATATTTAAAATTCCTCAATACACCTATTTCATTGACAGTTAAGAAAACATAAACAGTTAAGATAAGTATTGACTAGTTTTTACGTATATTTATCTTGCTCAGTCTGCTCAAAATATCAAATGTATAACGCAATTAGATTTAATAATTATTTAATAAATCACAATATGAGCACCGAGAATAAACTATGAATTTTGGTGCCCCTTATCTAGATTTGAAATTTCGGATTCATACATAGAATCAGGCTGAAAGATAAATATTTGAGATCTGGAAACCTGATAAATATTTGAGATCTGGACTTTTCATGAGTGTTGTGTTTAAATACGAAAACTGTAATGGCGACTTGTTTGAAATAAATGCCATTTTTTTAGCGATATAGTTAGGTACTTTCACATTGAATAAAAATTACCAAAGCACATTTCACTGATGAGAGTGCTGGTTCTTATGGAAGCTTTCACACTGAACCGAAGATTTCCTCATGTGGGTATCGGATTGCCACAATTCACCTTTCTGAAAGACGTGGTTTATCAGGAGGTCGGCCAAGATTCTTTTGGACTTAGCGTGTAGACTGCTTTTGGTCTCAATTATTCAAATATAGTAAGACTAACCGTATATAAAGTTGGTTCGAAATGATTTAAAATGAAGGGTGCGGTGGCTCCGTGGTAGAGTGTTCACCTCCGGTGATTGGGGTTCCTGGTTCGATCACAGCACGCGCCGTGTGGACTTTGTGGTGGACAAACATCGTGCTCGTGGGTATTCTCGGGGTTCTCCCGTTTCCTCCCACTTCCTTCATTCCACCATTTCACTCATTTCTCATTATCACCGTCTCCTTTAGTCTAACCGGCATAACCGCGGGACGTTAAACTTAAAGATTTCATTTCATTTCATGATTTAAAATATCACTAATTGACCTTAAGGGTATAATTGCGATTTAAATATTCGTAAATTAGAAGAGATGTAAAAATTAAGCGTTAAAATAAATCCGATAATTCCTAATGCAACCTAATAATAGCAATAAAACTCCTTATGTAACATTTTCAAAGCTAAGATTAACAGTTATGTTCTTGAAGAGGGTTTATGGCAACATAGATTATAAATCCAATTATCATAAGTAGTACCTCTGACAGCCCCGCATTTCACATCACCATCGCCCTTCATCCTGACAATTCCGGACATCCGGGCAATTTACTTACCCACAATGACTTTTCAGGCGTTCCAGTGACATCAATATCTCAGTTTGGGTTTGGGTTCATGCTTCGGTGAACCTTGACTATCACCATCAGCAGCTATTAGAAAATCAGAACTTACTTCTGTATTAGATAATGTGGGTAACTATAGCTTTTCGTCTATAGAAGACTGAAAGCCTGCCTTCGGTGCCCGTGGTCATGGGTTCAATTTCCGGAGAGGCACTCAACAATTTCGATGTTGACCCAGCATCGTGGGGGAGTTATCTTAAGTAAGAGGTAGCGGACTCCAGTCTAGAAAGCCGGCATAAGGACTTCGGGTGTCGATGCGTTGACTACACATCCCCACTTTGAACGTAAGGCCGCTGGTAGGAACCAAAGGACTGTCGTGCCAAGAATTTAGTTTGTTTTAATTATCATAAATGCCTTCTTTATTATTAAATTTTATCCAATATTTTCTTTTCAACTAGTTTGCGAAACTCGGAGCTAGCTACTTGTTTTCTTTTTAATTCATGTTCATAGTTAGAAGAACTAATCACTAAGGAAAAACAATCTTTTCAATAAAATTCGTCTCGCGTCTTTCGTAGCTCTAAGTTTAGTTATTTTTAGTTTTTTTTTAAGTTGAAGGGCGGTTTATCATTTCTCCTCGCTTTCCCTATTTTTTTTCTAGTTTTACCTATATTTCTTTGCACGGACATTCCACCTATACCCACGTGCTTAGTGTGTTCGTTTACAAAAGCGGGTCATTTTCCTGCCACTATAGAAAGTAAGAGTGCACTGTATCAGAGAAATATTAATTGACGTATGTAAGTGAATATATCTGTGACGAAGTCATAATTACTCAGTTTTTGCATCGTACATAGTTTCCTCATCCTCATTAATCTCTTTACCCCCGCTTCCTGAATTTCAGTTTTAGTATTCTTTCTTGATAGCGGACTGATGTCTCATGTAGACTTATTAACTATAACATCAGCAATAAATAAAGTATGGTTTAATTTGCACTAATTTTAAAACATTACATTAATTAAATAATGATAATAATAATACGGAGCGAGCTCAGGCTACTTGTTATGATTCTTGCTTCGCAATTGGGTAATACCGGATTCGAATTCGGAGACCAGCCATCCTGACTGAGGATTTTCCAGGGTTGTTTCTCAGTTATACTGGGCAAATGCTAGGTTAGTACCTTGATCTAAGGCTCTGGAGATCTTCCTTCCATTCCTTTTCCAATGTTTTCATCTGTTGATTACTACAGTGTAAAGTAGCCTCTGAGGATGTATCTGGTAGCTTATAGTGAAAAAACAATAACGACGTAATATATCTTCACAAAACGTGTGGGTTAATTTAACTACAGCCTTACAGTCCCAATATATAGCTAAAGTTTTAATATCAATTTCCTGACTTTTAAATACTATTTTCATATTGTTTCAGCTTTCAATTTTCTCATGTATGTTTCCACCGAGAATTGAACCTGAGATCACATGAACAAATGCGAATATGTTAAATATTTTTGAACACTTTAATATACAAAACACAAAACGCTTCAATGATACGACGCATGGATATGTTTTGGTTACCTCCTGCAATGTATGTTTAAAGAAACATGGAGGGTGAAGAAAAAATAATAGAAATCTCTTTTATATTTACTCCTTCAACAAACGACCGACCTCAGAAGGGCAAGCCATAAGTTAGGTAATAAAGTCACACAACGAACACAACCATATCGCTCTCCTGAAATTCTCACGCCAACCAGTCTATATTTTTTGTTGTATATACCTTCGAAGTGAAAGATATTCATTATTACATTTGTTGATGGTTGGACTCTAGTGAGTCAGAAACTACTATTAATAAAGAGTTTGTTTTGTCTAGTATTCCTGCGATTAAAAGGGCCTTATCTAAAAGATATTTCATTTGTATCTGAGAAAAGGAGAAAGTTTATTTTCTAAGAATAAAATAAATATTATCAATGTGAAGTTAACATTAAGTTTCGAAGAGGAGCTAAACAGAAGAATTTGTTACCATTTACATCAGTTTTCAGACATTTCACTATACTCTGAAATGGGAAGAAATCAAACTTGGAAACATTTTATTAAAGCGACTTCGACAGAAAGTGCAACATGTAAATATTGCAAGGTTAAAATAAAATAAAGAACAAAGGTAGCACAAACGTGTTACGGAAACATTTAAAAGCCCAGCAACCTACTATATCAGTGAATCCGAAAAAAGTTTTAACGAATTTTAGATATTCAATTTTATAAGATCACAATTTCAGATGTAGGTTTGGATACGAATCAAGATCTGAGATTCGAATTTTGGATCCAGATCCGAGATCCGGATCCGGATCTCACTGGATCCGGGATATCCGGATCCGAAAATTTTTGGCCATCCCTAATATATATAATAACATAGCATATTTCTTTCCAAAATTTTATAAAAACTATTTATTTTATAGAGTTCAAAATTCGGCCAAATGTTTATTAGTATTAATATTGCATGTTCACTTTTACTTTTTCTTGCTAAGGTAATATTATAGCGCGCTAATTAAAAATTAATTTTCTTCCATTTAAAAGCTGTTTAAGATATTGGCTGCATTTTGCAACAGTGCAGAACAGCAGATAGGAATCTAACCAGGTAGATTTCTTTCTCTCTCTTCCCTCGCTAGGTCACGTGCGTGAACTTAGGATTGTCCGCGGAGAAAAAGAAACCGATGGAATGCAGATTGACAGCAAATAAGAACAAAGTCTGTTTTCTTTCTCTTCATAGATCGTAAAGATTTCCTTGATTCTATGTAAACATCTCCGCGAATAATTAGCTGTACAGGAATATTGCAGCTAACAACGTACGAAAGTTTCAGAAAATCTGTCTATGTTGTTTTCAAGTGTGGGGAGTCTGTTCATCTTATAAAATCAGTTTCGAAATGTAGAGCGTAGAACAAACTCACTTATATTTTGCATTAACTGACAAAAGTTTACATACAGATCAAAGAGAAGTCTTAGTGCGTTTGCACACGGCAACGATAATATCGGTGGAAGCATCGATAATGTCGGCGGTGAAATCGACTTCAATGTACTCAAATCGTAGCTTACACACGCCACCGATATTATCGGCCGATCCTCCGACACGCAGATGCTGTCGGCCAAGCCCCAGATAATGTCGGCGGCATCGCCGACACAGATTTTGTCGGTGGCAATGTTTTCTTATGATTGGATGCACATGTGGCCGATAATGTCGGCCGGCCAGTGGGTCAGATGAAGAGAGTGAGTGACAAGGCGCTGTATATTTTTGTTTCGTTTCTTGTCTGGAATTTTGTTGTTTCCATTTTTTTCTATTATAATTGTATAATAATATTATTATTATCTTGTCCTATAAACAACTTCGGAACAGCTTATTATTTTTTTTTACAGTCTCTGTTTTGGAATAGCTAATTCCCTTTATTAAATAAGTATAAAATGTGGTAAGTTTGAAGAGTACTGGTTTCCCTCTAAATAGCTATTACCAAATAGAATATAGAAAATTTAGATAACCAAGTTCTTGATTATTTTCCACTAATTTTTAATTTTTGTTCTTTCTCTCTCTGTCTCTCTCTCTCTCACACACACACACTCTTTGATGGTATATTTTTTAATCTATTAATGCATTTAAATTTCAATACATTCTGGAAATTAATTTAAACGTAATTTTCAAATATTGATACACTGTGAACATAAGCATATGGAAAAAATCCTTATTATTATTACTTCCTTTTATTTTCATTAGAATTGTGTGCAGATCACTTTTCCCGGTTCCACTCAATAAGCAGTGATTGAATACAATATTTTTTGACAAGTCAAAGTAGAATTATTATTTTGAAACGAAACCAACACAATCAAACACTCTTTCCCAAGCTCCAAGGACAAGTTACTCACTTGGCATTTTCTTGATTGTGATCTCAACAATAGGGATGTGACTTCATGCTTCACTTGTTACAGATTTTTTCTCTCACTTCCAAAACTATCCCAAATCTCCCATTTTAAAAAATAATGTGTAGAATGGCAATTGAAAACAAAGACCAAAGCTATGTATCCAAGTTTTCCCTCTCCCCTTTGTACCGGGATCGACCCCCTGATAGAGTTCTGCATTTTAGCTACAGTGATTGGATCAAAAGGTTGTGTATTATTGCATCCTTACCTTTCTAGTTTTGCTTAGATTTTTAGAGATGGCAGGAATTTTTCCATTCGATATTTTAACCGTTATTGAACTTGTGGAATGTAGACTTTGCATATGGGATAAGATAACAGACTCTTTCAAGGACAGGATTGAAAAGCAAAAAGCACGGCGAGAAATTTATGCAAGCCTTGTCCAGGATTTTGAGTTCATGGACAAAAAGAAACGAGAAACGACAGGTATGTATGCAACAGCGCAAATCTGTCTTCAACATTAGGGGGGGGGGGACGGGTAAGATCGTTCCCATATTATATATATACATATATAGCGATGTTCAAAATATTTCTGTAGCCGAGAAACAATGCTGTAGAGGATCAGGGGAGCAGAATTGTCTTCAACATTGAGAGGCGGGCAGATTTGAGGCTTATTCTGAGTGGACATTAATTTCATCTCACTTTCCTTTCTAGCGATCGGACACAAATAATCAAATTTCTCTCCCAAAAAACACATTTCAAATCGGATTATTGGGGAGGACAATCTCCCCAGTTCCAAGATTGGAGGGGACATGTCCACTTCATCCCCCCGGGATTTGCTCCAGTGTATGTATGGAGCAATGTAAAACAGAATTACTAATTCGAATTTTATCATTTAATCTACTATGACATTAATGTTAACTACATGGAAATCAAAATAATATATATACATGTGTTTTCATTGGGAAGGCCGATGGGGGCTGAATTTGAACGTAAACACTATCGGGGTTGTCACTATACATCTGAGCAATCTAGATAAATATGGATTCGACACAAATATTGGTCATTTTCTACTACTTTTACATGTCCCGGTAAACGCCCCCTGAGACCCCCTTGGTTCGAATTGTGAAAAAATCGCCTCTGGCCTCCAGCCGATACCGCGAAAACTATGAATGTGACACTAAAATCTGCCATTTTCTACTACTTTTACATATTCCGATAAAAGCCCCTATGATCCTCTGGTTCCAATTTAAAAAAAAAAAAAACATACCTCTGGCCACCAGCCGATGGGGGCAGTATTTGGAAGTCAACGCCTGTGTGAGTATCACCATTCATCTCAGCGACAGTGAAAACTATTGATTTGAGACTAATATCGGTCATTTTCCATTATTTTTACATGTCTCGCAATTCTCCACCCCGGTGACTCCCGGCCCACATACAATGGTGGCTGAATTAGAAAATCATCGCTAATGAAAGTATCACCATTGATCTCAGCGACCGCGAAAACTATGAAATCGACACTAATATCGGTCATTTTCTACTACTTTTACATGTCTGGGTTAACGCCCTCCTGAGACCCCCCTGGTTCGAATTTAGTCAAAAACGCTTCACCTTGGTCTGGGACCTGAACCAAGGTATCCGTGTCCAAAATTTGGTAACTCTCGGCCAACTTGTCTGGTTCCCAGGCCGATCCCGGTTGAAAAAAAAAAAAACTCTTTGTCTTGATCTGTGGCCCAGACCAAGCTACCCGCGACCAAATTTTAAAAACTTTCGTCCACTCGTCTGGTCCACGGGTCGCACACAGATAGAGAGACAGACACTCAGGCAAACTCTATTTTATTTATATTAGAAAGGTCAGATCCACCGTTACTGTAATAGAGCGGTGCTTGAGTGATTGATCGTAGAAATTTAAAATCCAATGAGTGATAATTTCATAGCCTTGTTTTATTACAAGTTTAAACTCTTTAGTCAGTAGAGAAGAGGGCATGATTCGTGGGTCAGAGTTGATGACAATGGGTTTCGGTGGGTCTTGGGTCACAGTGTGTGAGTGGGACAGAGTGGGTCACGGTGGGTCATGGATCACGATGGGTGGTGGGTCAGTTGGTCGTGGCTAAAGTTTTCATTGCCCCACACTCTCTCTGAACTACAGTGTTGAAAATTAATCAGTGAAAATCAATTGCAATTGATCAATCAATTGAAAGTAATTGCTGTGGAAATCAAAAATTGCAATTGAATTAATTGCTAATTAATTTCAATTGCAATTACTTTCAATCGATTGATTAATTGCAATTGATTCTCCTTTATTAATGGGCCACTGCAATTAACAATTAACCATTACTTACTTCCGTTGTCAATTGCAATTAACAATTAAATTTACAGATTAATTGTTAATTGTCAATTCAATTGAAATTTGTCCAACACTGCCACTCTTCTCTTCACTGTTCCGATCCGGCCCTTCAAACTTTTTTTTCCTTCTATCGAAGCCAGTACTGCCTATTTGGGAAAAGTCTCAATGTAGAGTGGTAGTGGTAAAAACGATGCATATTCGCCGTTCTGTTGGAAGGGGGGCTGGTGGAATGTGCCGTAAAATTTTACGTTGCTTCCATAGGAAAAAATCTAGATTCGACACTACTAATATATATATATATATATATATATATATATATATATATATATATATATAATTGAGAAACACTATGTTTGTGACTATAACTCTCCCGAACCGCCCCACTGATCTTAATCAAATTTGAAACATGGATGAGTTTTACGGCTGGGCTGGTTTTAGGCTATTCACTTTGATGGTACAACTTAGGGGGGGGGTGAAATAAATAAAATTTAATAACTCCTGAACCACTCGGCCAATCTTGATCAAATTTTCAACATAGATGAGGCTCAGGCCTGGGATCGTGTTATTTAAATTTGACGAAGTAACGTGGGGGCGGAGAAGGAGGAGAGAGATATATAAAAATCAATTTATATAAGACTGAAAGCCACTATTTTTATAACTTAATAACTCTTGAACTATATCTTGAATATCCGACGATCGCAATCAAATTTTCAAGATATATGAGGTTTGGATCTGGAAACATTTTTGTAATTTTACTTTAACGGTACATCCTAGGGGGGAGGGGGGAACGTATAAATAGAAACTAATAAAACCTAATAACTTTTGAACCACCCAACCAATCTCGATCTAATTTTCAACGAATATGAGGGTCGGGCCTTGGGTGTTTTTTTTTATCATTTCACTTTGACGAGCCAACCTAGGGGATGGAGAGGGGGCAGATATATGTAAAAAAAATAAAAATAAAAATGTGTCTCTGTGACTTCATCACTCTTGAACCACCCGACCGATCTAAATCAAATTTTCAATATACATGAGTATAGGGGCAGGGATTACTTTAGGCTATTTACTTTGACGAAACAACGTAGGGGAGGGCGAGAGGGAGAGAAATTTAAAAATGATCAAAAATGACCGATATTAATGTTGAATCCATAGTTTTCGGGCCCGATGAGACAAACAGAAACACTTCTGATGCTGTTTCAATCCAAGTTCAGCCCTAATAGTTGGGAAAGTGGAGGGTACAATGGAGGAGAGGGGGATAAACGTTTAAAAATGATCGAAACTGAGTAATATTAGTGTCGAATCAATAGTTTTCGGAGTAGCTGAGATTAACAGTGACAATTCTGATTTCGTGTGCCGCAGCACGGGGGAGGGGGAGCTATATATAATAATAATAATCGAAAATAAACAATATTAGTGCCTAATCCATAGTTTTCGGGATCATTCTGATGAACTGTGACATCTTCGATCCGGTTTAAATGCAAAATCAGCTCCGCCACTTGCGGGAAGGGGAGAAAGTGATATATAAAATGATCGATAATGGCCACTATCAGTGTCAAATTTATAGTTTTCTGGGTCGCTTAGATGATCAGTGGTACTTTCGATCATGTTTAAATTCAAATTCAACCCCACAACTTGGGGGAAAGGGAGGAAGAGATATTTAAAGATAATGGAAAATGACCGTTAATTAGTGCTGAATCCACATTTGTGGGGGGTCGCTGAGATGAACAGTGACACTTTCGTTGCCATGGCCCGCAACATAGGGGAGGAGGAAATATATATATAAATGACCGAAAATGACCATTATTGGTGTCGAATCCATGATTTTTGGGGTCGCCGAGTTGATCAATGATCTTTCCGATGCTGTTTAAATCGATGCCATTAAAAACGAAAACAGCATATTTCACGGATAATAAACACATGAAATACGGAGTTGTGCTTTAAAATTTTCATTTTAACTTAGCAAAGCGGGTAATATATGCTAGTAATACTAATAAAGCTCAGGTACTGTCCTTTCTCTATTTCAAAACCACCTATTTTTTAAATCTCTTTGCTATAATATCTATTACTGGAGCTATCAGTATATTTTTGTTTTTCGTCTTTATACAACACCAAGGTTATAAAGGAAGGCCTTTTATATGTGGGTTCGGAACTTGAATCTGATAGGTCGTTCCCAACCATACTATCTCGCCTCCAGAAAAACTGGATTACAGGGCAGAGTCTAAAGCAAGAAATTTATCTCTCTTTTGCTAAAAAAAACTTTAGTTCGCATACTAGTCATAGCACATGTTTAGAGGTTTTTCAACGAATCTGTATGAGACGAGACCTGCAAATGACACAATACTGAAAGTTGAGCTTACACCAGGAGTCGAATCTGGTATCATCCTAAAACAAAAAAAAATCCTAATGGCTGACTACTTTAATGCTCATAAATCATTCTAATGTAAAAATTTTTGGTGAGCCCGGCCCCCTAGACTCCCCGTGGATACGAGCCTGTGTGACCCCCCACCCTCGAACACAATTTTCTGGAAGAAAGCCTCTATTCTTCCTTTTGTCTGTCTAGTTTACTGAAAACATGAAAAGCAAACTAGATCACAGAGCATAGAGTTGGAAATGATGGACATGTTGCATTGCAGACATATTTCGTACCGTTGGTGATTTTGGCAGGTTTTCCAGGGACAAAATTCACCTCGGAGTTATATCTCCTATGGTGCTCAATATGAGTTCAGTTGATTTTGTCGTCCCTTTCAGCAGCGAGGCTATATAAGACGGGACCTACTGATTAATTGACAAACCCGAACTACATGAGCTCTCACCGGAATCGAACCCGGGTCTCTCACGCCAAAGGCACGTACGCTAACCACTTAGACACGAAGAAGCTCGGAGCTCATATTAGAAAAGAAGAAAGCACATTATGGGAATTTCAGTGCAGACAACTAAGTACGACGACTGTTAAAAGAATATTTTTCATCTTGAATATATTGTAATAATGGTCAATCTTATTCGATAAAGTCATTTTTTAAAAAATAGCATTCTCTTTTCTGTAACTTACTACAGTATACAAGTTAAATTTCACACAGTGTGCAAAAGAGGGGAGGGATTACAACGTACGATGGGCTTCGTTCGCTTCCTATCCGATGGACAAAACCTTTCTTGTAAAATTCAGCGTTTCAAAGAACCTGTGTGGTTGCTGATAGCTACACATAAATTGACAGAATTTTAGTACTGTCTGCCTGAAGCAAAGTCAATTTTAGTATTGAAGCTGCCTGAGGCAAAAAAGCAAGCACACCGCAGGCGTGGTGGCTTCTGTGCCTCGTAACATTGTGTTTAAAAAAACAGACACAAGGCCACTTGTCAGTTCTTGCAACTGATAAGGCTTTTTTTCTTTCACAAAAATCATATTGTTGTTTGAAGCATCTTTATTCCTTTCAAAAACAATATAACCAGATTCATGGGAACCCACAGCAATTGTAATAAAAGTTGAAAAAATATCTGTATCATTCAGATACTTTATTATTATTATTATTATTATTATTATTATTATTATTATTATTATTATTATTATTATTATTATTATTATTATTATCACCTAATATTTTTCGTTAGTCCTCACAGCAATGAATACTTAGCAGCAGGGGTTAAAGTGCGTGGGAACGCGGGAGACCCTATCCCCACCTCCAAAAACTGTGTACGGCGTCCTCCCACTTCCTAAGCAATTACAATGGGCAAAGATAGACATGGAGGACGGCGTGACGTCATGCCGCTACCTACCGTACCCCTACCTTTTCAGATGATTCCATCCCATCTAGCCTAATCCCACCTCGCCTAACGATTTATCAGCCACTTATATCTCCAAAATAAGAATGTCTACCATTTTAGGCGAGATGGGAATTTCCATCGTACTTAATCCCATCTCGCCTAAAATGGCGGTAGGATGCAAGGAGGGAATTTCTGTACTGAAGAGGGAATTCCTCTAATAGAATTTTAACCAGATATTTCAATCAATATTGGCAATCTCTGTCAATTACAATATAAATATATAATAAGTACTATACAAGAAGAAAGCATAGTGGGAAGGCGATTTAGTGAATTTAGTTCACTTTTGGTTTATTTTGGAAATACTGGAAATTGATTGGCAAAGAGAAGCTAATCAGAAACAGGATAGAAATATAGAGGGTGTTTCAAAACAACACTTACAACGTTTGAGAGCTCATTCCTGACACCGTGATAAGACAACCTGGGTGCACAATGCTTCCTTTTGGCGCTATGACCAGCAAAAAAACAGTCGGAAAAATGCCCAAAACAGCCGTAACTCGAGAACAAAATGTCGGATCGAAGTCGGGGGAAAGGAAATGTATATTATTTTTAGCCATGGCTTCCATTAATGCACAACCCGATATGGTACAGATTCAGCACAAAGGTCACCTCAAATAAATTGAAGAATTATGGGGATATTTTATGAAAGGGGGTTATAGCCCCACACAAGTTACTGGCACATGCAAGGAGCATTAGAATGTTAATTCTGTGACATTTGTGAAAAATCTGACGCTCACTGGCATTTCCGGAACAAAATTTTGAATTTTTATAAAGGTACATCATCTAATGCTTCGTCCCCTGTGCCCCCCTAAGGCGGTGCGTTACCAAAATAGCATTCCATATTTCAAAAATGCATACTCTTTTGCTACAATGACGCCAAATTTCACACTAATTAACAAAAACACCTTCTTCTCGTATGTCCCTACTAAGGATATTTTTGGTGATTTTCTTACTTTTGAAAGGGGGCTGTAGCCCCATTATCAGTCACTCTTACATGTAAGGAGCATTGGAGCATTAATTATGTGACATTCGAGATTAATCTGACGTTTACTGGCACTCCGAAAATAAATTTTGGGATTTGGTAACACATCACCCACCAGCTTTTTACGGCCCTTGTCCCCCGAAGGGGGGCCTTCCCAAAATAATGTTTGAGACGGCTTTACTAGCTTTGTGAATGAGTGTTTTTGCATTTCGTAACAAATACAACTCATTTGCCCCAAAATCTTTACGAATAATTATTGGAGAAAACTGCTTTCAAAATTTAACATTGAACCTCCCATAAGGAAAATGAACTTCTGTGTTTACACTTCCAAAAGGGGAGCTAAACATTAATTTTCTTCTATTTCCTTTAGAAATTCGAAAAATTCATATATTTCTCAATAAGAGTGCCAAATTTTATATTAATGGTGTGAAAACTTCATCTTCTCCCAGTGCTGTAGAAAATTACACGAATTGTATAACAGTCTGTATATATATATATATATATATATATATATATATATATATATATATATATATATATATATATATATATATATATATATATATATATATATATATATTTGGTCTAGGAATTAATTCGTGCGGTTGGTACGCACACATTGAAGCTGTCGTACAAACACAAAATACATAAATACCTTAAGAAAAATATTGTCCATCGCTAGCCACCACTTTCGCCCATCTGTCAGGCAATGTACGGATTCCGTGGCGAAAGAAGTCCTCATCCTTGGAAGCGATCCACTCAGAGACCCATGTTTCGATATCTTCTGAAGAAGTAAACCGCTGTCCAATCAAATCGTTGTTCATGCAATCGAACAAGTAGTAGCCCGAAGGAGCAACGTCTGGTGAATACGGCGGGTGGGGTAAAACTTCCCATCCAACAGTTTCTAAATAGGTTTTGACCGGTTTTGCGACATGTGGGCGAGCGTTATCATGTTGAACAAAAAGTTTATCATGTCTGTTCTCCCATTCTGGTCGTGTTCTGGCCAGAGCTTGCTTCAAACGCATTAATTGTCGTCGATAACGTTCTCCATTCATAGTTTCACCCGGTTGCAGCAGCTCATAGTACACCACACCTTTCATATCCCACCATATGCACAGCATAACCTTTGCACAGTGAATATCTCGTTTTGGTTGTGATGGACCTGGTTCACCTGGTTTCACCCAGGCCTTTTTTCGTTTAGGGTTCTCGTAATGGATCCACTTCTCATCACCCGTAATAATTCGATGCAGAAACCCCTTTCTGCTCTGTCGTTGAAGCAGCAATTCGCAAATGGTTTTTCGTCTTTCAACGTCTCTGTCTTTCAATTCATGTAGAACCCAATGTGACATCTTTTGAATCATTCCCATGGCTTTCAAGCGTTTGGAGACTGTTGTTTGATCAACGCCTAATGCTGCTGCAAGTTGTTCCTGCGTTTGACACGAATCCTGCTCGAGCAATGCTGTCAATTCTTCGTCTTGAAATTTTTTTGGCTGTCCAGCTCGCTTTGGTCTGCCAAGCCGAAATCACCACTTCTAAACCGTGCAAACCACTTCTGACACGTTCGCTCAGCTAGAGCATGGTCACCATACACTTCCACCAAAATACGATGACTTTCAGTCGCACTTTTCTGCATGTTAAAGTAATGCAGCAGGACACCCCGCAAAAACACTTTATCAGGCACAAATTGCGCCATGTTCACTTAACTACAAACTGGTGTTGTTGACGCTTTAATCCACTGCCCTATACTACGAACGATACGCGATGACAGGGGTTTGCAACACATGTGTGGATACACGGAACTGTGGGACGCTCCGTTCGTTGCGCCATCTCTTGTCCACCCGCACGAATTAATTCCTAGACCATATATATATATATATATATATATATATATATATATATATATATATATATATATATATATATATATATATAATTCAAAATCACGTTTTCAGTCAAAAGAAAAAAATATTTCATTTGTTTACCTTTGGAATACCAATATCTAATCTAAATGATCTAGACCCTCAAAAGTATTGTAATATTTATTTTGTATATTACTGTTACGCACACGCCTAAAATGCCATGATTGTTCTTTCATTTTAGTAGATATTTCTTTTAAAGTTATGTTTTTTAAGTAACATTCCGTATTTTGGAATGCAAAATATTGATGATAATGCTTCTACAATAACTTTGTTTTCCTTCTGTCGTATCTTCCTTTCTCACCTCGCAAAAGTCGATTTATGGTCAAAAATGGTTGGAAAATGAAAATAGGGATATTTCACCCTGTTTGACAAGTCTTGTTATAAAATACTGTACTTAGAAGGTAAATTCTGTACCACCAGACATGTCAACTCTGACGCGAAATCGTAGCAGTTATAGTAGTATTAACTGTGGTCGTAGTAGTAATAATAGAAGTAGTAGTAATATTAGTAGTATTACAGTACTTTGCAGTCTTGAATAAAGAGTCAGTTTCCCAAACACACTACGATTAACATAGACTGACAGTAAGACCGTACGAACACGGCAAAGGCAGGGGTAGTGGAGGACATTTAAGGGAAAAAATAACAACATTAGTTTCCAATCCGTCCTTGAGTGCCCGGTTCCAACCCGGAAATACGTGCGTCCGGTTCGGCCCTATAGCATTTGTGTCCGGGCCGAACAGGACACGCCCAGCCCGTGCAGGGCAGAGCCCTGCAAACCCAGACCCGAAGACGGCCCGGCCCGACCCGAATGGATCTGAATTCTGTGCCCGGCTCGACCCGGCCCGGCCCGAATCTCGAACCGGGCTCTAACCGGGCCGGGCACGAAACGGGCCGGGCACAAATCGGGCCGAAACGGGCCGAGCCGGGCCGGCCCGACTCGGCCCGAACACTGTGAAAGACGGATCGGAAACTAATGTTTGCAGCCTGTGTTAATCGTAATGTGTTTGGCATGGGCGGCGATTAGGGGGGGCAAAGGGGAGAGTTGCCCCCGCATTTTTTTTAAGTAACCAATTAATGTATATAGTTTCATTTGGAAATGTAACGATTTTGTATGTGTTACTGATTAATAGGAAAAAATGCTGCCATATAATATTTGCTGTTGCGTGAATACGTATTGGTTGTCTTCCCGTGGAGTAAAGAAAGCTACAGTAATTGCGTTTTAATCGCCACAGAAAATAACCCCAAAAAATAACCTATTGGAGCACAATTTCAGCATACTTTCATTTCTTCTTACAAGGGCTCGATATGTTAGTGAGCCGTTTTGAAGCTAATCGAAAGAACATTATGCAAAAAAGTAGGGCCTATTTCACAAGTTATTCTTTAATTGCACAAAAATTGACAGTTCCTAAAATGTCTTTTCTTCTTTCTAAAGTAAGGAATATCGATTAAAAAGAGCGTGATAAGAAACAACTTCTACCTTTTCCCTTGTTTTGTAGTGTAATATACGAGTGAAGTGTTGTGTTTAAGGATGTACGAGTGTATATACAATAAGATTTAGTAAATTGAACATAATTCTAGGTTTTAAGTTTATTTTGTATAACTGAAGTGTGGATTGTAAGTATTGTTGTGTTTTGATGTGTTCCAAGAAAGTGAAATCTGCACCTAATGGCAACGAACATATTTCAAGAAGTTACAAAAGCAAATATTTCTTTAAATGTCGTAGCATATGTTTGTAGTATTTACTGTCTTTCATTTTCTAAGAGTAATAACATACATTTAATATCATGTATGGAATTAAATATTAAGTTTTTCATTAATCCTCAGTTTCAATATAACTTTTGCAAAACAAGCATCAATATTCATTACTATGATTAATATTATCCTTTCTATTTATTTGTTTTGCAAATTTATTAAATAATCTGATCACACAATTTTCCAGACAGAATTTTAAGATGTTCATGAGCAAGGAATCAAATCTCTTCTTACACTTTCGTTGTTTCAGAGTACAAAGGGCTAGTATCTACTTGCGTTGTTCTTCTCAATTTACTTAATAAACTATTATATACGATATACGGTATTTTAACTGAAAATATAGTATCCTATTAGTTATACAACCTTTCGTCAAACAAAATGTTAGAAACAACCAGGAAAACTAACATTTATATACAAATATTCAGATCATGTTTTGCCCCCTCACTTTTAACGTCCAACCGCCGCCACTGGTGTTTGGGAAATTAACTCTTTATTCAAGACTGTAAAGTACTTTACTTCTACTACTCTTATTACTACTACTACTGCTACTGCTATTATTATTATTATTATTATTATTATTATTATTATTATTATTATTATTATTATTATTACTTCTACTACTACAACTGCTACGAGCGTCAGAGTTGACATGTCTGGTGGTACATACTTTACAATCTAAGTACAGAAAAAATCGAAGAAATACTAGTTATTATGGCCAGTCTGCGTAGTCTGCCCAGTAAAATGCATTCACGTCTGGTGCTAGAGATCGTCGGATCGATCCCTCCTCGTGTTATGTGAGCTTTGTTGTGGACAAAAATCGTGAGCGTGGGAGTTTTTGGATTAGACCGTTTTCGTCCACTGTCTTCATTCCACCAATTCATCCATCATCATTCATACGTCTTGAGCCGTAATTGCCTAAAGAACATATGAGAAAGTCAAGTCCTTGACCTACTAATTAGAATTTGTTCCGCTAGATTAGACCACGGAGGCCGAAACCATGAACTGGCGTGTTCATAAGATTAGCGCTATTTGTAGTAATGTTCAATTAGCACGGCAGATTCCAAATCATATTACATATTCCTGTATTGTTTATAATTCGATGCTACAATAATAATAACAAAAAACAATGATCAAATAAATCACCCAGACTCCAGGATCGATGAAGTGTTCCTGGAACGGTGCGTAACAAGCAAATAACAGAGCTATATGACGAAATGCGAGGCAGTAAATCAAAACAAAATCCACACATATCATTGTTGATCAAAAAATACCTCAAAAGTCCCCTGAATGAAAAATGTATAGATATCAGCTATCAAAAATGCCTCTTAACATCACATATAATAGAAGGGATAGTTGATATTAAGAAAATGAAAATATATGGTTTCCTAAGAAACCAATAGTGCAAAATGAACATCGCTTTACTGTATGTCCTTGTACGCATCGAATAGCACGGAGACAGATTCAACAGTTTCAGGCTTTAGAGCATTTCTCCGTTCCTGAGTACTAAAATCTCTTTCAGTAGACGCACTAGAAGCAGGGATGACGAGATACTGACGCGTTAATTTACACAATTTTGGTAATGTTTGTTCTTGTTGCTTCCACCACTGCAGTATATCTAGTTCTCTTACACATGATGACATGTTGAGGTAGATGTCTACTTCATCATCAAATTCACCAGAGACTGAATGTCTATCTTCGCAATCCATTAGTTTATTCTTCTTGGTAGGTGGTTCCAAGTTATGCCAACTAGCCTAAAGGGGACGATGGTGAGAAATAAATGAAATAGTGGAGTAAATAAAGTGGAAGGAAACAGGAGAACGCCGCGAACCCCCCATACGGTGTTTGTCCACCACAAAGTTCACTTGGCGAGAGCTCGGATCAAACCAGGGACCCCATACACCAGAGGTGATCGCTCAACCGCTGAGCCACCGTTCCAGGAACACCTAATCGACCCTGTCGATTTGGTGATTTATTTGATCATTACATTTTGTTATATTTGTAGCATCATACTATAAACAATACATGAACATGTAACACCATTCGATATTTGCCTTGCTAATTGAACATTACTACAAATTGCACTGATCTTATGAGCACGCCAGTTTATGGTTTTGCCCTCCGTGGTCCAATGGTAGCGTACCAAATTCTACTTACTAGGTCAAGTACTTGACTTTACCATACGTTCTTTAGGTAACTACGGCTCAGGCTGAATGGATGATGATGGGATGAATTGGTGGAAAGAAAACAGTGGGAGGAAGAGGGACCACCCCAGAAACTCACATGCACACGATGTTTGTCCACAACAAAGCTCGCATAGCATGAGCAGGGATTGATCCGACGACCTCTAGCACCAAATGTGAGTGTTTTTTCTATTGAGCCACTATTCTCCCTCGTAGATCAAGCATCGGTTCACATTCTACGCAGACCGGCCATAATAACTAGCATTTCTCAATTTTATTCTGTACTTAGAAGGTAAATTCGGTACCATCAGACATGTCAACTCTGACGCGAAGTCGTAGCACTTGTAGTAGTATTAGCAGTGGTCGTAGTAGTAATAGTAGAAGTAGTAATAGTAGTAGTAGAAGTAGTAATAGTAATAGTATTACCAGTACATCACAGTCTTGAATAAAGAGTCAGTTTCCCAAACACATTACGATTAACATAGGCTGACAGTAAGACCGTACAAACACGGCAAAAATAGAGGTAGTGGAGGACATTAAAAAAACAAGTAGGCTGACAACATTAGTTTCCGAACCGTCTTTCAGACTATAGGGCCGAGCCGGGCCGGCCCGGCTCGGCCCGGTTCGGCCCGATTCGGCCCGAAATGTGCCCGGCCCGGTTCGGCCCCATTGTGTCCGGCCCAGTTAGGGCCCGGTCCAGTTTGATATTACTTGAAACGGTCGGGCCGGGCCGGGCAGGGCACCGGGCCGAATCGGGCGCGCCCGGCCCGTGTAGGGCTCTGGTGCAGGGCTCTGATTCATATCCACTGCAAACGCTGTTTTTGTTCCATTTTGACTTTTATTTTAGTACTCAGACGAGAATTGTGTTCTATGTCTTAATTTTCTGCATTCTTTCACATATGGAAAGATTCGTTTACGTATCTAAATGTTTCATTACGTATGGAGAGCTAAATGACAAACAGTCATGTGCTGATATTAATACAAAGTTTCGAAATATTGAATTATTAAGTATTTCAATCAATGTTGCTTTTTTATACAATTAATAACAAGTCTTATTATATTTAAAAGAAGAAAAACACATCTGCAAAATTTCTCCCGATTGCAAAGGGTGACTTCGAGGTTCGAACCTGGTTTACTTTTTCCCGAAGATACCCGAAGCTGGACTTAGAAAATTTTTTCCTTAAAATAGCAATAAAGAATGCCCTCGATCTTTGAGACAACATGTACCTTTCGGGAGTCAACTTTCAAAAGTTTGGTGTGGGTTCTTTTGCCCCATAAAACTGTTTTTCTGCAGAAAATAAAAAAGCATTCCTTTATTTTTTTTGCGTATTTGTCCATACAAAAAGTTTCGTTGGAATTCTTCGTGGCCTTTACACACATATGACATACTGTTACCAGCATTTTTTATATTTCGTGATCAAAGGTTTGGAGGGGTCCGAGCCCCCTAACCGTTTTTCTCAGAAAAATACGAAACCCGTTTGCCCTCAATTTAAACCTACAATATCTGTGCAATATTTGATTCAATTTGGTTCACTTCTTCGCGTCTTTCGGGCGTCAACTTTTAAAATTTTGGGTGGGTTTCTTCCCGCCTTAAACCGTTTTTCCGCAGATCATAAAAAACCCGTATTCCTTTATTTTTTGCGTATTGTCCATACAAAAGGTTGTGTTGCAATTCTTCATGTCCTTTACACACATCTGACATACTAGCACTTTTCATATTTCGTGATCAAAGGTTTGGAGGGGTCGGCGCCCCACGCTTCCGTTTTCCCCAGGAAAATACGGAACTCGTATTCCCTCATTTTATGTCTACAATATCTGTGCACAATTTAATTCACTTCGCCTCACTTCTGCTTGCTTTTCGGGCATCAACTTTCAAAACTTTGGGTGGGTTCTTTTGCCCCCTACAACTGTTTCTCCGCAGAAAATAAAAAAACGTATTCCTTTATTTTTTGCGTATTGTCCATACAGAAAATTTCTTTGGAATTCTTGGTGGGCTTCACACACACCTGACAATCTGTTACTAGCACTCTTGATATTTCGTGATCAAAGGTTCAGAAGAGTCCGGGCCCCAACTAACCGTTTTTTTTTTTTAGGTAAATACGAAACTCGTATTCCCTCGTTTTATGTCTACAATATTTGTGCAAAATTTCATTCACTTCCGTTTACTTTTTCTTACTTTTTGGCGTCAAATTTCAAAATTTTGGGATGGGGTCTTTTGCCCCATAAAACCGTTTTTCCGCAAAAATAAAAAACCCGTATTCCTTTGTTTTCAGTGCATTGTCCATACAAAAGTTTCGGTGCAATTCTTCATGTCCTATACACACCTTTGACATACTGTTAGTAGCACTTTTGATTTTTCGCTATCAAACGTTTGGAGGGGTCGGCGCTCCACCCGACTGTTTTCTCTAGAAAAATACGAAACCCGTAACCTTATTTTCTGTCTGCAATATCTGTGCACATTTCATTTACTTCGGCTCATTTCTTCTTTTCTTTCGGGTGTCAACTTCATAATTTTGGGTGAGAGATTTTGACCCCTAAAACAGTTGTCCGCAGAAAATAAGAAACCAGTATTCATTTATTTTTTGGTTATTTTGCATACACAATGTTTCGTTGCAATTCTTCATGTTCTTTACACACATCTGACATACTGTTACTAGCGCTTTTGATATTTCGTGACCAAAGGTTTGGAGGGGTCGGTGCCTCACCCAACCTTTTTCTTCAGCAAAATACGAAACTCATATCCTCATTTTACGTCTGTAATATCTGTGCAGAATTTCATTTACCTCGGCTAATGTCTTTTTACCTTTCGGGCGTCAACTTTTAAAATTTTGGATGGGGTCTTTTGCCCCCTAAAACAGTTTCTCGCAGAACATTAGAAACTCATATTCCTTTATTTTTTGCGTATTGTCCATACAAAAAGTTATGTTGCAATTCTTCGTGTCCTTTACACATATCTCAAATACTGTTACTAGTACTTTTGATATTTCGTGATCAAAATGTTTGAAGGAGTCCGTGCCTCACCCAACCTCTTTTTCCAGGAAATTACGAAACCCGTATTCCCTTGTTTTAAGCCTTCAATATCTGTGCAATATTTCACTCACTTCGGTTCACTTGTTCTGACCTTTCCAGCTTCAAATTTAAAATTTTGGGGTGGGTTCTTTTGCCCCATAAAACAGTCTTTCCGCAGAAAATAATAAACCCGTATTCCTTTATTTTTTGCGTATTGTCCATACAAAAAGATATGTTGCAATTCTTCATGTCCTTTACACGCATCTCAGATACTGTTACTAGTACTTTTGATATTTGGTGATCAAAGGTTTGGAGGGGTTGGCGCACTACGGAACCGTTTTCCCCAGGACAATACGAAACCCGTATCCTCATTTTACGTCTGCAGTATCTGTGCACAATTTAATTCACTTCGGCTCACTTCTTCTTGCCTTTCGGGCTTCAACTTTCAAAAGTTTGGGTGGGGCTATAGCCTTTAAAACCGTTTTCCCGCAGAACATAAAAACCCGTATTCCTTTATTTTTTGCGTATTGTCGATACGAAATGTTTCTTTGGAATTCTTCATGTCCTTTACACACATCTGACATACTATTAATAGTGCTTTCGATATTTCGTGATCAAAGGTTTGGAGGGGTCGGCACCCCACGCTTCCGTTTTTTCAAGGAAAATACGAAACCCATACTCCCCCATTTTATGCCTACAATATCAGTGCACAATTTCGTTCACTTCGGCTCAATTCTTCTTACCTTTCGGGCATCAACTTTCAAAATTTTGGGGTGGGTTCTTTTGCCCACAAAATAATTTTTCCGCATAAAATAAGAAACAAGTATTCATTTTCGTTTTGTGTATTCTCCATACACAATGTTTCGTTGCAATTCTTCATGTCCTTTACAGACATCTGACATACTGTTACTAGCGCTTATGAAATTTCGTGATCAAAGATTCGGAGGAGTCCGTGCCACACTTAACCGTTTGTTTTTTTAGGTAAATGCGAAACCCGTATACCATCATTTTATGTCTACAATATCTGTACAAAATTTTATTCACTTCGGTTCACTTTTTCTTCCCTTTCGGTGCCAAATTTCAAAATTTTGGGGTGGGGCCTTTTGCCCCATAAAACCATTTTTCCGCAAAAATGAAAAACCCGTATTTTTTTGTTTTGAGCACATTTCCCACACAAAAAGTTTCGTTGAAAGTCTTCATTTCCTTTACACACATCTCACATACTATTAATATCATTTTTGATTTTTTGTTATCAAACGTTTGGGAGGGTCGGCGTCCCACCTAACTGTTTTCTCTAAGAAAATATAAAACCCTTATCCTCATTTTACGTCTGCAGTACTTGTGCAAATTTCATTCACTTCGGCTCATTTCTTCTTGTCTTTCGGGTGTCAACTTTCAAAATTTTGGGTAGGAGCCTTTGACCCCTAAAACAGTTTTTCCGCAGGAAAAAAAGAAACTCGTATTGATTTATTTTATGGTTATTTTCCATACAAAATGTTTCGTTGCAATTCTTCATTTCCTTTACACACACCTCACTGTTACTAGTACTTTTGATATTTCGTGATCAAAACTTTGGAAGGGTTCGTGCCCTTTCCAACAGTTTTTTCCAGGAAAATACGAAACCCGTATTCACTCGTTTTACGTTTACAATATGTGTGCACAAGTTCATTTATTTCGATTCACTTGTCCTTGCTTTTCGTTCGTCAACTTTCAAAATTTTGGGTGGGTGCTTTTCCCCGTAAAACCATTTTTACGCAGAAAATAAAAAAGAACAGTATTCGTATGTTTTTCGCATATTATCCATACATTAAGTTTCGTTGCAATTCTTCATGTTCTTTAGACACATCTCACATACTGTTACTAGCACTTTTGATATTTCGTGATCAAATGTTTGGAGGGGTCCGTGCCTCACCGAACCTTTTTTTTTTTGCAGGAAAATACGAAACCCGTATTTCCTCATTTCAAACCTACGACATCATTGCAATATTTCACTTACTTCGGTTCACTTCTTCTTATCTTTCTCGCGTCAACTTTAAAATTTTGGGGTGGGTTCTTTTACCCTATAAAACTGTCTTTCCGCAGAAAATAAAAAAAAACGTATTCCTTTATTTTCTGCGTATTGTCCATACAAAAAGTTTCGTTGTAATTCTTCATGTCCTTTACACCCATCTGACATTTGTTACTAGTACTTTTGATATTTCATGATCAAATGTTTGGAGGAGTCCGCGCCCTACCCAGCCGTTTTTTTAAAGGAAAATAAGAAACCCGTATTCCCTCAATTTATGTTTATAATATCTGTGCAGAATTTCATTCAGTTCGGTTCACTTCTTCTTACCTTTCGGACGTCAAATTTCAAAATTTTTCGTGGGGGCTTTTGCCCCCTAAAACTGTTTTCCGCAGAACATTAAAACCTCGTATTCCTTTATTTTTTACGTGTTGTCCATAGAAAAAGTTTCGTTACAATTCTTCATGTCCTTTACACACATCTGACATACTGTTACAAGCATTTTTGATATCTCGTTATCAAGGGTTTGAAGGGGTCCGTGCCCCACCCTACCGTTTTTTTTCAGGAAAATATGAAGCCTGTATTCCCACATTTTACGTCTGCAATATCTGTGCACAATTTTATTCACTTGGGTTCAGTTATTCTTGCCTTTCGCGTGTCAATTTTCAAAATTTTGGGTGAGTCTTTTATATTAAACCTTTACTTTATGTAACTTTTTCTTTTTTAAAATTATTTTTTTGGGGGGAAAAGGAGAGAAATGTTTTTTCTGATATGTGTCTTTTGCCATTCATCTTTTTTGAACTGCTTAAGTAAGATCGTTTTGTAACTTTTGATGTCATCCAACTCCGTCACGATAATAAAATTGTCATTCTTAACAATTTGTTTTATTTCCTTATTTTTCAGTTTGCCACACTGATATATTTTTAACAAAATTGAGGTTTGGTCCAACGCCTTTCGAATTCGGAACCAACCCAACCGCCGAGCTTTTTGGGTTGCCTGCTATTGCAGGAAAACGAGAATTGCAGGTGGTAATGCACTTTTGGAGTCGTGTATACAAATATTTATTCGAATAATCTAACAGTTCCAGTCGGAAGTTTCTATATTTGGTTTAATATGTGCGTGCATGGATAGTGATTAATGAATAAATGGCGTTATATTGTGTTTATAAAGTGTCTAATTGTTTATAGTTTCTCCTCACACCAGTAACATCTTTTTGTTTTGTCCCTTTCAGCGCCGAGGCTACTTAAAGCGTGGACCAATAGCTTAACATGAGACACAAAATGTCTTGAGTTCGCACTGGAAATCGAACTCATGGCTTCCAAACCAAAATGACAACTTTAACTATTTATCCTAGTGAATGACTTAACCTAAATGTAAAATGATAGTAGAGTGATTGTAGGATTGGTTTCAGCGTTCCTTTCAGTACCGAAGCTGTATGAAACGTAAACCTACAGTTTGAGATAGAATCCGAACCACAGCAATGTGTTCATATTTCAAGATTTCCCCACTTGAACCTAAAACCCCGTTAACTAAAGGCGCAAGCGCTAGTCATAAGATGGGTAGATAAGGCAATATATAGTTAGTGCTTTCAGATTTTGATGGGGAGAGCCGAGTTCAAATCCAGGCAGGAGTATATGTAAATCTGATCTTCAAAAACTTCAGCAGAATATTGAAAATAGCCTCGATGCTGGGAAGGAATATCTAAGTCAAAGTAAACAAACTTGGCAACAACGCACAGCAAACCTCCTTTGTTTTTCTTTGCGCGGGAAGTGAGTCAAGAACTGGGAACTTGACCAGAATCAAGAGAGCTTAGCGACGTGTTCAGCAGCAAGGCTATATGAGACATGGACTCAGGGCCGGCCCTACGCACTTTGCCACCCTCTTTCTCCAGTAAGAACAAATCTTAAAAGCCACGACTTTAAGTATTCTACCCCATCATGAACACGGAGAGAGAAAATGACTCGCATTCAGAAAGGCCTAAAAACTCCAAATACAATCTCCTTCTGTCTGTTTTTATTGTCTTTAAATAGTAAGCTATTATGTAAATGAAAGATTAAGCAAACACACGTACAGAGGAAAGATGGTTATCTTTTTTATAGAATTCAATATCGAACATCAATTTTAATAGATCAGTTGTCAATTCAAGTCCAACTAGCTCTTTTATTTTTATTTCTTACTTTTCCTTCCACATCTGTTTAATAATAATAATAATAATAATAAACTTTTTCCAATTTCAATGATAAAGAGCTTGTTCGTGACAAAGACAAGACTAGTTTTCATATCAAAACCGTAATAACTATCTAAATGGAACAGGTGTTCGCTACTGTTCGAGAATTGAATTCTTGTATTTGACAACAATCAAGCGATTCATGCTGCAATTTGTTAGATCATTTGCTTTAACATTGTTCATGGTCTGACCTTAAACTAATGCAACCTTAACATGATTTATGAATGCAGTATTCAAATAGAAGGTCAGTTTAGTAAATTTAATTACCGTCATGAAGTCTTGTTTCCAACAAGAAATATGTATTTTAATAGTTATGATGGATATTGCTGCTCCTCGATACTTGCCGAACTATGCAAATACAGGTGTTGCACATATTATAGAGCCGACCCTGCATAGACTTAGAGTTTAGCTAGGATCCGAACCACATGAGCCAACACTAAGATTCGGACCTGGGCTTCTGCCCCAAGACCCGTATTCTAATCATATATCCATGAGGGATTTCAAACCGCAAACTGTCACATAAAGAATATGGATGAAACCTATTAAATACAGTGACTGCCGCGTGTATTCTAGTGTGAAACATATTTCTTTGCATAAATTAGAAATATCAATCTTGCTTTGAGTAAATCGATCGAAGAGAAGGTCAAACAGAATAATTTTTCCATCTTAGTGCAGAAGAAAATGTAATGAGTTGATTGGCACCGACGTCACGTTTGTCGATAAAGAGAAGATAACGTGATGTGCATTCATTGAGATTGCAGGACAAATATGTAACCATTAAAGTCACACGTAAAAGACATATTTTTCTTCTACTAATGCTCTGAACAACCCACTCTTATTAGCAGACATCGAAAATTGATTACTTTAGGATTACAGCTTCTTATAAATGAGGAAAAAAGTTCGACACCACCTGAATAAAAGAAGAACATATACAGAGTAAGGTCTTCCCTTCGAAAATTCACTTTTAGATTTCCAAACTGTATCACAGGGGCGGATCCGGGACCGACTTCTGGGGGGGCGGTGGGTTGTAATAATGCTACTTTTAAGGGCTCCAAACTCTGGGATGGATTTTATTTATATATAAAAAACAATGAAGTTTCCTCTTCTGGGGGGAGCGATCGGCGTTCGCCCCCCCTGGATCCGCTCCTGCTGTGTCATACATAAGCACTGGCGCAAATCCCGGGAAAATGAGGGGGAAATGTTCCCTCCACTCTTAGAAGTGGTGGAACTGTCCCCCCAATAATCCGATTTGAAATTTGTTTTTGGAGGAAAATGTGATAATTTTTGTCCGATTGCCACAAAGGAAAGTGAGATGAAATTGATGTCTCCCAGAATAAGCCTCAAATCTAACCGCCTCCCAATGTTGAAGAAAACTCTGCTCCCTTAATCCTCAATAACATTGTTTTTCAACTTCATAAATATTTTGGATATCGCTCAAACAGGAAAGAAAAAAATATCATGAAAACGGTTTTACCGCCCCCCCCCCTTCCAATGTTGAAGACAGATTTGCGCCGCTGTGCGTAAGTCTTACAGAATGGCTGTCCGTTTGTCAATGTGTCTGTGTCTGTTGACAAGTATCAAAGGAAAAGTGCAAAGAGCTACCGAGAAACTGTCTTTCGAAATCAATTAAGCATTCCAAGAATGGGTTTCATTATCTCTGTTAACTCTCTACTCAAAACGGAAGTGGTAGAAACGTTGATCGCCATAGAACAAATACGGTAATATATATAGTTACAAGCGGTTTTTTGGAATCAATTCAAGGGCTCAGGAAATCATACCACAATGACCGGCATTTCTACAACAAATGAAAGTGGTAGAATGTTTACACTGGAAGAACAGAAAGAAATATCAACAAGCTGTTTTTCCGGGAATCGATTCTGCCTTGTAAGAACATCTTCTGTCTTCTCCGTTAACTCTGTATTCAAACCGGAAGTAGTAGAAAATAACTATTTCCGGTTTTAACCTTGATCGCCACAGCATAGAAAAACGGTAATAAATAGCGATATGGGAATTTTTGAAATCGATTCAGCATCTCAAGAAGGGATATCATCTTCACCCGTATCTCTCAACTAAAACTCTCTTTCTCAGAAAGAAAAATCTTAAAAGCCATTATTTTAAGTATGGTACACCATTAAGCAACGAAGGGGGAGGAAAGTGCACTCGCACGAAGAAAAGCCTAAACACATCAAATACAATATCGTTGTGTCTGTTTTTTTTAAAAAATAATAATCTATTATGTTCCTGCAAAGGAAAGATGGTAACCTTTTTTATAGAATGCAATATCGATCTTCAATCTTAATATATCAGTTTGCAATTCCAATCTAACTTGCCCTTTTGTCTTTATTTCTTAATTTTACTTCTACATGCGTTCAAAAAATTTAAAAACTTGTTTCCATCTTTAACGATAAGGAACTTGTTTGTGATAAAGACAAAATTAGTTTTCATATCAAAGCTATGGCAAATAGTCGTAACTATGGTAAGTCGAGAATTGAGTTCTTGCATTTGACAACAATCAAGCAATTCATGCTGGGATTTGTTTGACCATTTGCTTTAGCGCTGTCCGTGTGACCTTAAACTGTGCGACCTAAACATGATTCATGAATGTAATATTCAAATAGAAGGTCAGCTTAGTAAATTTAACTACCATCATCAGGAAGCCTGTTTCTAAAAAGGAATATTTATTTTAAATAATATAGTTATGACAAATTTTGCCTCCCCGTCCAAATGCCGTGTTGTACATGTGATAGAGCCGGCTGTTCATATACAACTTTATTCCTCTACTGTGAACGAAAGTTCTTTTGTTTAGTTTTCTTTGTTTAGGTGGTATGTTATCTATTATTACTTTTATTGGAAGAATAAAGGAATAAATGTATATGGGAAATGTCTGGAAAAATAAAGGGATAAATGTATATGGGAAATATCTGGAAAAATAAAGGAATAAATGTAATGGGAAATATTTGGAAGAATAAAGGGATAAATGTATATGGGAAATATCTGGAGAAATAAATGAATAAATGTATATGGGAAGTATCTGGAAGAATAAAGGGATAAATGTATATGGAAAATGTCTGGAAGAATAAAGGGATAAATATATATGGGAAATGTCTGGAAGCATAAAGGGATACAAGTATATGGGGGAAATCTGGAAAAATAAAGGAATACAAGTATATGGGAAATATCTCGGAGGAATAAAGGGATAAAAGTATATGGGTAATATCTGGAAAAATAAAGGGATAAAAGTATATGGGAAATATCTGGAAGAATAAAGGGATAAAAGTATATGGGTAATATCTGGAAAAATAAAGGGATAAATGTATGTGGGGAATATCTGGAAGAATAAAGGGATAAAAGTATATGGGAAATATCTGGAAGAATAAAGGGGTAAATGTATATGGGAAATATCTGGAAGAATAAAGGGATAAAAGTATATGGGTAATATCTAGAAAAATAAAGGGATAAAGTGTATGGGAAATATCTGGAAAAATAAAGGAATACAAGTATATGGGAAATATCTCGGAGGAATAAAGGGATAAAAGTATATGGGTAATATCTGGAAAAATAAAGGGATAAAAGTATATGGGAAATATCTGGAAGAATAAAGGGATAAAAGTATATGGGTAATATCTGGAAAAATAAAGGGATAAATGTATGTGGGGAATATCTGGAGAAATAAATGAATAAATGTATATGGGAAGTATCTGGAAGAATAAAGGGGTAAATGTATATGGGAAATATCTGGAAGAATAAAGGGATAAAAGTATATGGGTAATATCTAGAAAAATAAAGGGATAAAGTGTATGGGAAATATCTGGAAGAATAAAGGGATAAAAGTATATGGAAAATATCTCGGAGGAATAAAGGGATAAGAGTATATGGGTAATATCTGGAAAAATAAAGGGATAAAAGTATATGGGAAATATCTGGAAGAATAAAGGGATAAAAGTATATGGGTAATATCTGGAAAAATAAAGGGATAAATGTATGTGGGGAATATCTGGAAGAATAAAGGGATAAAAGTATATGGGAAATATCTGGAAGAATAAAGGGGTAAATGTATATGGGAAATATCTGGAAGAATAAAGGGATAAAAGTATATGGGTAATATCTAGAAAAATAAAGGGATAAAAGTATATGGAAAATATCTGGAAGAATAAAGGGATAAAAGTATATGGAAAATATCTGGAAGAATAAAGGAATAACTGTATGTGGGAAATATTTGACTCATCCTCGATTCGCTAATGACATAGTTTATTTTTATTTTATTTTTTTTATTTTTCGCACAAACAAAAGAAATCTACAAGATATGATAGAAGAAATTAATTAGAAGGGCAAACAATTCGTCTTGAAAATAAACGTGAAAAAACGAAAGTAATTTTCAGCAGAAGAACTCAGCAAATAAGTCAATGTTGAAAATATGGAATTCGAATAAGTGAATACCTAAGCCTACCTGAAAGAGAAAATATTCATAGCTACAGACGTATACAGCTAAGCTAGAGAGAGCACATAGAGGGGACAGTTTCATAGTGAAAAGTCAAATAGCAATATGTCGAACGCGTAAAATTTTCAATGACTGTAGTCTGACTATTTTAAGGCAGCAACATTAGCCTGCTTATGTAGCCTGCATTCTTAAGACACTTAAGCGATTGAACTTTGATATATAGTGAAACAAAGTTAAAATCGGAAATGGTTGATTTCTGAAACTTCCAGTTTGAATGTCGGCTCCAGAAACGAAATCGATTCTTTTTGACTCCTCTACATTATGATCAAATTAAGTGATAATTGATCAAATACTTCCCAGGGGCGGATCCAGGACGGGCTTTTGGAGAGGGGAGTATTGTAATACTTATACTTAGAGCTATTTTTAAGAGTTCCAAGCTCTGGGATTGGTTTTGTTTATATATAAAATAAGAAAGTTGCCATTTCTGCGGGAGGGGGCGATCGAGGCGATCGCCTCCTTGGATCCTCCCCTGGTACTTCCTGAGTTTTTTTAATCTCCCAGACAGAAGGACACACGGACAGGTAACGTAGGAAAGGGGATTAAGGGTGTGCCGCCTCCCCCCAAAGAGTTCCGACAACGTACTTTGGTACTTATTCTAGTTCTATTTTAGTTCGTATATTTTTCAGTTCTTATCTTGTTTTGCAACAGGTGGAAATCTAGAAAACCTTTTTACTTATTTTTGGGCCGTTTATTACTAGGAATATATATAGGATAAACTAGTAATATATAGGGTGGTAAGAAACTATTCGATTTACCTTCGGGAGCTGATTCCCGACACCGAAACTAGCAAAAAAGTCCTCTGGAACTTTGGTCAGTGAGGGTAGTTTCGGAGATATAAGGTGCCGAAAGCGTGGGAAAAATGAACTTCAGAGGACTGTAATTCAAAAACAACGCAACGTAGAGAATGTGGTTTAGAACATGGTACTCGAAGTCATACTTGTTCGATTGAAAAATGTATGTTTCGAACCTCCGCAAGATGTGTGCGAGGGATTCCTCAAAGGAACACAGGGATTACTTGCCAGGTTCTAGGGGATCCATAAGTTCCTTTGAGGAATCCCTCTCACACATCTTGCAGAAGTTCGAAACATACATTTTTCAAGCGAGCAGGTATGACTTCGAGTGTCATGTTCTATACCACACTCTCTACGTTGCGTTGTTTTTGAATTACAGCCTTCTGAAGTTCATTTTCCCACAACTTCGGTACCTTCGGAACTTTTTAGCTTTCGGTGTCGGGAATCAGTTCCCGAAGTTTGTTCAAATAGTTTCTTAGCACCCTGTTTATAACAACATTAAGACTCCAGAAAAATCCTAGCTACACTACTGGGACAGAGTAAATATGTAAAGGAATTATGGTAAACTATTTTCGTTTAAAATGTGGCCGCTTATATTCCACTAAATACGTGATTGCTACATGCCTCTCCATAAAGTGAAATATCATGAGGTTAATTTTAGATAGTCATTTTGTTGTTGAATGAACTACTAACATATCAACACAACTTGTTTCCATATTTCGCCACAAATGAACTTGCTCGTGCAACCTCTTGTTCTGATTAGCTACCCTGTTATGGTTTCACTGCATAACGCGTTTCATTCCCGTCATTCGTGGAATTAGCAGAGCCGGGAGATGTCATATTTTATTATCAAAGAAACATCAACTTTGTGTGATGACGTCAAAGATCATTTCCGGTGACAAAATCACCATCCGGTTCAATCTTGCACATTTCCGTTCTTCGATCGCCATATTTTTCAAAAATGTTTTTCCTCTCTTACTTTCTCATTTTACTTTTCATCACATAATCCATACATTTCCTTCATTTTCAAGTTTTGAGTGTTTCCGTACATAATTCATATCAACTAAACACGCATGCACGTAGAAATTTTTGTAGAGGGGAATCCAAGCTTTAAGAGTCTTCATTCCGGCGAAATTAAAATACCGCTAATTTTACATTAATTATATGATATCTTCAAATAGATAAAAGATAATCGAAATGTGGAACAAGAGCGCCCTAGACAATATTATTTTACATGAGAAACCGTTATCACGAGTCACTTATCTGCTTTCGATTTTGAGCTATTTTGAAAATCGGCATTTATTTTCGCGTTTCTAAACGGCTGAAAACGGAAAGCTACTAGGTGACTTGTGGTAACGGTACCTCATGCAAAATAATATTGTCTAGGACGCTCTTGTTCCATATTTCAATTATCTTTTATCTATTTGAAGATATTACATAATTACTGTAAAATTAGCGGTATTTTCTTTTCACCGGGATGAAGACTCTTAAGTGGGGAGGAAATACTACAAGCTACTACGTCTATGTAGTATTGAGTTTGTATTATTCTGCACCGTATGTTAAGTAATTGTAAAACACTTCCACCTATATTTTCAGAAATAAAAATGCTAGAACTAGATTGTTTCTTATAAGAGAAAAGTGCAAATGAAGTGTAAGTTCATACTTTCATGCTACATCAATCACTTTCTTGTTAAAAAAAAAACCTTGTCTTATTGAGAAAATATACAAATGTATGTTAAGTTAGGAAAGTTTAGAGGGTTCGGACCTAGCGGGCCTCCTCCACCTTGTAGGTGCGTCACTGCACTTAAATGCTCTATTTAGAATCATAGTATACAAAGGAATAGCTTTCAGTGTTCAAGTACTTCCTTTACCAAGCTTACTTGACATTGAAAAATGTAAAATTTGAAACAGGAAAGAATATTTGTTCACAGCGATGAAGGGTAAGTTGTTCGGGCATAGGGAAGGGGAATAATTACTTCTTCAGGGTGTGAACGTCACATGATCTGTGTCCTAAGATGATTTACATATTTAATTTTTGCGTGAAATTATGAATATTATTACAATTTAATTAGGGATTTGCATATAAAGTTTATTGATATTTACATACGTATCAGCGAGAGTATATAATTTTTGTTTGTATTTTTATGAGTATATATTGTTTATTTTGTTATGTAACTGAATATTAACGAACAACAGAACGGGACTACAGAGTGAAGCAATGATATTTTGATATTATTAATTAATATTAACTTAGAAGAGGAGAGAAAATTCTATATTTTAGATACGCTAGTTTGCTTGCAAAGAGGCAGAGAACGCTTCACAGAAAAAAAAACTTAAAGAAAGCATGTGTTCCTAACGGAGCGTTGGACTCCCACGTCGTGGAAGATGTAGGAATCAATGTAACCATCTTCATAAGGATAGAATACCTATGAGCTTCAGGTTTTGCTTAGATGGATAGCTAGTCTCATTTCTTAGTGTTGTTATAGGTAGTAGCATACACTACCACTACCGAGACACTGTTCCTACAAATACAATACTTTAAAAGTCATAAAATTTTTAGCGTATCGATGAGAAAATGCTGGATACAAAGAGGTGCTACTTTTTTAAGACACGCCCATTTTTAGCATGTCAGACTCTCGAAGCGTCCCTTGGTCAACGGAACACTCTCAGAGAAAGAGAAGTTGACAATTTCAAAATTATGGACGAGTCCACTTGAGTTATAGTGGTAGCTGTCTAAAACGTTGTTTGTAATTGTTCCGTGACATCCGCTAGATGTCTCTGTCAAAAGATAGTTGTCATATGCTCCGCTGATATATGAGTTATTATAATAATATGTGTTATGTTATGTAAATAAACTTTCTGGGTGTTCCCGTAGTTTTAGATATATTTAGCTCGATGTATATTTTGGTTTGATATAAATGGCTTGTACTAATGGCAGTTTTAGGCCTAGTTAATGGTTGTGGAAGGTATTCAGAGAGACTAAACACAAACCTTAGTTTTTTTTAAACCTAGACGAGATGCAATACTGTTACAAGAGAGAAGCGAATTCTCAAACAGTTCTATAATGCGTATTATAAGGTGTCAGGCTACGACAGCCTTGTTTAGAGTCATTTTAATTTGTTTGCATTTGGTGTAGCTTATTTAAATTGTTTAATTAACATAAGTAATCAGCTCACAAACACAATCATTTAATGCATCAGTTGCAGTAATTCACAATATGCAATGTCACTTGTACAAAGAGTTACAGGTGTCGCCGATAGGTGGTACCACCTGTCAAGTAGTGTAAGTAAACATGTCAAGTGACGAAGTTTGAATAACTTTGGTGTTTATGTTAATATTTCTTGTAAATACAGCACAGTGTGAGTGAGTGCAATATACTAAACTGAAGCTTAATAAATAAGCTATCAAACACTCATAGTAGCTTCTAACGATGTTATTGGAGTGATCTACAAAGTGAAAAATAATATGAAAAAGTGTTGTACATAAAATTATCTAGGTCACTGGAAGCTCACAGGTGAGGGACGCACCTTTCACCCCTATTCCAGTGAAGCGGGCTATAGTGGATTGGCCCAACCCAAAAGTTGGAAGAAACAATGAACCTTGAGTGAATATAACATTACAGGGGACAACCAGAAAGGACAGTTCCTCTTGAATCGCGATGTAGTGAACATCGAACACTGAAATTCGGAGTCGTGTTTAACCGTCAGTTACTTGAAACTTTGTAGCATTCAGCTATGTGTTCGAAATAGCAGTGCGTTAATAACAAACGTATACTTAGTGCGTGTGTGCTTTCAAATAAGCATTAATAGCTAATTTACCTCCTGAAAATCCTCGTCTACACCGAACTAATATTCTCTTAGTGGAATGAGTGCGTACGAGGTACCGCTAACATTTACAACAGTGCGTTTTACGGAAAGGCTATGTGGTGATGTAAAACAAAGTGCAACATGTATTAAAAGTTACTAGTGGGAAGAAACAATGCTTTACCATATATTTCGTGAAGTGCTTCGCACCAGTTGTAACTTTTGCAGTTTGACATCACACGCCGCATCACCGGTTAACGTTACTTACAGTGAAGAATAAGCTAGTAACAGCATTATTGAACACAAACTCAATGCCTGATTTTAGGCTGTGTCCGATGCTATCTTATAGTATAGCTTATTTGAATACCGTGTAATACAAGAACTGAGCATTTTTGCTTGTATTAAGTATACGGGTTTAGTGCAGTATAACGCCAGTGTGTCACATGATGATAGTCTAGTGAGAACTTTCTTCACACATAAACCTATTCACTAGTTTTATCGTACCAAGGACTACCCCGTTGAACCACCACTGGTGTAGCAGGAGTCCAATGTCAGAGGAAAGATGACGATAGAAAGAGCCTAGCAGCACGACACGAGGGAAAGGAGCATGGTCCCCAACATTGGAAGAAACCCTACCCGGAAGTGGATACAATAGTGAAAGCAGAGACACTTCAAGTAAGAAGAGCGCGGCGCAATAACCATAACGTGCACGAACGATTAAAATTGAGAGCTCATAAGTGTGATAAAGAAATTTTAAAAGGAAATATTTTTTTTCTCAGGTCTCATAATGAGACAGAGCGCGCGAGTGCTCTTGTGTATCAAATATTTTGTGCCTCTGGAATTATTGAAGTGGTGAATTAAACAGGATTACCATTGGAAATTTGACTTCTATTCTTGTCTGCAGTATGGCCGCAAGGTAATGTGTTACCCTTTTGTCTATCTTGTTTCCTTTTCAGGCCAGAAGCTGGGTCTATCAACGAGTCGTAAATACGATGAGCGTATTTTGGGTGTCTTTCGCATACAGGATGGGTGTTAAAACCATAGTAACCTGTAAATTTGAGTTTCATGCCTAACAGGAATCTCATTTGCTTTTTCAAAATTTCAATTTTATCTAAATTAAGACTCTACCGACTGACTAATTTTAGTAAATTAACTTTGTGGCTGGAGGTTGCAGTAATTTAAAGTAATTATCAGTATTCAGATAGAGATTCCTCCCACATTTGCATTTTTGCATATTAATTATTTTGGTAATTTATTCATATCATGCAATCTCACTTCCTCCCGCTCACAATGGGCAGCTAATTTTACAACTAAAAGCAAATTAAGTCTTCTTTTAGAATATGAAAGGTTATATAACTCCCCAGAGACATACCTATGGAGCAGTCCCTCCAAAAAGCTTCGTAACTCTTCTTATTACTTGTGTTTTATCTGGATCAGGGACGCACTTTTGAGGGTCCAACCACTTCGAACCCCTCCAATAAACTGGACAGACATTTCTGGGCTTGTTTATCGTTCATAAGAAGAAAAGAATGTGTACCTGTATGTGAATGTGTATGTGTTTATCATCAGTTTTTCGCATAGAAAGGATCAAATTTTAAGTAAGTAAATTTTATACACAGGTAGGTCTTCGCCAGATCTAATCGCCTACGAAGATTTTTTTGAACTTCAGCATAAGGGAGATTACGGGGGTTTAAATTTAAGTATAAAAGAAGATGATAAATACGCCGAATGTCGGTGTCATATTCATAGTTTTCACGGTCGCTGAGATGAATAGTGACGCTGTAGACGCCGTTCAAGTCCAATTTTAACCCTCAACGTTATGGGGATTGGGAGTGCGTGAAAAAAACGTCCAAAATTACCGATATTAGTCCCAAATTAATAGTTTACAGGATTGCTGTGATGAATAGTAACAGTCCCTACGCCGTTCAAGTCCAACGTTAATCCCCGGCATCATTAGATTTAAAGAAATGTCCAACATGACTTATATTAGTTTCTAATTCATAGTTTTGGGGTTGCTAAGATGAATAGTGGTACTCCAGAAGTCGTACAAGTGCAACTTCAGCATCCATCGTCGTGGATTTTGGGGTAAAGTGAAAAATTACGTGACTAAAATGACCTACATTAGTATCAAATTCATAATTTTTAGGGTCGTTGAGATGAATGGTAACACACCCGACGGCTTTCAAGATAAAGTTTAGCTCCGATCGTCATAGGGTTTGGAGGGAGAACATGAAAAATAGCATGTGCAAAATGAGCGATATTAATATCAAATTCATATCGGGGTCGCTGAGATGAATAGTAAAACTCCTGACGCCATTCAAGTCTATCTTTACCCCTCATCGTCATAGGGGATAGGAATATGATAAATAACTTGTCTAAAATGACCAACGTTAGTGTTAAATTCATAGTTTACACGGTTGCTGAGATGAATAGTTATACACACCGTCAGAATTAACTCGAGACAAAATACAAATTTTATTGGTCCGTTTCCATTGTTGGGTAAGTTACTTGTAAAAATGTACCGTTACTTCTAGGCCCGAAACTTTGAACATGTAAATCTATCCATACATACATACATATATATACTTTCAATTTTCTCTACTACTGCCACTATTATTATTATTATTATTATTATTATTATTATTATTATTATTATTATTATTATTATTATTATTATTATTATTATTATTATTATTATTATTATTATTAATTATTATTATTGCTGCACATTCCGATTTTCCCGAATCATCGTAAATGTTTAGAACTGTAGGTTGATAATAGTACCGTTGCTGTATCCTTTCATGCGGACAGTTAATTTATTGGAAACTAGATGTGCTTCGCTAACTTTATAAATGCAATATTGCACCTTCTGAATTGCTCTATGTAATGCAAGAACAAACTATTACCTGACAGCTATATGAACATTTTCTTATAATGCAACACTGACTAAAATGCCATACTGCGTTCGAAAAAAAAAAAGCGGCTGCTTATTATTATTCTGCTAAACTTACTATAATACGTATAATAATAATATTGTTATGCAAAATTAAAAATACAGAATACAGAGAAGCATGACTCTACAACTACCTCAAAACTTAGTAGTAATTCTAAAATCGATACATGCTTTTTAAAGCTAGTTGTTCTTAACTCTATAATGAACATTCTCAACAACTCTGAAAGAACTACAGTATCTTATACCATCAACAAACTATTTACTAATAATAGACTAAAGTAGGCCTGCTCATCAATTACAGTTTATTCATATTAACCCCTTACTGTATATCGTTAATTATGGCATCCATAAACATATCCATAGTAATATATATAGCAGCCGTAAATAATGCGCTATTATTGAAATGTTATACTGCACTGTAAAAAAAAATGTTCACTTTTTGTACGCGTAATCTGCAACTAGTTTTGATCACTTCTTTTAGATGCATATAGGTGTGCAACAGGAGAAATATAAAGTGTGTACAAAATGTGTGAGAAATGTGCAAGACTTGCACCTTTTGAAGTTTCTACACAATTTGCACTCCTGTTGCACGCATATATACATGTAAAAAAAACTTATCAAAAGTCGTTACAGTTTACATGTACAAAAAGTATAGGATTTTTTATAGTGTGTTGCACTATTTGTAGTTGCTGTAGCATAATATAAACATACTTGTAGACAAATAAAAATATTTTGAAAAGTAAGAAAAAAGTATTTATATTAACCATGTTTCTTAATTATTAATTTATAAGCATAATAATATCCTGCAAAGCAGTTTACAATATTTTTATATGGAAGTTTTGATGTTTTGCTGACTAATTTAAAACCTATTGCTTCTAGTTGGAAGAGTATATAATAGAAAATCACTATATCATCGCCACGATAACCAATCAACACATTACACCTCCTACTTCACCTACACTTTATATACCTGCGTTTCTTTACTTAATTTCTTGAGAAAATGAAATCTTTTTTTCTTACTTTGTTGCAATTGATACATTTTTATTCCCGAAGAAATTACAACTTCTAAAGTCTCCATAAGTATAAACAGAATAGCACTAAGTAAGAATGAAGTATTGAAGAAAACACTAATATAATATGGAGAGCACGCTTGATCCCAAATGTTGTGTGTGTGCTGTTTCAGTCTACTCTGGAAACTTAACTACTAAAGAAAAGCTGTCAAAATCTATGACAAAATCTTCCAGGTGCTTGCAATCAGTACATGTGATTTCTCTGAGGTTGTACTCATCTTCCAAAAACAGCAAATGGCACTAAGATCTTACCTGTTCCTCTGTGTATCGGTGACTGACTGTCGGCTCCATTGCTCTATTCTGAGAAATTCACTTACAGGAAGGAAATATTTGTTTCCGAAAAAAACATACTTATATTGTAGTTACTCATTCGAAATGTAAAGCAAACTAGGTACATTATTTAAAAATTTGAAACGCGTTACCATTACAATTCCTTTGGAAATAATGTAACGTGTTACTAGGAAACGTTAATTAAAAAGTAACGCGTTAATAGTAACGCGTTACTTCCGTTATGTTACTTCACAAGACTGTCCATATCATAATGTTCCTGCAGTCCACGTCTGCCTTTATCCTGCACAGATAGTGTACCAAACTGCATAATTATATCACTCTACGATACTGCAGACAGCGGACAAACTGATCCATCACAATACCGATTACTGTGGACAGTGGCGTATTTAGGGGGGTGGCTTCCGGGCTTAAGCCCCCCACGAAATCTTACTTAGTATAGTAAAGTAAATGAAATATCTTGCAGAATTTTCACATTTCCAGGCAAAGCCCCCCCCCCCCGGGTTAGTAAACCCCTCCCGAAACAAAATCGTAAATACGCCACTGACTGTGGATCTTAAAAAATAAGAAGAGCACTACAACAGGTGTACTGGGTTCCTTACTCACACCAATTTCTGCTCATACTGAGAGGAAATAAATTGAAAGACGAAGAAATAAGTCCTCCTAGCTGGTCTAGTGGCTAGTCTGTGTATTCTTAGTCCACATGGTCCCGGGTTCGATTCCCGATGTGAGAGCACAACATTTAATTCCATCATTATATACTTTCAGTATTCATCCATCTCCCTTAGTATAAATGGGATAACGGTGCTAAGCGTTAAACTAATTTCATTTTTCTTTTTACGAAGAGGTAAGTGGGTAAGTGAAAGATTTGTTCAAAAAACAACTTCCAGTACATGTTATTGTTTGATTTATTGATCTTACTCATTTCGAATCTCTGTGGTGGTGACGCTGGCTCAGAGGTAGAGCATTCACCTGTTGTACATGAGATCTCTGGTTCGATCACAACTCGTACCAACTGAACTTTGTGATGAGCTTTCTCATGAGTGGATTTTCTCACGTCCTTCCACTTCCTGATTTCTACTTCATTTATTCTCGTCTTCACTGTCCCTTTCAGCTTGCACGGCATAATTGGGACGTAAAACTGAATGAATTTCATTGTTCGAATTTTTGAGTGTAAAAATCTTTCAGTTTGACGTCCTATGGTTATACCGTTTAGGCTAAGGTAGGCGACGATTAAAACGAGTGAATGATGGTGGAAGAATTGGTGGAATGAGAAAGGGGGAGGAAACGGGAGAACCCCGAGAAAGCCCTCGGGTACTATGTTGTCCACCACAAACTTACTTGTCTGGGGATCGAACCAGGGACCCCACACACTAGAGGTAAACGATTTACCACTGAGCCCCGTGGCCCACAAATTTTAAGGTAACAGGACAAATCTATTTTTGTTTGATTCGTGAATTAGATTGATTTCACGAGAATTTACCATAAAATTCACATATTATTTCAAACTTAAAACAAGTGCGTGGTGTGAAAGTGAAATAGAGTTTGGATACAAAACCTCGCGGCCAGAACCTCGCGACGACAACCTCGCGGGTCAAAATCTCGCCACGCCAAAACCTCGTGTTCAAAACCTCGTCGCCCAAAACCTCGGAAGCCAAAATCTCACCGGGCCAAAACCCCGCCTTGCGAAAACCTCGCGGCCAAAACCTCGCGTCACAAAATTTCGCCTGGCGAAAACATCCTGATCTCGTGACACAGAATCTCGCCTACTCTAAACTTCACGGGACGTAATCTCGCTTGGGAAGAACTGTCGTCAGTATGAAACCTTGTCATAACGATTTTTTGATCTAGAATACTCTACATATTGCTATAGGTATATAGTTAATAACAACACATAATTGCATTAAAATAATGACAAGAAAAAATTGTAACGCATGCTTTAGAAATCTATATATATATAAAATTAAACATGACTATGTTTATGACATCATACCTCTTGAGCTACAAGACCGATCTCGATCAAATTTTCAACATAGATGGGGTTCGGAATCTGGGATGTCTTTTATAATTTCACTTTGACGGCACAACGAAGGGGAGGTGGAGAGGGAATATATATATATATATATATATAAATGATCGGCAATAACCTTAGGAAATTCTAACAAAATCGAATAATATTTATGAAAGTATCAAAAAATATCTGAGTTTTTACGTCCCTCGGTTATGTCCTATAGGTTAAAGGAGACATAGATGATCAAAATGAAGGAAATGATGAAATGAAGAAAGTGGAAGGAAATGGGAATACCCCGAGAAAGTCCACGCACACGATGTTTCGTATCTTCTTCTTCTTCTTCTTCTTCTATTATTATTATTATTATTATTATTATTATTATTATTATTATTATTATTATTATTATTATTATTATTATTATTTGTAATATGGAATTGCAAATTAAGAAACTCACTGGTTAAATTTTAAGGAAAGTTCTTTGTTTTTGCGCAAGGTTTTGACCAAGCGAGATTTTGGACGGCGAGGTTTTGACAAGGTGAAATTTTGGGCGGTGAGGTTTTGGTTCGGCAAGATTTTGGCCCGCGAGGTATTGGGCAGCGAGGTTTTGGCCCGACGAAATTTTCTTGCACGAGGTTTTGGGCAGCGAGATTTTGGCCACGAGAGATTTTGGGCGGCGATGTTTCGGTATCCATATGTTATGAAATAGTATATTTACCTGTACACTTTATGCGTAGTGGAACCTCATATATATATATACTAGTAGTAATTGTGGGTTTTATGATTTAAATTATATTTCATGAAATAAGAACTTAAAGTGGGAGCCAACATAAATTGGTTCTGGTAGTGCAAAGCTACTTTTTAAGAAATGGTTCGTAATGAATTTGATTCGGTATCTTTACACTTGTTATTAATCTGAAATAACTAAATATTGCATACAGTCCTTCAATAACTAGTATAGTAACCTAATTTAAGTCTATCTCTATAATCGTAAAATTAGAACATATTGTACTTTACCAAACTCAACCAATTGAGTAATGGATACTATAGTGACTTTTACTTTTGCTTAGTAGTAGAAAGCAAATCATTGTAAGCTACGTGCAGTTTTACAATATGACCTTGATTAAAAGAGAAAAAAAAATAATCAAACTCCCCCTACTTGCTCTATATGCAGACATCCCCTTAGACTTCTGATAGACTGTTGGGCATCACTTATTTCATTTTTGCAGAAACATGATGGTTCTCAGAGGGCAAAGCTGAAATAATTTTTCAAAGCCCATTTACTTCGTTAATATTGGATATATATATATATACATTGGCGGATCCAGGATATGATCAAGGGAGGGGCTAAACCATAATTTGCCGTTTTATCCAGTGTAAAGCAGAATTGAAGCCCATTTTATCCAGTGTAAACCTCAGCGTCAAGGGGGGGGGGCTATAGCCCCTTAGCCCCCCCTTAGATCCGCCCTTGTATATATATATATATTAGTATTTCATGCGATTTTCTCGTAAATTAAAGTAAAATAAAAATACTGGAAATCTCCATTGAGTTTGGTTGGCAAACGGTCGGCAAAGCGACTAATTGCTATGTAGAGCCAACGTTGGTGTTTTGCAAAACTACAATTTCCAACTGTTGGGCTTACGTTTTTTTTTTTTTTTTTTTTTTGCTAGGGAGTGGAAAAATGAATCTTTGAGTTTTACGTCCCACACTTATGCCGTATATGCTAAAGGAGACGATGATGATAAAAATGAATGAAATGATGGAGTGAAGAAAGTAGAAGAAGCCCGGGGAAAACCCACGCACATGGTATTTGTCTACCACAAAGTCCACTTGATGTGAGCCGGAATCGAACCAGGGACCCCACACCCCAGAGGTAAAATCTCTGCCACTGAGCCACCGCTGCTAGAGAGTGAAATGAATATTAAGATGGTACTTTATAAAAAAATATTTTCATGGTTGTTCATTGTTTGTAGTTTGTAGGTACTGACATCGAAAATCCGTCGAAGTTCTTTCAAGATCTGTTTAAGAATCTTCATCCCGGCGAAATTAAAATACCGCTAATTTTACATTAATTATGTGATAACTTCAAATATATAAGAAATAATCGAAATGTGGAACAAGAGCGCCCTAGACAATATCATTTTACATGAGAAACCGTTTTCACGATTCACTTATCTGCTTTCGATTTCGAGCCATTTTGAAAATCAGCATTTATTTTCGCGTTTCTAAACAGCTGAAAACATAAAGCCACTAGGTGACTTGTGATAACGGTACCTCATGCAAAATAATATTGTCTAGGGCGCTCTTGTTCCATATTTCAATTATATTTTTATCTATTTGAAGATATCACATAATTACTGTAAAATTAGAGGTATTTTAATTTCGCCGGAATGAAGACTCTTAACGTACAGAGTTACCTAAGAGAAACAGTTGCATGTGCATAACAAACACTATATTTCGGTCTTATTATTGTCATTGATTTTATTTTACGTGTTAAGGATCAACGATGTGCAGTATGCAGATACGGTGCTAATTCTGTGATGCATGCCCCACAGATTCCGCGACGAGTGGTTACCCCACTTCCTGCCAATGACAGAAATCCGATCAGGGTAATATTTGTTTGTCGGGAGTCGAATTGTTGTCACGGCAACGAAAGAATACACACACATACACACTTCCATAACACTCACTAATAATATCGATCTGTTAACAAGTCTAAGGCGCCACAAGTGGAAGGTCTTTCTTGCGTGTTTACAAGTGACAGATATTCTAGTGACATCTAACGACCACGTATCGAATTACTTTTTAAAAAATACGTCAAACTAACTTCAAGCGCCAGTTAACTATTCAATAGGAAATGTTAGCAGGCATGAAACCCAAGGTCATAACGACATTTGACAAAATTATTTAACAATTGTAAGGAGTAAATATTTTAATCCTTAAGGTTTAAAGGAGAAATTAACAAGTGATTACGATGTCAGTAACAACTTAATTCCAAATGTGATAAAAAGGTAAGATTAATTTAAGCTACATAACAATACGTTCTTAATATTACAGCACTGTGATGTTTTATGGCACAAAATAGGTATGGCACATTATTTTAAATGCACAGGCAAATTCAGTAAGGGATTGCGTCAATGCAACGCAAAATAGTCGATTTAGTTTGTGATAATCGACATAGAAGTTTCGACATAATGATTTTCGTAATTTGTGTGTGTGTGTGTGTGTATGTATGTTGCGTTACGCAAAATCTTGTGAAGACTGATGCGAAATTGGGTCCTATAATATTTTCCGAAAAGGAATCTAGTCATCTTCTTATCTTTCTAAACCCACGCTCTGTCAATCCCTCTAGAAATTTTAATCCTTTGATGGGGAAAAATTGCAATTGGCCATGATAAAGATACAGGATACAGTTGCGTCTACGCAATTGGAAATTTGAGTTTCAGTTTGCGATATTAACCTGTACGTACTGTAGTAACAATCAGTGGCGTATTTAGGGGGAGCTTCCAGGCTTAAGTCCCTCGAAATCTTACTTACTATAGTAAAGTATATGAAATATCTTGCAGAACTTTCACATTTTCAGGCAAAGGCCCCACAAAACAAAATCGTAAATACGCCACTGGTAGCAATTATAATTTTTGCAAAGTACGGTCCACAATTTTTGCGAAAACCATTATAAAATGAGTCCTGAAGTTTTCTTGGACGTGACTGTTGCGTACATTCCTCAACAAAAGTGTGTGAACACGTATACTTCTGAATAACTTCGAATTGAGTTGGCAAAATTGATAATATCTTAAGTACCCGCATTACAGACTTTTTAAAAAAGGATGCTTTTATATTTCACACAAAATTTATATTATTCAACAAATTTCTTAATAGCACAGCAAAAGTATTATTAATTTAACAAAGTTATACTTTAAATTAAAGTATTAATAATTTAACATATTTTAATACATATATTAAAACCTAACTTTTACAATACTGATTACTGAAATACTAAGTATGTTTCCTTCGAGATCACAGTTGGATTTGTTGTAATCAGTGATGATTTCACATGGTCCTGTGGGGGGGGGGGAATCTCCCAGCGCTACGAAATTCTCCTGGGACATTTCGCCGAATGGGTTCAACCTTGGTTACCAATATTTTTTGAGAACAACTTTCAACCCTCCCCCCTCTTTAATTCAAAGTCACTTCCGGGCAAATATTTTGAAATTATTACTGGTTGAATCTCCTTCAAAACTCAACGTTGCAAAAAAAAATATATATATATATATATATATATATATATATATATATATATATATATATATATATATATATATATATATATATATATAAAATTGAAACATTTTTTTGAATGCACTAGAAATGACAATAGTTTCTTGTTTCTTAAAAGCTCATAGGTTCATTATTTGGACTCGAGAAAAAAAAAAAGAACATATCCAAGTAAAAGTGGGTGACTGGGATAACATCATAATTTTGTTTAGGGTACAAAAATATATAACTCAAGTAACCTTCACTTTTCACTTCGTTGTTATTGCAAAAGGAAATTATATATATATATATATATATATATATATATATATATATATATATATGTGTGTGTGTGTGTGTGTGTGTGGGAGTCCACTGTAGATAGCAATTATATAATATCTCCCATAGTACGTAGCACCTTGGTTAGGCAGGGTGATACACAAGAGGTTGATCATGGGGGGCGGATCCGCAGAAATTCCTACTTTTTTTATAAATTTAGTCTAATTTTCGGGAAGATTTCACAAATTTTTACATAATTTATCCCCATATTGAATTTGCACGTCCTCTCAAAAGTATTGAACTTCTCTCAAAATAAACGCCTGCGCACACTGAACCACAAAAGTATCTCCCCCAGTAAGTGCTCTAATTCCATTACTTGCGGTCCAGCTAATTTGCAGTTGTGAGAACGCCTGTAACTTTTCTTGGCACTGACAGCAGTTCGTAGCACTAAGTCAGGTCTTTATGCAAGTAAAATTGTGAGTAGATGACGCACGAAACATTTCTCCACTCTGAAATTAATCTCTTTGGTTGTCCAATGGACATCATATGTTAATCCCAACACTGCTGTGTATGTAATGTATTATTTCATTATATACTGCATATTCAAGAAATAAAAACAATGACCACACATAAATCAGAAAATGTTTTAAAGTACGCGAAAATATCAAATCTAGAACAACTGCTGGAAATAAGTTTCTAAATGACTGTCTCCATTGACAGACCTTACCAATTCTCCTTATTCCAACAACTTTTTCTTTCGGAGGAAAAGAAGATCTTGCTTGTCACACTGAGTATGCATTGAAATTGAAACTGAAACACTTGAAAAACTTTCAGCCTGGCTGGGATTCGAACCCGGGTCTACCGAATAGAAGTTCAATTCGCTAACCACTCACCTACCGCGCACTTCATCTTCCACGCAAATTAATAGCTAGTTAAAATCGTTTCATGGAAAAATATAAACAAGATACTAATGCTTGTGTGAGCGTCAACGACTTATTCGAGATTTCCTTGTTTAACTCAAAAACAAGTTATATAGACGTTCCTCAATGAGAAAATAATCACGAAACGTTCTTAAAGTTGATACTACGACATCGGTTTCAGGGATGATCCCGATTTACATTACATTTCATCTTTACCATAACTACTAATTTTCAAAGAAGAAAAGACGACAGAAATTATTTTCACATTCTTTAAATTGTATCAACACGAGTAGAAATAGACAGTTCTATGTTTATGTTCCATAACTACTAGTTTATTTTCTTAAAAATTCATATGAGGAATTTGTGGCAAATTGAGCCGGTGGCACTAGCCGAGTGATCCTGGGCGTTCGGCGTCTGATCATGAGGCGCAATCCACTAGAGATTCAAATTCCTCTGAAGAGCAACGTCGGAATTTTAACTGTCCTCAGCATTTCTGTGTTCATGTCCCTCTAGTGTTTGCAATACGTCTAAAGGACATGAGGTGCCAGTAGTGAACAATATTCCGGATGGGGCGATTTGTTTTTTAAAAAAATGTAAAAGCAGGAAACTCCCATTGCAGCTACCTGGGTTCAAATCCCGTCCAGGTAATTAGTAATTTTTCTGAATGGGAAGATAATGTTTATATAATTGGTATTGTAATTATGTTATTCCTTTATTATTATTATTATTATTATTATTATTATTATTATTATTATTATTATTATTATTATTATTATTATTATTAATTCCACAATGGAAAGAAAAAGTAACATAGTCGAAGGTTTTCATAGGAACAGAAAAGATATAGAGTATGTCAAATGTTTCTTAGGTTTACACATGAACGCAATAATATTATTACGTTTATGGATTTACAGATAAAATTATCATTTTATGACAACAGGAAATGGAATATAAATATTTGTTAGCTGATAACAGTAATGCATTTTGTTTCGTCCTCCTTCTAGGTAGAAAGGTAAGGTGATATCTTAAATCAGGATCATTCTCGTGACTAGAGTTGTAAGTTCGATCACTATTTGCAATTTGTGGACAGCTAGGAACAATTCCTTGGAACTCATTTTTGGCCCATACTACAGCAGTGAGGAAGTGTTTAGCCCTCATGTATTCATCAATTCTTGTCCAAACACGTAATATTCCCAGATAGTTACGAATGAAGGTTGATACGGATGACGTAATTTTGGGTTGTTGGCATTTCACCTCTGAAGGAAGTCGTCTCAACTCTTCGACCCAGAGAAATTAAATATTTTCATGTTAGTATACATCAGAAGTATCAATATTGCAAATTATGAACATTTATATGATTGCTGCAGTCGGAATCGAACCCGCGACCCCAACATTATGAAACTAACGCTTAAGCCACTAGCCTAAGACATCACTGTTCTGGGAGAAGAGAAATGAGCTGCAGTGAATTCAGAAATTATACACTTTTACAGTGTAATAATGTTGAAGCTTTCTGATTTCAGTCATGACAAGATAGTAAGGTATTATGCAGAAAGAATAGTGCAGATAATTCAACTTTAAATTGACAACTCGTATGTACGGACCAGCTGCCACATGCTCTCGTGTCGGGCCTTGATTTTTCACGACACAGCATTGGACAGATAATCATATTGATTGGAATCTGGTGTTTCAAGGCACTGGATTATTTTTTAGAAAGTTTACAAATTTAACAAACCTTCCTCAGTACGCGTTTTACTCACTTTTCCAGTTTTTTCCAGTAACTCTTTAAGAACAGGGACAAAAACACAGAAACATTGAGGACAGTACAAATCACAAACACTGTTCACGCGTTCTACCCTTGCCTGAAATAAAACAATAAAATATGGTGAACATGCAACTTTTGGTCTTCCATCTTGTGTTGTCAAATCCAGAGTTGGAGTGGGTCAGGGGGTCAAATGGATTTAGTTTGCTGAGTGGGTCAACAGCATGTGACCACCTACGACCTATCACCCACCGTGATCCATTGCGACCCACCACCCACCGTGACCCACTCTAACCCACCGACCCATTCCGCTCACTGCATTGTAGACAGCATCTCCTGAACATTATATTTTTTCACCCTCCACCCTAGCCATAGAAACTAATAACTCGTTTCTGATTGGTTGCAGCTTGCGATTGTCCAAATCCTCTGGTGTATGTATTGTGTATTATAGTAGTAGTAGAAGAAAATTGTCACTTTGTTGGAATTGAAGGAGAAAATTGAAGAAGCAGTTGAGGTTAAATTTATATCATGGCAGTCAGGGTGGATCAAAAAAGCTCCTTACTACTACTACTACTACTGCTACTTATACTGTGGATTCGTATAGCAAAACTGCACATGTAACGTAATCACTTTTTGAGTATTATTTTCATATTATTTTAATGAAAAAAGTGTTTTGAAAATTTAAAAAATAAAATATAACAACAAAAAATCTTCTTTGGCCTGGGTTTGAACCCACACCAAAAGCAATTATAATTACTAGCCCATTGCGCTAATACACTCGGTCACGAAGACCGCCAGTAACAGCACTTCGTTTTTGCTATATTATGCTACATTGCGATAAACGGATAACTCCAACTAACTAGAACCACGTATTTAGCTCCTACGAGTAGTGTCGAGCGTGATTTTAAAATATGCTTCTAAACACTGGCCCATTTGTCTACGTTTCATTTTCAAGCCTTCCATTTCCCTTTTTCATTTGTTTCTGTTTACTTACCTGAGATGAGTATCTCTATGTGAAAAAAGAAATTGAGGCATTTTTGGATATTGATATTTGTAATTGTAATGATAGCAATAGGACGTATACTACTACTTGGCTTTCGAGACAGACAGCCTGTGAGTTCTAGAGGAGCTAACTACTGGAAAAAATACATTCTTGAATCATTGTAATATAAAATTATTACATAAAAATTGAACTATGTGTGCATAATGATTACGGCCAAATTGCAGTCAAATAAAATGACTTTTGGTATATATGTAGGCCTTGATCCAAACTGGAATGTTATCATATTGCTTTCATTATAATAATATCCCAAGGAATAGTGGGTATCCGAATATTAAAAAAAATGAGTATCTTACAAACCGTTAAACTCACGGAGCTGAAATACAGTATGTTAACACTTTATTGAAAATGAACAGAACGTCTCCTTTTTCAACATTCTCCTTTATAAGGAGGGGTGGCACTTTCTATATATGGTAAATTGATAGTGGGTTAGTTTGCAAAAATAATCGAAAACGATCAATATTAGTTGAGAAATAAATTGTGAAAGAAAAAATACAGCTGCGTTCGATTCCCGGCAGGAGCTCATGTGGTTCGGATTCACATTAATCCGTAGGTACACGTCTCATATAGCCTTGCTGCTGACATGGACACTAAACTAAAAAAAAAACAGTGCTTTGCATCATATATCCATATATGCTTACTATGCGCTTTATGATAATTGCTAAAGCTTGTTTATTATATGGAGCGCTTAGAGCACGATCAAAATATCGATACTTTTCAGTTGAGAAACGGAAGAAATTTGAAAATCCTAAATCAAGGTAAGTAGACCAACGTACAGAAGCTTACATTACAAATTTTATCTATTTTTCTCACAACATTATGGGTTGATTGCCCTGTGCTCTAAGCGCTCCATATAATAAACAAGCTTCAGCAATTATTATAAAGTGCATGGTAAGCATATATGGACATATGATATCGACCATGACAATTTAATTGAAATTCATCGTAATTTTGTCCATGAAAAACAATTTACCATTTTATATTGTATGGCTAGATCCATCGTTATTGTAACAGATCGCTGTTTAAGCGATTGACCGTAGAAATTCAAACTCCGATTAGTTAGAATTTGACGACTTGGTTTTATTACAAGTATAAACTCTTTAGTCGATAGAGAAGAGACCGTGGATAATGTGTCAGAGTTGATGACGATGTGTTTTCGTGGGTCAGTGGTTCATGGTGGGTGGTGGGTCGGAGTGGGTTATGTGTGATGGATCAGAGTGGGTCATGGTGGGTGGAGTGTCAGTGGGTTGTGGGTCAAGTTTTCATTGACCCACACCATCTCTGGTCAAATCTGTAAAACCAAACAAAGAGCCATATCATACACAAAACGCTTAACATCTTAGCTATTCATGACATAACTATTGTTGATTCGAATAACTCTACTATATCCACAAATCATCATTTGTCATATTTTACCGAAATACGTCATGACTTTTCCAAGAACCTGATACTTCAAATGTTATTAATACTCAAAGTTCATTGATCTCATCACTTATTCACTTACTCTTTTATGATCATCAAAACCTTTAGGGTACTTCCCGTAGATATAGAAAGGTGAAACGTAATATCCAGGCTTGGTGTGTCGTGCAAGTAAGCATGTAAAAAGCAACAGGATAATATTTCCCTCTCCCAAACCCTCTACAATGGAGTATGTTGATTATTCAACAAAAAGACTTCAAATCTAACCAGAAAATTCATAAAATTTAAAATATGTAGCCAAGTTTTGACTGCAATAATAATAATAATAATAATAATAATAATAATAATAATAATAATAATAATAATAATAATAATAATAATATAAATGAAATGAAATGAAATCTTTGAGTTTTACGTCCCACGGTTATGCCAGTTAGGCTAATGGAGACGGTGATGATGAGTGATGAATGAAATGGTGGAATGAAGAAAGTGGGAGGAAACGGGAGAACCCCGAGAAAACCCACACACACGGTGTTTGTCCACCACAAAGTTCACTTGGCCGGAGCTGGGATCGAACCCGGGACCCCAAGCACCAGAGGTGAACGCTCTACCACTGAAATAATAATAATAATAATAATAATAATAATAATAATAATAATAATAATAATAATAATAATAATAAAGGAATAACAGAATTACAATACCAATTACGTAAACAATACCTTCCAATTAAGAAAAAATGATTGCCACCATGGGATTCGAACCCGTGTCTCTGCCATACAAGTTTCATAATTTGGCAATCTACCACAAATTTCTCATACAAACATAAGAAAATAAACTAGTAGTTACGGAAGAAGAAAATAGAAGTTTCTTTTTCTACACGTGTTGATGCAATTTAAAGAATGCGAAAATGTCTGCCGGCTTGCATTTTCGCGGATTTCAAGAATTTCAGATTTCCTTTGAACTTATTGGCTGATACAGATAGGACAGCATGAGTTATGATCTATATATAGCGGAAAGTAAAGGCCGTCGTAGCCGAGCGTGCTAACGCAACATGCTAGTACTGAAAATCGTTCTTGGCGTGGGTTCAAACCCTGCCCAAGGATTTTTTTAAATTTTCATAACATTTTTATCATTAAATAGAATTGAAAACAATACTCAAAAAGTGACTTACCGATTATTTTTTAAATTTTCATAATACTTTTTTCATTAAAATAAGCTTGCAGTTTTACTATACGGATCCATAGTAAAAGTAGTAGTAGTAATAGTAATAGTAGAAATAATAATAATAATAATAATAATAATAATAATAATAATAATAATAATAATAATAATAATAATAATAATAATGATAATAATGGGTTAGAAGAAGGTTTCGGTTAGGTACTGTTCTCTTGTCCAATTTTTCTGTACATTTTACATGACCAACTTCAAACAGCTGGCTAGGGTAGCGCGCGAATACTGAAACTCTTGGGATCGAGTTACCATCGAAATTCATACAATTATTATTCATAATAATAATAATATCAATTACGTAAACAATACCTTCCAATAAAGAAAAAATAAATGACACGCCGTGATTCGAACCCGGATCACTGAAAAGGCAGTTCTCTCCTTTCACACTTTGCCATCAATTCCTCATACAAGGATAAGAAAATAAGCTAGTAGTTATGTTAGATAAACATAGCACACACTATTCCTACACGTGTTGATGCAATTCAAAGATTGGGAAAATAATGTCTATCGGCTTTTCTTCTTTGGAAATTAGAAGTTCCGATGAAGAAGAATAGTAGTAATGTAAATCGGGAGAAGTTAAAAACGATGAAGTAGCCTCAACTTGAAGAACGTTTCGTGACATTTTCCTCATTGACGAAGATCTATATAACTTGTTTTTGAGTTAAAGAAGGAAATCTAGAGTAAGTCATTGTGACACTCATAAGGAACGTCTTCTTATACGAGCTTTAGTATTTTGTATAGTCTTACAAGCAACGACTTGATAAAAGTTACGTGTAAGTGGGATTGCATCTGTCTAGGCGTTCTCACAACTGCAAATGACATGGACCCCAAGTAATGGAATTAGAGCACTTAGTGGGAAGAGATATTTTTGTGGTTCAGTGTACATGTGGCTGTTGGTAGGCACTACGTAGGCTAAATAGTCGGCATATTGTTGGAAATTGATAATCACAAAAATAAAGTTGAAAAATACGTTAGCCTCACCGTAGTTTAAAGTGTTTATTGATCTACCAAAATTTTCCGTAATTTATTCAATACTTTCGGTTTCGTACTCCCAATCTTAATTTAATTTTTTCGTAAGGGTTACATTACAATTGAGTTGGTTGGCAATTGTTCGGCAAAGCGATAAATTTCAACATAGGTCCAAGTTTAGCAGTTAGCTGGCCTTCCATTTCCCCCGGTTGGGCAGCAGTGCTTATCCCCTTAGGGATTACATTGGCAATTGAGTTGGTTAGCAAATGTTCCGTAAAACAGCTAATTTCAACGTAGGACCAATTTTGGCAGCTAACTAACCTACCATTTCCCACGGTTGAGCAGCGGTACCCATCCTCTTCATGTCCCATGACACACCCTTTATTTTTTCTGATAAACCCCCAATCAAGTAATGGCCACCTTTAATATCAATCAATGCTCTTCTCATATTTACTGTTAGTATTTCCTCTATCCCAGCAACCAACAACGAATAAAAATCATTCTTATATTTAGATAATTATCCAGTAAATATTTCCTCCCCCAGTAGGAGAGAGTACTTTAGGTGAATTACTCTTAGTATTAGATGGAAAAGTAAGCTAGGTGAAATATTTATGTTCCCCTCTTCCTAAATTCCACGTAACATTGAGCATGAAAAATGAAAAGGTTATGGGGGTCATCCAGTAAAACAGTCATCCTCTTAACCTTCGATAATTTCTATACTACCTATGGATAGTTTCTACCATTCATAGGGGGAGATAGAAAGTACTCCACGAGATTCCCTCCTCGAATAATCATATTATTTTTATTACAATTTCAGCGAGTAGTTATGTCCCTCATGTAGACTTACCTCCATCTAATTTGAGAAAGTTTCACAGTAAATGGTTCACTATTAATTGTTTATTATTTTTAATAAAGTTTACCTGAACTTGACAGTGCTTTGGAACCCAAATCTAGAATATTTTTGAAGGGATGAATTTACAACCCTTTCTTCAAATTAAACACTTATCTCCCGTGAACAATCATAATCACACCCATTAGAGATCGCTATTTGTAGAGAGAAGGTTCGAACTAAATGTAATTTTGATTGAATGTATAGTGGGTAGCAGCAATTCATATTTGGAGAGCAATGACTCGAATTTCATTATCAAATTACAAACGACGATAAATCGAGAAAGTCTTACCTTAGGTGTTCTTATATGCTATTTTCCTTGGTTTCCAGAAGGTATATGTTAAGTGGTGACTATTGTTTGTTCAAAAGATATGAACACTTTTCTAAAAGTATATGACAGGTAGTAACGATTGTTGAAAAGCTATGGGCACTTTTCTAAAAGCATATGACAGGTAGCCACGATTGTTTGTTGAAAAGTTATGGGCACTTTTCTAAAAGTATATGACAGATAAAGACGATTGTTTGTTGAAAAGTTATGGGCACTTTTCTAAAAGTATATGACAGGTAGCCACGATTGTTTGTTGAAAAGTTATGGGCATTTTTCTAAAAGTATATGACAGATAAAGACGATTGTTTGTTGAAAAGTTATGGGTGCTTTTCTAAAAGTATATGACAGATAAAGACGATTGTTTGTTGAAAAGTTATGGGTGCTTTTCTAAAAGTATATGACAGATAAAGACGATTGTTTGTTGAAAAGTTATGGGTGCTTTTCTATAGGTATATGACAGGTAGTGACGAGTCTTTGTTGAAAAGTTATGGGCACTTTTCTAAAAGTATGACAGGCAGTGGTGATTGTTTTGTGAAAAACTATGGGCACTTTTCTAAAAGTATATGACAGGTAATGACGATTATTTGTTGAAAAGTTATGGGCACTTTTCTAAAAGTGGATATATGTGACAAGTAATGTTGATTGTTTATTGAAAAGTTACGTCCACTTTGCTAATAGTATATCGTAATGATAATTGGTTATTCAAGAAGTATGAGCACTTAAGAAAAGTATATGGTAAATGACGATGATCAAAATGTTATGAGCACCTTTCTACAATATTGCGAAAACCGAATAATTCAAAGTTTAAGCGATTATTTGTTATTGAGAACTGATTTATAGCTATTGTATCTTATTTTAATTCCATGTAGTATAAGAAGCATTAAAAAGCAAAATATAAGAACGAAGATGGAGACAAACAACAGAAACACAAGAGAAGAAGACAAAAGAAGTAAAATTCTTGATCCTCCACGACTCATCCTGGCCTCGAACCGAGCACGTCATGTTCCGATAGGTATTGCTTGCCGAAAGGACAACGTGGTCGCTGTAAGATATAAGTATGATACCTTTACGTTGGATGATATTCTTGGTAAGTATTTTAAATTATGCTTTTGTTTGAAAATTATTCTAATATAAGTTTTCTTTTTAAAAAAAAGTAATGTGAGATTAAAAGATAATTAAAAAATTAGTGGCGCGACGCTGTATTCACTGCTGACATATAAGGCAAAAAATCTGTTGTTCTTTTTTTTTTAATAATACCATTACGATATTTGTATTCCTGTACAAAATTTGTTTCTAGCTTTAATAAGTTGTCATATTAAACTTACTTTCAACAGACAGATTTGATTGCGCAAAAAATGAATTCTAATTTGACTATACTTGATCCACTGAGTCAGTAGAGAAGCAATATTGTCGTTGCCATGACAACTAAAGTTGAATAATGTGACTTAAGGGTCTTCATTACAGCGAAATTAAACTACCGCTAATTTTAGAGATTTATTTTAATATCTTCAAAACAAATAAAAATATTCGAAAAACAGAAACGTAGTGAACTAGACAATATGATTTTCCATGTGATACCTTTACCATAATTCACCTATCTGCTTGTGGTATGCCGCTATTTACAGAACCCGCAAAAAATGCTGAATCTACCTACAGTTGCAATTCGAAAGCAGATAGATGAGTTGTGATAACGCTACCACATGCAAAATTGTATTGTCTAGTTCACTACATTTCTGTTTTTCGAATATTTTTTAAAATTTATTTGAAGACATTACAGAAAACTCTAAACTTAGCGGTAGTTTAATTTCGTTGTAGTGAAGATCCTTAAAGATACATCGACTAGAATAGTAATGCTCTGCACATTACTATGGCGATAGTCATTTTTTTTAAATACAAGATTCCTAATCCCTCTCGCTTGCCTTGTACTTGCTGTGATTACACAGTCTAATTTTTACAGCCAAACCTGATCTGTGTCCTCAACTATAGTATTATTATAATTTTGACATGTTGAAAATTTAGAAATACTTCATAGTATTCTTGTCACTGTACAGCGATACTTATAATGCAGAACACAAAATCATTTTAACTTTATTTTAATATTCGGAGTATTTGTTCGAAAAGAAACATGGCGACCAGCAAAATGTAACATCAGCCTATTATACATATTTCATAGACCAAGTGTATTGTTTGGAGATCTCACAAATCTAAAAATAATTATATTAAAATTTTCTGAATGCTTATTGTGTTATATTTATTATAATATTTCCAATAATTTTTACTTGGTCTAAATGTTATAAATTTTTGTTACTTAACCAAAATATTGTTACTTTCAGAACAAATTAGAAGGAAACTTAATGGAATGCGTGTAGAGAGCATAGCAATACTAATGCACTGCTCTGAAACTGAAATATTCATTTGTTTTACAGGTGGAAAGGTATGTATAGTCTTCAGGAATTATATCACTCTGAGTGTGAAATTTGTGCACAAATAAAATCAACATTTTCTGTTGGTTGAAATTCAAAATTTGTAGGTGACTTTATTCAACTGAAAAGCAGGCCAATCTTCTCATCCCTCCTAGTCTATGGCAAATGACCTATCTTTTGTAATAGTGGCAAAAATTGACATTTTGGCAATCCGTGCAGTGTCTAAAGTCCCTTCAACGGATAAGAAAAGTTGATTTAGTACCTAATTGTACTAGAATTAAATTTACATACGTCAAATCGAACACACAATCGGATAGTTAGAAGAATTTTTTAAAGCGAAAAGAGTCATTAAGTCATCTATAATATATGATATAGTAAACTATCATTATGGGAATGCGGTGGCTCAATGGTAGAGCGTTCACCTCCGGTGCTTGCGGTCCCTGGTTCGATCCCAGCTCGCGCCGTGTGGACTTTGTGGTGGACAAACACCGTGCTCGTGGGTTTTCTCGGGGTTCTCCCGTTTCCTCCCACTTTCTTCATCCCACCATTTCATTCATTTCTCATAATTACCGTCTCCTTTAGTCTAACCGGCATACTGTGGGACGTAAAACTCAAAGATTTCATTTTTACTATCATTATCTTTGGAATTGAGTGACGCGGTAACTGCTAATAAGCGAATTCCGCAAATAATATTCAAAATGGCCGAAAAAGAATAAATCAACATGAAAATGCTTTTGAACAAGTTTTTCTTTACAGATAGGGAGCCAATACATACAATTATAATTTAATAAACAATAGTGTTCTATACTTACAAGATTGTTGTTCACATTTTTACAAAATATAAACTGTTTTTGTTTCTCGGTACTAAAACATCTCTTCTTCATTTGTGAGAAAGGATTTTAAAAACATTTTGTTGCAAAGTTTTTTTCTTTGAATATTTTCTTTTAATACCATAATTAATTACCGCAAAATAAGAAAATAGAAAAAAACAGGAATGGATGACCGTGCATAATCCGCAAAGGAGATAATCGAGAGTTTACTGTATAAGTAAAACCTGTTTACTTGACTACGAAGTTAGCCACCTAACAAACTTAGCCTGTGTTTTCCCATAAGATATGAAATTACTTGTTGCATTGAAAATTGACCACCCTTCTATCTTGGAACTAGGCCACATTGAACCAACGTTATTTTGATATTGTTAACATAAAAAACTACTAAAAGAATGAAATGATTACCTGTTGATGATCAAGGTACCACTTTAACCCTCAAAATCAAAGGGATCACATGCTCACTTCCTTCACTCGAAAATGATGCAGTCATCACATTATTTTTTTCATTTCCTAAATATTATTTTTGTCTTATGTAAAAATATTGCTATGCAACAATACAACAATATAGAATTGCCTATTCTACAGTTGAGAAATTGTTGGGCATTGTTATTTTGTAGAATCGTTTTTCCTTTATATCTTCGAAACTTGTCCAGATATTTTAATGATATAAAGCTCAAATTGAAGAGAAACACCTTCTCTCTATATTATGTCTAAATTCAAGAGTCTATCATCGTCGGGAGCTGAGAAATTGCATCAAATATTGGAGCTTTCTTATTATTTTTATTTAACATGACAGATTCGATTCCATGATATTTCTCCATTAAGTTATCGTATTTGCCATCAACAGGGAAATGTATCTATTCCAAACAGCTGTGTGCACATTCCCATATGGTCCAGAATACATCGCCGTAGAAAAAATACGTGTATTTACGAGGAATGTGAAGAAATCTTACAAGAAAACCCTTAATTTCTTTATTTACACTGAAAGAGGAATGAAAACCTATATTTGAAAAAAAAATCATATTTTGTTGCACCCTACATGCATTATTAAAATGCAGAATACAAACCGTAACCATGCTTTGAGCTTCTACGCGTCATATATGATAGAAAATGCAAAGATTAATATTAAAATTAACTCTAGATAAGATTAGTCTGAGTCTGAGCGTTCCATAGTTACCTGATCTTCATTTCCTAGAAATTCATTCAGAAAATCGTTTATTGTTGTCACTTTCCGAATGGTCAATAAACACAAGGGAGAAAAAAAAAGGGGGAAACTTGCCTGTTGAAAGTAACTTCTCCAGACATATAGGACTTGATGGCATTGTTTATTGCTCTTTAATAATCGTCTTCAAAAACAGAAGAAGGCTCTCAATTCAATCCATTTATGTACCTAGCCATATGTTCTAGGAATGTTCACACATTACTTTGAGATACAACAACGATTTTTATGATTCTTTCTCTCTCTCTCTCTCTCTCTCTCTCTCTCTCTCTCTCTCTCTCTCTCTGTGTGTGTGTGTGTGTGTGTGTGTGTGAAAGAATATACTTTCCTGGTGATCCCATATAAATTTCTTTAGAATTTAATGGTAATCTTTGGAGCTAAAATGAACCGCTTACTGCAGAAAGCAAACATGCCCACAATTTTACAGAAGAGGCGAAAAAACTGAATAAAACTATTTTTACGATATTTCCACCATAACGTATTTTTCCTTTAATGATACAAGTATACGTGATTAAAATACACATGCAAATTTGTGTATCACGTAACAGAGGCGGCGTAAGGACGGGGCGAGCGGTGCCCCCGCCCCGGGCCCCACAGTAGGTAAAAAATAATTACTAAAGAACCTTGTTAGTACGAGCCGTACAAAGGCCGTCAAGGTTCATGATCCACACCTTCCCTAAAAGTAAATGCAATTAATTGTCAATCGATATTACACCAAGTAACTGATGAAACAACAGAAATATCTGTCTAATAAAACTAATCAGTGATGGATTACGTGTAAGCTAAACAACCTATAAAAAATTTTAAAGAAAAAACTGAATGTAGGTTAAAAATAAATAAAACAAACGTTCCACGCTCTTGGGTGGGGAGGCAAATAAATTTAAAGGAAGAGGCTGAATGTAGGTGAAAAAAATATAATACAAGCGTTTCACTCTCTTGGGGCCCCAAAGGAACTTAAAGGAAAAAATGTATGTGGATTAAAATATGAATAAAAATAAAGGAAAGTGTAGATTAAAAAGGAAAAAAGCTTAGTGTAGATTAAAATATAATAAAAGTCGAAGTATATTGTGTTGTTTACATTCTAAGGTCTTATGATGCAAGTAATGGGGCCCTGTCTGCTAGCCTGCTTCCTAAAATACCACTGTTTATTTATTTATTTATCAGTTCAAGGGAAGGGCACAAAGAAGGGATCAACGTGCATAATGCTTTATTAGGGTACTAGCATTCTGTTGCTAATTAAAAGCTCTTTGGTGCAGACGCTATAGTCGCTGATTCACTTGTTTTCCTTGTGTCTTTTTTACTTTTGTCCTTTACAAGTCGAATTTTCAGCGAGCGAAACCCTTTTGCTTAGCTAGTTTCCCCTTTTTTGCTCTTGTTTTTTGACATATGAATTTACACTTCAGCCCACAAATTTAGAATGAAGAAAAAATGTTCAATAAAAAATGTTCAAATATTCAAAAGAAAAAATACGTGAATTATATGTTATATTACTTCCTTCTATATTTAGATGGAAATAAAATAGTTTTTTTTTTTTTTTTTTTTTTTTTTTTTTACTTTGCCAACTTTGTGCAGAGCTAGATGATGAGAGTGAGGAAAGGCTAAAAAGCATGTTACTCTGATTTGGCTTTGTTCTACCCGAATGACCTGGACGACGTAGAATTATTTCAGGATTGTAAGGATATAATCCATTCACTAAGGTGTGCTCAAAAGCTAAAGAAGACCTTATTTTTTCCCACAAGGCATACTGAAATATGTATCTTCAATGGGTATTGAAACTTACAAAAGTTTGGCAACCGCTCTTCAGATTTTGATAATACTGCTCGTATCTGTCGCATCATGTGAACGGTCTTTCACCAAATTAAGCTGATAAAATCATACTTGCACTCCACAATGGGTCAAAAAAAGGCTCACGAATCTGCCCATTCTTTCTATTGAAAATGAAATAACATCTACTTTGTATTTTGATAGTATAATTGAGATTTCCGCAGCAACTAAAGCAAGAAAGGTAACATTCTGAATGCTGGTGGAACACAGGCTACTAAGGTAGTGCAAATAGTATTGAAAGTAGTCTCATGTTTCAACTTAAGACAATAAAAATACAAAAGTACCAAAAGAATAATAAAAAGCCGTCAAGATCTGTCAATTGACTGGTGATGGGTGGTAATGAAAAGTAGGATGGTATAACCCATAGTAGAATTCTGTGTTCATATATTTAATCTATGATATATTCCCAATTATTCAATATATTCAGGATTTTTTGTTATAATATATTCTAATACTAAGGATGTTAGTAAATGGTAATGGAAAGTCATAAGTGACAGAATATAAATATGAGTGAATTATTAAACACAAAATGATGTAATCATAATACAAGTGTGAAATATGGAAACAATAATAAAGAAGACAAGCAGGAGATTAACATACTAGTGCGTAACTATTCACTGATATTTTGGCAAAAGCAGTGGGACTAAATAGATCGTATATTATCACTGAAGAGAAATCTAGTAAAAGATAAATGAAGAAGACACGCAGGAGAGAAATCTATTCTAGCCATTATTTACTGATACTTCGGTAAAAAAAAAAAAAAAAAAAAAAAGTTTAAGTATTGTGTATGATCACTGGAGAGAACCCGAATGTTAAAGTGAATGGGGCTAATTGCAGGAAAAAAATCTAATCAAATAAACCCCATGTAGTGTAAACTCAGACATGTGAGAAACCATGAATAAACTTAACAATATGAGAAATTGTACAGAAGGAACACAAAGGCGAGAACCGAACAAGAACATTCTAGAAAACTTAGAGCTTACATTTAAAAATTGCGTCGATTTTTTCAATATCAACTCATTGTTACATTTTGCACATAAATTTGTCTCTAAATTTATTATTAGGAAAATTACTCCTACTATTCTATCTAATTACAATACACGTTTAAACTAGGATAACTTAGATGTAGGATAAATTTTGGATTCTTTGTAGCTTCCGTTAAACTTGTATCTCTAACCCTTTTTCTATCGTGTCCCTTGTTTAAAAATGAATTAAAAATATATGCAACGATAGCTCTGGTCCGGTTTTATTTTTAGATACCAGCCTGAAGGCAGTTCTTAGCGTTAATAAAATAGACAGGATGCTGGATGTCACCCAAATTTATTTAATATATCCCAAATTAAGATAGTTTAAACCAGCGTTTCCCAACCTGTGTGCCGTAAATGTGCGCTGGTGTGCCGCAAGGAATCGAAACAAAATTATTAATTTTATAGCAATCGAATTGTAAAACGTAGGGAAAAATGTATATTTGTATTTCACATTACTATGAACCTCTATTATGAATCTACCGTGTTACTGTTCTGTACATTTCTAATATTGAAAAAAAAAAAAGTATTTGTTGTCATTGTTATGACCATTATTGCTTCTTTAGTGTTGCAGACTATTTCGTAACTTGAAAATTTAAAATATCATTCAATCCTTTCGACAAATTATCTACATTTGTGTTTTAAAAGTAAATGAGATTTGTTTGTTCGTTCGTTATTTAGTGATTTTTCTTCTTAGTAAAGGGTTGGATACAGTTTTTAAAAAGAAAGCGTATTTTTAAAAACTTGAGTACAATATTTCATTGCAATTGTTTTCTATTTTTAAATTAGAATGAAAAATAAGCATAGTGATTTACCACGGGAAAAACCAGTGTTCGATCTTTCTTCTCTGTGAGAAGGAAATCAATAATCACAGAAAAAATACCACTGTGTTTTATATTTACAAATAATATCTATAAGTGTGCCGCGAGAATCCAAGTAACACCCGTAGTATGCCGCAAGTTGAAAAAGGTTGGGAAACGCTGGTTTAAACACACACACCAACGGGAAAGGGGGGAGTAGTAAACAGAAAGAATGATTATGTAAATGAATTCAAAAATAGAAGTGTATAAATCACGATTGTTCGAAAAGGGGCCCCGATCTACTTCACTGGCCTCGGGCCCCAGTTTGTCTTACGCCGCCACTGTCACGTAAAGGGATAGAGGGGGGTCATTGTTTTGTGGTTTGCACATGTTTGCTTTCTGCAGTAACTGCATTGTTCAAACGAGTTGAGTTGATTTCAGTTTAGCGTCCCTTTCAGCAGCGAGGCTACTGATTAACGTGGAATCCGAACCACATCAGCTCCCGTCGGGAATCGAACCCGGGTCTCCCACGCCAAAGGCGCGTATGCTAACCGCTTAGCCACGAAGGAGCTCTGCATTGTTCAAACGAATTGTGGATTGAGTTGATTAAAGAAAACGACCATGAAATTGATAAATATCATTTATTGAAAAAATATGTAGCTTTTAAACATTTCTGAATAATATATGAATTGTGTAACTACAAATTAATCAGTCATCGTTACCATCAGAACGTGTTTCCGTTGTGATGGGTCAGGATGCTATTGAACTTAATAATAGCATCTATTCTTGAGGTACGTAGATCAACTTTTTTTTTTTTTGTGTCACCCATTTTCTTGTTCTTTATGAGCAGGACACAGTTTTGCCCATAAAGAGTTCCTCAGTCTAAAAGTATCCACTATCAAGCCACCAATATTCATGTTACATTGAACATTATATGACGTTACAGATGTGAACTACATCTCATATTTTCAAATGGTGAAAATCGTTTTTAGGTATTTAGCGACGTTTTGTCATAAAAGTCATCGCTTACACACGTTATTTTGTAAAATCCAGGCTACCAGGAACTCTACGAAATCAGTTACTTTTATTTCAACAATGGAAAAGTAGGTGAAGATGGTCAAGGAAGTTTTAATGAGCTCAACAATGTCATCCACTATGTAGTTTTCCTTTTTCTTCAGCTTCTTCCATATTATCCCAAAATTCCTATCATTGGGCGCGAACGAGTGACCTCTAACGGGAAAACCACAAAGTCTCATTTACTGCCGATAAGGAATTCGACCGGGACAAGTTTCCTTTCTGCAGTAAACAGAAGATTGAAGGCGTCACAATGCTAATTTTTACTAAACGGACAAGTGTCATTTCGGTGCTAAACGATGCATTGACCTATTACAAACCATTATCGTCACAAAACAGGAAGTTGTAAATATTGGACATATTTGCCTTCTGGAGTAAGCGGTTCAAATATGAAACCGCTCAACGTATTCTGGATTAATTACGGCAAAGTAACATGATTATAGGCAACCATACATTCTTTAGCGTTAATATGGTTGCACGGCAGCACAGGAAAAATGAAATGAAATGAAATCTTTGAGTTTTACGTCCCACAATTATGCCGGTTAGGCTAAAGGAGACGGTGATGATGACTAATAAATGAAAGTGGTGGAATGAAGAAAGTGGGAGGACACGGGAGAACCCCGAGAAAACCCACGCACACGGTGTTCGTCCACCACAAAGTTCACTTGGCGGGGGCTGGGATCGAACCCTAGCACCAGAGGTGAACATGGCAGCACAGGAATTGTACTGCAAAGTTTTGAAGCATTGTAGCATCTTAAACAAGTAGGTTATGTGTGTGAAGTCTGTTCAGATTCTCTTTTTTTAAAAAGTTTTACAGTTATAATGCATATTATTGGTGAGAATACGAACAGATTCGTGCTATTACATCGTCCTTTTCACATTCTACATTGCAAGACATTTAGCAGTTTAGACGGTTTCTTTAATTATGGATACCTTTTTGTTTTCAACACGTGTTGAAATCCTTTTCTTCTGTAGAATTTACAGGAAATTTATAACAAATGAATGGGTTCGTGTTGCAAGTCCAAAAAGAAAACAGCACAAGTTATTTCCTTCCCTTAAGTTGTTGGTTCATACCCATTGACAAGATGAATGTAGCTATTTCAGTGTCTCGCTACTTGAGAAGCTGAAACAGTATCAATACTTCGAATATTTCATTGAACTGACATTTTTGCTACATTTATCGTCATAGCTGGGAGAAAATAAATCACTGTAGCCTTTTGTAGGTAATTAAAATCCTTTTTAAAAAATCCAACATTTAAATCAATTTTGAAACAGCAAATTAAGATTGATAATTATTACGTGCGACATCCTTATATTACAAAATTAATTTTTACTATCCATAAAATGCAAACCAATACAAAAATAATCATTAGTTATCATACGTATACAATATTATAATCTATAATTTATTTTGTTTCAGAATATACTTATTATCTATAAGTTTCAATAGAACCGACTGTATCCGATGCAGACAAGTTTCACTATAAATCTTTATCCATGATAACTGGTCATATATTTATCAATTATAAAAAGTATATCCGTAAAATAGGGTTACAACCCTCCGTAAGCGAAGAAGTAACATTTTCGTTCATACGTTGGCTATAGTGGCTTTCACTATCAGTCTTCTGCTTCTCTCTCGCAGCTGTTCATGGTTCATTGCTATGCTGAGTCTAGTGCGAGTAATATGTGTTTACAGCGGCTGTGCCGATTCATCATTGCTATACTGAGTCTAGTGCGAGTGATACGTGCTTACAGCGGTTGTGCCGATTCATCATTGCTATGCTGAGTCTAGTGCGAGTGATACGTGTTTAGAGCGGCTGTGCCGATTCATCATTGCTATGCTGAGTCTAGTGCGAGTGATAAGTGTTTACAGCGACTGTGCTGATTCATCATTGCTATGCTATGTCTAGTGCGAGTAATACGTGTTTACAACGGCTGTGTTGATTCATCATTGCTATGCTATGTCCAGTGCGAGTAATACGTGTTTACAGCGGCTGTGCTGATTTATCATTGCTATGCTATGTCTAGTGCGAGTAATATGTGTTTACAGCGGCTGTGCTGATTCATCATTGCTATGCTATGTCTAGTGCGAGTAATATGTGTTTACAACGGCTGTGTTGATTCATCATTGCTATGCTATGTCCAGTGCGAGTAATACGTGTTTACAGCGGCTGTGCTGATTTATCATTGCTATGCTATGTCCAGTGCGAGTAATACGTGTTTACAGCGGCTGTGCTGATTCATCATTGCTATGCTATGTCTAGTACGAGTAATATGTGTTTACAGCGGCTGTGCTGATTCATCATTGCTATGCTATGTCTAGTGCGAGTAATACGTGTTTACAGCGGCTGTGCTGATTCATCATTGCTATGCTAAGTCTAGTGCGAGTAATACGTGTTTACAGCGGCTGTGCCGATTCAGAATCCCGCCAAGTGTGAAGTACACTCGCTAAGCAAAAATGGTCACCTGAAGAAACATCTTGCTTGACAAAACTTCCACGACGATGGAGAGATCAAGAACAAAGTTGAAATGGGTCCCAAAAGCAGGCTGGAATTCTATCACTGTGGGATATAGAACCTAGTACCTCGACGTAATAAGTGTTTAGATGATGGCGGAAATTACTTTCGAAAACTAACCCCTATATCACTAAATGCGTTGTAGTAGACATTTTGTAAAATATACGATTCTGAAAGACTACTGAACGTTGTAATCTTACTTTCCGCACCTGCCTCGTGCTCTTAATACAACTTAGTATGGTTATCTACGAGAAGAGAATTGAGAATACCTCGTCTCGAAAATGTGTCGTGCGAAGTCTCACCTCGGATAGTGCATCTTGTATCTTTTTCTATTGGACAAACTGCTTCGTCACGAAAATTATGTCCAGTTTCCTGTAGTGGGCTACGCTACAAGTCTAATTTTAATTTTATGTTGTTAAAAGGGTACATTATCTACACAACACTTCTTGCACTACGCTCCTCCGTATGTGCATAGTTACGGAATTGTAGCAGCGTATCAGCATAGAGTACTGGCACAAATTAATTGGCACATACGTATGTTGCATTTTAAGATATAATTGGCAATACAAAGAGTGTCCGCAAAATTTCTGCCGAAACCGATTAAGAAATTCTTGACCAGATAGAATTTCTCTAATTGGTCAGAAGTCGGGTCGGGTCACTCGGGTCAGTTCACTTTGGTCAACTGAGTTTAGGTTGAGCTTAAACTCGGCTGGAGTCGAAAGCTGCTGTTTTTCACTAGCTGCCTAATTAAAAATAGCGATTTTCAATTGATTTTATAGAAACCATAAATCTATTTTGAACACTTGCAGCTAGTGTTTTTATAGTAAATGCTTATTTTTGTACTTGTATGTACTTTAATTTTTAAATGTGGAAGATTGCTTTTACCAATCGACTGTAATATTAATATCTACGCCAATATGGAGTCTGGATTTAGAACAAAACTAGAAGTTGTTTAAGCAATCCCCCCCCCCAAAAAAAAAGATTGGATATGGACGACCAAGCCCAAGCGGGGCCGCGGTGGCTCAGTGGTAGAGAATTCATCTCTGGTACATGGTGTCCATGGTTCGATCCCAGCTTGTGCTAAGTGGGTTTTGTGGTGGAGAAACGCCGTGTAGTGGGTTTTCTCGGGGCTCTTCTGCTTCCTCCCACTTTCTTCATTCCACCATTTCATTCATTTCTCATGGTCATCATCTCCTTTAGCCTCGGTGCAGAATCGAGGGACCTTAAACTGAATATTTCATTTCATTTCACCAAGCCCAAGAACAAGATAAAGATTGGATATGCAAGACGAAGTGCATAGTAATCTTGCTCTTGGCCTTGTTTTGGTGATCACCAAGTAGCGATAAGCATATTTTCTTGCTTTCCGTATAGTATGAATGACCATAATCAAAATCACACTTGGTCTTCATTTGTACCGATGCGGCTAGCATTCTTGGCTCTTGTATAGCATGAAAGACCACCAAGACTACGAAATGCAGGACCAAGACTTGACTGTGCAAGATAAAGAACAAGACGCAGTATTGATGACCAAGACCCAGGGTGCGAAATGTTTGAATTTCATTTGTTGGGCTGAAAGTGATGAAATAAAATTAGTACTTTATAATTAATTATCATACTGTATTTTTAAATTTTAAATTACAAAATTCATACTATGTATCTTCTTACTTGCAACTATATATACTGTAAAATACGTTTTAATTACCGAGAAAGGAAAATCAAAGTGGTGCGGGTCCCGGAATCATAAGAACCTATATTGGAATGAAAGTTGAAGGGTTGGAAAAAATCACAGGTGTTCTCCCGTTTCCTCAACCCTTATCATTGTAGTTAAACGATTTCCTTTTGTCTCCACCAAGAGACTCTTGCTACTGCCTTCCCAGAAGACCCCCTACCTTCCGAGCAGGTGAGAACACTGACCTTGAAGAAAAATTTCGTTACATAGAACTAAAGCAAGAAAAAATAAATAAATTTCTCCCACGTCGGACATTGGTATCAGTTATAAAAAGAAATAACCGAATCTCAAAACTGCCAAATATTCCCTAAGATGCATATACAAATCCCCCGCTAGATCTAGCTAGTGGTTAACGTGTAAGGATTCGGTACACGTGGTCCGAGTTTAATTCCCAATGGGAGTGCATTTTGGCGTTCACCCAGTGTCGTGACCCGTAGTGCTCTCAAACGGGTCGGGTTGTCGGGTTGAGTCAGCTCGGGTCAGGTTGTCGGGTCAGGCTACTCGAGTCGGGTTGTCGGGTCGGGTCAGATCGGGTCGGATAAGTCAATTCGGGTCACGGGTCGGGTCGGGTCGGTCTTCAACCCGACCAGACCCAACCCGTTGAGAGCACTAGTACAGATGTAGTGTACGATGAAATGTTCATGATACATCACATCAATCATTTCCCTCTTAAACTAGTATAGTTTTATTGAGAAAGTGTCTAGTTAGGAAATTTTGGAAGAAACCAAACCCGGTGGACCTCTCTTGAGTGCGCTCTTGTGTCTAATGTACGTAGTTACCATGATATTAGAGAAATCAAGCTTGGCACATGATTGTGGTTTGCATATGTATCATGCATACCTTTGTGCTTGAAAATTATTAAACGACTTTTTGGTACAAAAATTGTTCTCCATATACTTTTCCCAGTGAATTCGCCCTCGTTGTCAGTATACCAAAGAACTTTAGACACAAAGATGGATACTAAAAGATTTCGAATAACTACACAGAAAATAAAATAAATTTAAAATATACTAGATAGTTACAATAGTAAACATATTTGCCCCAAATTTCCTTATATGATTATAGTGTGTGCGTATGCTTTTTTAAAATTTAATTATTTACAAGAATTTTAAGATGGATTTTTTCCTACAGGTTCTCAATCTACAAAGCGTTAAAGGAGACGTGAGCATTCGAGAATTCTTCAGTCAATTGGTTACCCATTTTGTCAATACCTCGTATCCAAACCGACGTCTAGATTTTCTAAATTGTTACACGGCGCTTCACGTTAATGGTGGACTAATGGCCAGGGAGTTAGAATCCTTACTTAATGTACGTATAAATGCTCTGTGGCTTAGGAAGAATTTATACTTCTTGAAAATTTCAATGTTTGATTTAGATATTTATGTTGTTAGTTATAGTGCTTTCAGTTGCAAGTAGCCCAATTAATGTATATTGAATATATTATTAATTTTTATTATTGTTTTATAACGATGGTATAGCGTTAAGTATAATCACAGGGCACGCAAGCTGAAATCTTAAATTTGTCGTTTTAAAAGAAGACGAAACACAGAAAATTACTTTGTATCTTCAACGAGAATTAACTAAATGTATGTTGATCTCTTTGTTAAATAATATTTTCCCTTGACATTTGAATTAACACCAGTGGGGTACGGCAATGAACTTTCTGCGTTTGAACTCCCGTTTAGTAAGATATGGAAAAATAAAAATTTGACATATGAAGTGCATATAAAAATCACTGAATTTTGAAACGATATGAATCTAGATGCTTAACCCCCCTTCATGAAATTATGTGTACACAACTGTAAACAACTCTGATGTATAGATTTTATTCTATTTTGTTTTTGGCGAATCTTATTTTAAAATTTGAGCAAGCAAATAATTTCGAAAATATTGATGATAACTTGTAAATCTTCCAAACTTGTAAATCTTCCAAACTTGTAAATCTTCCAAATTTGTAAATTTCCAACGAATACTGTATAATATTGTGAAGGATATACTCGGATTGGCTGATAGAAGTGCACGATTTCATATAACGTGAAAACAAATTATCGAATACGAAGGGTGATAGATTTCCCTATAGATAATTTTGTTTTGTTCACTCACCTATAACGGCCTAACTTTCCAGCAATGATTCGGTTCAATGTGATGATCAGTACTTTGGATGATTGCCCGACAGCGTACTTTCCACTGGACAAGACTTCTTTGCACGTTTACGAGGGATATTTGATTCCCTTCTCTTGGGACGCTTTCTAAAAGGTGGATACTGTGCGAACTAAGGAGACAAGGAATGCAGTGTTTCGGAAATCCGAAGGAAGAGTAGTCCATTAGGATGGCATTGGAACTCTCCATTTTTATGTCGGTGAAAGAAATAGCATGAAACATCAGTCCCATTATCTATTCGTCTGCTGAATGCCAGTGATAATTTGACTGCATCACTGAATGCCTTGTCCTACAGTTCCACCTGGTTGTTGTCCGTTCTGTATAATGTGAGGATTTCATTTTATTAATTTCCGTTCAAACATGTTCCTGATAACACTTCGGTACGTAGCATTGATTTTTATATTGTTGGCAACACATCGAAGCTTTAATTCACCTCCCCCCCTAACATTAAGCCGCAACCATGAGATCTTGTAGATAACTAGGTGCAGTGACAAACAAATTTGTTACGACCTATTTCCATTGGCACTTCTGCAAATAATTGTTCTTAGCTTTCCACAATCACACCGAGAAAAAAAAAGCTGGCTTTTAGTCTAGAAAATCCGGAGGCGAAATTTAGCAGATTTCTCTATCACAACAAGATTTTCTGCAAATTAACGAATTTTCAAAAGCGAATTTCACATTTATTTATTTATTTTAGAGTGTTTTCTTTTCAATTCCTAGCAATAGCAGGTGGCTTCTTTCATATAGAATGAAATTAAACAAATGACAAGTTTAACTTTACGAATTTGAGGATATCCAGAGTTCCATAAATTACTTGAATATAATGATAAAGTTATGATTAGAATAAAATTAACTATAATGATGGGAGAAAATGTGGGGAATCCGTGTTGACTTTATTCTTAGGCTCATCAGCGTCGTCTCCTATTATTAAATTATTTTCTTTCACAGGTTCCAGTAGGAATGAGTAAAGACTTATTTGGTGCTGATATTCAATTAGTGAGATTACATGTCGATTCAAACCCTCCAAGTACTGTTGGTGAGATGTATTTCAACACGAATCAACTACAAGAGCAACTTAAGAATTCTGGAGAGGGAAATCATAAACATAGATTAGACGGCTATGAAAAAATCCGAACTGTAGGCAAAGGTAGGAAAATATTAAGCTGCAAAGTACTCTGAAATCGAAATATTTGCTTCTATGTTTTTTGTAGCTAAAATCTACTTCACTATTATTAATAGTACTGTTAAAACTTGACACTGATGCGAAGTCCTGAAGGAGTTAAATCGACTAGCCGGCAACATGAAGTTAGACTATGTGTAGACAGCACATCGTGAGTCCCATCGCTCTTGTTGCTAGATTTCTTGTCCGGAGATTGAACATACGTTTTTCCCCCAAGGTTTCCGCAGTTATTCTTACGATGCTGCTTTTTTCAACGGCCAAGTACTGACTAGCACTGATGGAATTGGGGCATTTGACTCACGATTTTCAGGGCCATTCAAGTGTGGGTCCCCAGTTAGACCCGATGACCCAGTCATACCTGGTGAGCCAAACGGACCACGTAACCCGAAAAGACCCAGTAACCCAGTCATACCCGCTGATCCAGACAGACCGCGACCCAGCCTGACCTGGTAATCTAGTCATATCTGATGATCCAGACGGATCCAGAAACCCAGTAACCCAATCATACCCGGTGAGCCAAACGGACTACGTAACCCGAAAAGACTCAGACATACCTGATGATCCAGACAGACCATGATCCAAACTGACCTGGTTATCCAGTCATACCTGGTGATCCAGATAGACCAGAGACCTGGTAATCCAGCCATATCTGGTGACCCAGATAGACTCCGTGATCTGAACAGACCCGGCGACCGAGAAGCAGCCGAAATATGATCTCTGCGGCATTACTGCACAATTTCTGTTCACTACTCGAGCCCGAACATTCATATGTTTCATTCTCGGTGTAACATTTCCTAATCAAGACATTATGTCTTGAATACGTAAAATATATTTTTATGTTTATTCGTTTCCCCATACCTGGTTCTCATGATGGAAAGACAACAAGGTGGACGCAATGCAGTGCTACATTCTTGTCGCTGTGGCGCATGATGTCATCTTGGTCGCAGACGTGACCAACGAGAGGCAGATAAACTTTTAACAAGCCCTTGCTCGCTGGTATCTCACACGCAAACTTCTCTTGTGTTTCTAGTGAGCTTCAACGAAGTGAAAATTTTAGAATAAACAGTAATTATATAAACGTAATGTAATCAATAATTAAGCTAAGTGAATTCAAGGAAAGATATTTACAATAGCAAAAGAAACAGTAGTATCAGTTTATATTAAACAACTTTGAAGCTTGAACAAGCCAATATTGCTCACTACATTTTCTGCTTTTGCTTTCTTTTTTCTTTTCTTTTTTAACATCTGAAGTAATACACTTGAGTGTGTTTAGGCCTGAATAGTCTATAACACAGTGTGTCGTTCGGTGCGAGCGGTCCCGGATTTGATTCCCGGTGGAGGCGCTCGATCGAAAAAGTGTAAAACGTTTTTTCAGCCCAGCCACCCTGAATGAGGTTTTCCTCATTCACATTAGGCAAATGCCGGGGTGGTACCCAGATGACGTCACAGCCACGACAGCGCTCCAGGTGACATGCGCATGCAACCACCTTGTAGTCTTTCCACCATGCCTGCTTCTTGAACATAGCCTATACAAAAAGAATTACAAGAAAACTCTGTCCAGACTCAGCAGCATATTTTATGCTGTAAATGACATGTTTTATAGGTAAATTAAACTTTGATGATCTCATAAGAGAAACATCTAGCTTATCTTTTCTGTGTATTCTGATAAACTTCGTAGTTATCTTTCAGTGCAATGTTTCACCCACAGACGCAAATAAGAGAAAAATATACTTAATGAAAATCCAATAAGAGAGAAGAATCATCTTTGATACAATTGCAGTAATAGTCTTACACACACTCCTCATGTGTATGGCGATGTTTCATCTCCGGGTCACTCTGCGTTACTCCGGGTCATGAGTCTGTTGGGTCACCAGGTGTGCTAAATAGCTCTCACTACCTCTGTGTCTTCCGAGTCACGGTGACCCGTTCCATTATTGCTGACTAGACTCAAAGCTGTTTTCTCTTCAGATTTGATATCAGAAGCTGATAGACCATCGCGGCTAGGAATTTGTTTATTGTAATAATTATTATGAACTGTTTATTATAGCTAATTCTTTGGTGTACGGTCATAATCAGTGGCGTAGGGAAGGGGGGCCAGAGGGGCCGCCCACTCCAAAGAGGTCCGACAATGTACTTTGGTACTTTGACGTTTGTAATTTTTCTATATTTTTATGTTTATATATATTTTGTTTGTAATGTTTCTATATGTACCTATAACAGCACTTGGGCCTCCCCAAACACACATCCTGGCTACGCTACTGGTCATAAGGATTTAAGTCACTGTTTCGTCGTTTGCAGTTTGTGATACGTTTTTCACCATTTGGTTTCATGTGCGTATGTCTGGATGTAAAAAGAATATGCCTTTAACCATATTTCATAACATTTAGTCAGCTTTAAGGCTATCTGATTTTTTTTGGACAAGCCTTTATGACCATGTACGAAAGAATTGACTAAACTCTTTTAAATGATTTTTGGGGTATTTATGTTGAACATAAATGTAAATTTTTATAATACATTGAATCATTGTGACACAATATTAAACTTGAGATTAAACACATCACAGCAATTTTTGAGACATACAGTATGTTTGTAAATATTATATTTAATTTATAGGCGCCTTTGGCACTGCAGTTTTATATCGAAGAATCGAAGATGATGTGATGGTTGTGATCAAAGAAGTAAACATGAATGACCTCACAGCTTCCGAAAGACAAATGGCCCTGAATGAAGTACAAGTATTGTCTTTAATGGATCATCCAAACATAATTAGGTCAGTATATGTGCTTTCTTCTCTGAATACGAATAACACAGATTAAACAGTAGACAACGATGCGTAAACTTTAAATTTATATAATCGTCCAACAGGTGGCACTAGTTAATAACACGTATAGAGTAATAACTCTGAAGTCAGCCATTTTGGGGCTATAAACTGAAAATCTTTTTATTGTGGAAAACTATTAATGCTCTTAGCTAAACTCATCCTTATTTTTAAAATTTTGGTGAAAATTTAAAGACAGTGAAGAATGTTTTTTAATGCAAAAAGTAAGCCAGATCTACCTGCAGCATGCAACTATTGTAAATAAACTAAAAACCGTTCCCAAACCTTTTGTTATGGACCACAAATTTGAGTGCACAGCTTACAACGTCATAATTCAATTTATTTAATTGTATTTTTGTAAGTACTACCTGTTTTTTCCATTTTTAATGTATTGTCTATAAGTTGTTCACTAAAATTTAAAAACGAAATGGAGATTAGCTTAGTGGAAGAGTCTTAGCTATGGAAAACGTACTTGTAGTCCATCAGTGGCATACAGGATGAGTTGCAGAGAGTTTCTACAACAAACGTATTTTCCAGTGCTCTGAGGAAATGCAGGGAGTGCGTGTGAGTAAAAGGTATTAAAAACTAGAAAAGCTTAAATTCGTATTATTATTCAGTTCAAAATCTTTTGTCGTCGCGAATTCTGTCGAGGAATTTGAAGCTTAAAATATATAAAACGATAATCGTGTCTGTTGCTCTGTATGGTTGCGAAACATTGACGCTTAGCCTGAGGGAAGAACATAGGCTGAAAGTATTTGAGCACAAGATCCTGAGACGAATATTCGGACTCAAGAGAACTGGGAATGGGGAATGGTGGAAACTTCATAACGAGGAAGAACATAATTTTAATTTATACGGTTTACCAAACATTGTTAGGGTCTCAAGTCTAGGAGGCTCAGGTGGGCAGGTCGTGTAGCGAGAATGGAAGAAAGTAGGAACGCTTTCAAAGTTTTGACTGGAAATCCAATCGGAAATCGGAAACTTTTTTTGAGACTTCTGGGTTATTTTGGGGATATTCATCGCACATTGGTTAATATTTTTCTCTCGTTAGTTTTCAAGATATCAGATTGATATTTAGCACACTCATTGCGTATGCCACCTTTTTCAAGTGATGTTGAGATATCTTCGTTAACACAGGGTCGGTCCAGATGAGCCTAAACTTTTGAAAAGATATTTTTTTTTTAGAAAAAAAATCCCCATTTTCCTCGAATTCATCTTTTTACGATATATAATATGTACATGCGAATGATAGTATTGGGAAGTTGTTTTATTCTGAATAGAATGAGGATTAGGATAAATAGAATAAATAGTGATGACAGGGACGTACTCAGGAATTTATTCTTCGGGGAGGTCCAAATACAATTTGAGGCTAAATTATATGAAAATTTCTAAAATTGCCCCTAAAAATAGACTACATTTACAAAAAAAGTCGGGATTTCGGCAGGGGGTCCGGACCCCCAGGACCCACCCTCCACCCTCTGCGTACACTCCTGAGTGATGATGTAGTAGCTGGTTGAGTGGAAATCTTAAAATCCCAAAATCCCAAAAGGAATAATAAAAAACGGAAGGATTATCAAAAGTCACTAATTGAATTACATTTCACATACTTTAAACACTGTAAATTTGAAAATATTTTTACTGTTTTCAGCTATTTAGGAAGTTTTGAGAGAGATGGCGTGCTAATGATTGAAATGGAATATGCAGATGGTGGAACTTTAGCTCAAATGCTTGCTCAAAAATCCAGACGAATGGAAGAAAAAGAAATCCTGATGATATTTCGACAAATTGTAGCAGCTATTCGCTATATGCATGATCATAATATTTTGCACAGGTAAATGCATTGATCAAATATTTTGTTGGTTTGATATACTTTATTGAAAAGTAACAACACAATGATAATTATATTTCAAATGAAATGGATACAAGGAAATAGAGGTCTGCACGGTCTCGGGCCGTAAATTTTTAAATATAAAAAAATGTTTCTCAGGCCTTTTGGGGCTTAACTTTGTAAACATACACTATAACGATATTTGGACGGTTCTTTCTGGACTACTTTTAAAGCACAACTGCAAAATCAGACCTCTAATTACTGTAAATAAAAATACAATTTTGCATTAATTATTAAGTTTTTGTAATTCGGACTTATTTCGGGCCCATTTTGATTATCACATGAGCTCGGGCCGAGCTCGGGCCTAAAGGCTAAAACATATTTCGGACTAGGATCGGGCCTCACATTATAAATTCACGGGCCGGGTTAAAAATTCCGGCCCGTGCAGACCTCTACAAGAAAATATCCAAGTTGATTTTATATTTGGTTTTCGATGTAAAATTACAACATTGAATTAACTTATGATAAAATACAGTAATTCATTTTATTTTCTTGTACTTCGGGTTTGATGGTAAAAGAAAATAAGAAACATCTATGTATATTTTGACTAAGTGGATATGCACAATTGGTCTTTGAAGCTTAATTTTCCTTTTCAGAACCGAGGCTATAGAAGTCGGGAATCTACAGTTTAACACAGGGCTCGAATCACATGAACTTCCACCCAGAGTGATCATACATACCGATTAATCGCGATTGTCATATTTGAAGAACACGAAATATTATAATGTATGGAAGAGAAGAGATACACGGGGTTCTTCCCTCACTTATTTTTAAATTATAAAAGTGTATGTGCAAGTTTAGGTACGCTGAGTTACAAATGATCTATAATCATGATCCTTTCTCTATGAGTCGAACTTCCTGCCCAGAGCAGGGCGGAGATTAGTAAGGTACCTCTTGCTCGTACAGCACAGAGATGAGTTGGTATCTCTGCCAAGTGTAGCACGGAGACGGAAAGAAACCTCTTACCCGTTGCAGCGCAGTGGTAGGTAATATCTCCTTCTCAGTGCAGTGCGGAGATTGGATAGAAACCTCTTGCCCAGAGCAGCTTAGAGCTAAGATTAGGGAGTCTCTTCCGCCCAGAGCAGCTTGGAGAGAAAGGTGATCAGCTGAAACTAATGCTTTCTACCTCGAATTCCGGTTTTGGAGGCGGAGCCTGTGGAGGGGTTGTAGGGGACCTCTTCGTGACTCGTCGTGTCCTCCTCGTATTTCTTCGAAGACGGCATCCGTCGATTGCTTGATTATCCTTGTGGAGAAGCACGTGGTGCTGTTTGTAAATATGAGAGGATATTGCTATATTTTTTCCATTCAATAATTAATTACTCAATAATTGGCACACAAGGACATAATTGAGTTCTATTGTTGAGTATATAACATTACTTTATTATTATTCCAACTATACAATAAATACTGCTTTGTTTCAGATTTTCATTTAACTATGAAATTATCAATTTATTCCAAACTAAACTTTAACTGCAACTTTTTAAAAAGATGTTCTACTTTTAGCTATTGAAATTCTGGTCACTTTATTCCCACTGCGAATCAAACCTTGGTCTCTCACCTGACACGATGTTAATCATCCATGTAGCTACAAAGATCTGAAGAGGGCACTGTGGCTCAGTGGTAGAGCGGTTACTTCTGGTGCGTGGGGACACTAGTTCCATTCCCGGCCAAGTAAGTTTATGGCGGACAACATCGTGTCCGTGGGTTTTCTCAGTGTACTTCCGTTTCCTCCCAAATTCTCATTCCACCAATTCTTCTATCATCATTCACTTACCTTAATCATCCATCTCCCTTAGCCTAACGGGCATAATCGTAGGATGTTAAACGGGAAGATTTCATGTATTTTTTAAAGAAAGATCTGGAAATGCACGGGGATATTAATGTCAACTACTATTATTTCATATTTATGTGTCACATCAGGCCCGTGTCCAGGGGGGTCTAGGGGGGCCGCCCCCTAAATTTTTGCTGGCCCCCCTAAAATTTCACGGTAGGCTTGCAAATGAACTATAATATGGTTGGATCGGAACCCCCTAAACTTCAGCCGGGCCCCCTCTACATTTTTGGGCTGGCTACGGGCCTATATCACATGCCATATATATATATTGCACTTTACATGGTTAAGTGTGTGTTTTAGTTTTAGAATTTTTACAAAATACTGAAGAACGAATTTACACATGAAACTACGGTTTGGTTGTAATTTACATTCAAAAAAATATGCAGTCTTATATGTACTTTAATAGGGACTTATGTTTATAGTTTATTCAGTACTTTGACGAAGTTCTAAAATACAAAAAAAGAAAAAAGAAAGAAAGAAAAGAGTTCCAACAAGTTATCGTTGATAATGACACGCTAACAGTTCATACAACATTCATTGTTCAGCAAAGCACAAAATATTTTCTTTTCCAGAGACCTGAAGACTGCTAACGTATTTCTGACGAAAGATGGCTCTGTGAAAGTAGGAGATTTCGGAATATCAAAAAGGTTGAATACTCGAAGCGCAGCAAACACAGTATTAGGAACGCCATATTATATCAGTCCAGAAATGGTAAGAGCTATTGATTTTTCAGTCATAAAACTTATTAGTAGTATTGCTGAGAGACGGCATTAATAACTAAAGATTTTTAAAGTGTAATCGGAAAAGTTTTCTCCATTTTTCAAATATATCTATTTAAATTTATGTTTTCCTCTTTTTAATATTTACAGTGTGAAGGAAAGCAATATGACCAGAAATCAGACATTTGGGCTCTTGGATGTATTTTATATGAGATGGCCTGCCTTCAGAAAACATTTGAAGGGTCCAATCTTCCAGCGCTAGTTAACAAAATCATGAAGGTGAGAAAGCACATGAAAATACTATACTTGCCTTATTCGTATTCAATGAAAGAAATCGGAACAGCTCAATAATGTGTCAAGCTTTAATTATTGAAGTTATCAGTAACTTCAAATTCATGTGTTTTATATTAATATTTGTTTAGATGTTATTCTAATACAAATAATAGTTCTAATTGAATAACAGAAAATGTTTTATGTGTTTACAATTCAATATATTTCTTTTGTTTCATCCTGAAACTTTCTACCTAGTGTTGTTTTAAGGAATTGAATGTATAGGCAACTTTATTTATATATCGTTGTTTTCTACGGAGACACTCTTAAAAATTCAAACAGTTTCGGAGAGAATCACTGTAAATTTTGCGGATCATTTACCAGAATGAATATTTCAGGCGAAATTTCAGACCCTACTTTAGAACAATTATGCATCATTTGACAAATGCTATTTTGAGATGTTTGAAATTCTTAACATATTTTTAGTAAGCTGAATATATGAATTTATAGCAAAGAAAATAACTTTTAAAAATATTGTTTATTATTTTCTTCTGAATAACCCGTAGAACAATTTGATGAGTTAATAAATACTTTTAGTCTAACGTCTTGTCTCGTGGATGTCCTAAGACTGTTCTTAGACAGAACAGTGGACTCCGTTTCCAGTACTCCATCTTCTGCTCATGTTGCCCTGAATCGCGTATTAAAAAAAAAGAAAAGAAAAGAAAGAAAAAGAAAAGAAAAGAAAAAAAAACTTTTTCGTGCCATGTATTCAACTGGATTGTGCCCAGTGTCATATTTACAGCTAAACAAGCTATAGCTTAGGGTCCCAACAAATTTACTGAAAAAAGTGGATGTACATTTCCAAACTATAGGATAAAAACCAAGTTATAAAATTCACATACATCATCAGAATTTTGTGTTGTGTACTCTTCTATAATGTAAGAAGTGAGGCCCCTTTTGCTAGCCTTCTCCCAAAAGTGTCATTAGCTTGCTTATTTCTATATAGGGTGCCTACATTCTTTATGAACTGATTGCATGGCAACATATAGCATACAGCAGCACACTGCAGTGTAGACAATTTGTCATTGACTAAGGATAGCTGGACATATATAGAACCCACATTACCTTCAGTAACTTAGGGTCCTATCAAATTTAATCCGGCTCTGAGTGTGTCTGTTGGTTATACAATTAAATTATTGTAAATTTTCCGGTGAAAATGAGGGTTCCTGATTCCCAGGCATTTCACCGAAATCATTACGGTATTTTTTTAAAAATAATAGTGTATGTTTTCTGTTTCCTTTAAACTGGAATTTAAGTGATGTAATTTTACTGATTTTTTAAAATTAAATCTACTGTAAGCCTTGATTTCTCAAAATGAGTCTCAAATATATATACATTTAATATTACTCAAATTATATGTGATTATTAAACATTCGAATGATATAAAATAAATTTTCACGAAGTAAGAGACATTTAAATAGATTTGAAGAATAAATAAGTAAATTCAAATTATTAAAAAAAAATACAGTTCATTTCAAACAAAATAGATAAACAATTCCCCATGTAAATCAATGGGCTGAAAATAAAGATAGCTCTTGTATTCAACATCGTTAAGGATGGATAAACGTTTGTAGATGGCCTGGCATGGCAGTGTTCTATTGTAGAATGGTTTGTTGTGAGTGCAAAAAAATGCTTTACTGAAATACAGAATATCAATTTGTTGCTTTCAACTGCTTTATCTTGTTCTTAGTTTCAAAAGTTATTCTGAAGACTGACTGGTTATCTTTTCCTTGCAATTCATTCTCCAAACTGAAATGAATAGTTTTTGATTAAAGACTATATCAAATCTTTGATTATACGTGTCATAAAATATTTTTCTGTAACAGTCAATTTAATGTTTTGCATGCTTCCGCAATTCACTTTTATGAACTCACCCCTTCAGGATCATAAGAATTGTAGGTAAGAAGGAACGCTAAAGTAAAAATTAAAAAGAAACAAAAACTTATAGGATATAATCGAAATCCACAAGCACATAGAATTGTGCTTTTATTAATTCACAGTAGCTTCTGTTACTGACATTAGTGCTTTTATTAGTTCATAGTAGTTTCTGTTCCTGACATTAGTGTTTTTATTAGTTCACAGTAATTTCTGTTTCTGACATTAATGTTTTTATTAGTTCACAGTAGCTTCTGTTCCTGACAATGTTTTTTTTTATAAATTCACAATAGCTTCTGTTCCTGACATTAGTGCTTTTATTAGTTCACAGTATGTTCTGTTCCTGACGTCACAATCGATCGAGACTTCGATAAGATCGACACGATATTGACAGACGAAGGGTAAGATGCTAAAGGCAAATTATTTTTAATCATGAAGTTGGGGAGCCGAATAAATAGGAGGAAAAACGTAACCTATTGTATTTTCTCTCTTCATCGTTGGATTGAGTTGTTAATACTATTTGAGAAATTAGTTTCCCTAATTTGAAACAAAGCACACTAGCAAAATTGTACACAATTATTTTTAAAACGTCGAGGACTATGATTTCTTTTATTTATTAACAACAGAAGACATCGTTTTACAGGAAAATATAAAATATAACGTGTTGCACACCTTTCTTTTTAAGTGATGTTATAAGTTTAATTCCTCTTGTGACAGCTGATTGGAACTCGGTGTTACGAAGTGTCATAGATTAAATCAAAAGACGGAAGATGTCTCCAAATTTTGTAGATTCGCAGCCAAAAACGTGAGCCCTTCCACACCTTTACTTGCGTATTTACGGTACAAATAGATGTTATGGTACCAGATCTTCAGCTGCTAAAAATGTATTTAACCAGGACTAATGTGTTTTAAAATACCACCTATTAGTATCTACGAAACATAATAATGATGAGTTGCTACAATGAAATGTTAGTTATGTATATTGATATATGGATTTTAAATAGTCGGCGCATGCAAATAAACTTACGGAAGTGATGAAATGAGAAATATGAAAATATGTATTGAAGGTATGTGGAAGGATTGTGCTAATCGAATGTTGTTATGTTGTTGCTCCCTTAATATGTCAGCAGAACTCAGAGATTTGTTTATTGCGAAGTACAATGCAAATAGGTAGTAGCAATCTTAAACTCTGGTTTGGCCCATTGTAAGCTACAACTTGACAGAATAATAAAACAATGGGTAAAATTTTGATAAACTTCATTTCGTTAGATTAAGATTAAGCTCAGTGTATAGTTGTATCATAAAGGTATCAATCACGTTTTCAACTGCGAATCTGCAAATTTTGGAGACACATTCCGACTTATGATACAATCTGTGACACTTCATAACGCTTGCGACAGATTTCGAGTTCCAATCAGCTGTTACAAGATAAATTAAACTTGTAACAGCACTTACGATGAAAAGTGCATAACAAACGTAAAACGTGTCAGGAAAATGTAAAACTTACGGGGAAAATGCAAGATCTGGCAACCCTTGTCTGGAGAGTGAAGGTAAGAAATAGATTTTCTTGTGTACAACCCTTGAGATTAATGTATCCTACTGAACCAATAATTTTGTCTATGAATATGTGTTTCTACTTTTAGGGTCACTTCCAACCAGTGCGAGGCAGCTATTCTCCAGGTTTCCGACAGTTAATTCATGACCTTCTTCAGCGGGATCCAAGATTTCGACCAACGGCAGCTGAAATTATGGATTTCCGTATCCCAGAACTTCTCGATAACTTACATGAGAAAGGGGAATGGTTCCAAGAAAACGTTGGTGATGAACTTACATTGCCCGGAGCGCTAGGATCAAGTCTCAATAGCTCCACATCTAGGTTAATACATTTATTTAGCTTATTAAATAAAATATTAAGAATTTTATCAAGAAAAAGGCTAGAAATTCCAGGTATAAGAAGGTTTGAAAGCAGGAAGATGCGCATTTCTTAATTTCGTTTCAATCTTTTCGACATATTTATCTAGTATTATGTTCCATATTTATGTTAGGAGTTTTTTAGTAGTAAGATTGAAAACAAAATACGATGTACATAGTATACGTAACAAATTAGAGAATACGTAAAGAGACTAATGAAGTCATAAGAGAGAAAAAAGATAAAAGATAAAGTACTAAGGAAAGTGATGAAAGAAGGAATAGACAATGATGTAAGAAGTGGATGAAACAAGAAGTCAAGATTCCGAAGACGAAAGGTTTTCCGAAGATACATAAAGAAGAGATTAAGTTAAGGCCAGTATTGGATTGCAGGGGCAACTGTATAGAACCATTAGAAGAAAAATTAAGAAAAATAGCAGATGAGATACAGATGGGCCAAGAGAGTCACAGATTGAAGAATATGGAAGAAGCTAAAAAGATGTTAGAAAGAATAGGAAATAAGAGAGAGAGATAAGACAAGTATGTTTAGTATGGACGTTAAAGCAATGTTTCGTACTATTAAGAGACATTATGTGCTAAAAGTCACAGAAGAAGAAGTAAAAGAGGAAGAAGATGAGAGAATGGGAGAAAGAAAGAATAGTAAAAGCCTTTAAAATGTTGTGGAATAATAGCTTTTGTATAATAGGAAAGCATGGTTAAAATAAAAGAAGGTTTAAATATAAGTTCAAGATTAAGTCCAGTATTATCTAAATTAGTAATGAATAGGTAGGAACAGAAAGTGATAAAAGAGAGTCGGAACAACCTAATAATGTATTGCAGATATGTGAATGACTGTTTGGAAATATGGAAAGGAACAAGAAGACAACTAGAAAAGTTTGTGAAAAAAACATTGAATATGAAGAGAAAGGGATAAGCTTGGAAACAGCAGTGAAAAAGAAAAATATTATAAATTAACTAGACATGACAATAGAAAGAAATGAAAGAATATCAATTACAGGATGGTATAACAAAGAATGTGCAGCAGAGATTTACTGTCATAGAAGAATTGATGTGGATTATAGCACAAACAATCTTCATAAGAAATAAAGAGAGGAGAACGGAAGAAATAGACAGTGAATAAAGAAAGGAGACATAGAGAAGTTTCGCACTCTACTAGAGAAGAATGCAGCAACAAAAATGAGATAAAGAATAACAGAACAGAAGAGGAAATAAAAAAGGTAAGGAGAAAAGAGAAAAAGGAAGAGGAGGAGAGAAAATGGCACGGGATAGAGAGCATTGGAGAAAAGACAGAAATATTGAAGAAATTAAGAAAGGGCGGCATGAAGACATAGAAAAGAAGGACGGAGAGTTCTGGAAGTGGTTAAGAAAATGAGAAATAGGAGGAAAGACATAAATGAAGATGAAGAAAGAGTAGTGTATGAATTGAAGTGAAACAGAGAAAAGTTTAAAGAAAGAGTGAAATAACTTAAGGAGGATATGAGGCTTAAAAAAAGAGTATAACACTATATACAAGCATGTTAAGGAAAACGGGGCAAGCAAGGAGTCCAAAGTCTAGAAAAAAGAGAATAAAACAATAATAAGAAAATGGAAAGAAGCGCGGAGGATTAAGAAAGGAAAAATGAAAGATTAATAAACTGAACAAAAGTACTTTAATACATGAATTATGGGATAGATTGTTAGAAAAAATTGAAGGATAAAGATCAGGGATATAAAAATTATTACGAAAAACAATAGCATTAAAATTATATGATAAAACATTGAATAGAGAAAAACTTTAAAATTAACTGATATTTGGAATAATTTGTTAAAATAATAATAATAATAATAAAAGAGAAAAGTGAAAATAATAATGAATAAGAAAACAGTTATATTAAAAATTTAAAATGAAACAGTACATTATAACAATACCTGATTGTTTAATATTAAAAATTTAAAATTATAAAATGTAACAATTAGAATTATATAACAATAATTTAATATTATGAAGATATCTCTACCAGGTAACGTCTGATGAAGATAACGTTACGTTATTGAAACTGTTCTGCCGTGCTAAGCGAAAAGGCCTTAACTGCATTTCACATACTTTCGAGAAAATTGTGCAAAACGCGCTTTGGCTTAGGCTGTACGTTCAAATTTGTTGTATTTCAGTAAAACTTTATTAAATATATTTTCACGATCTAAAATTTGTGTGGTAATACAGTTAAATATTTTTGCTTAAGAATTGCCACTTAAGGTCTTTTTGCTTACTTTCAGTTACAGTTTTGAACATAAGGTAAACACTCATGACGTCATTACTCCCTACCTATTGGTCAAACTACGTCAATTTCACTTTAGATAGATGCAGAATTCTACTACGAACATTCCCATAGCAATATCTCGATTTTCGAAAAATGTAGAGTAAAGGTCTTTTCGCTTAGGACGGCAGTGTTATGTCTTATTTTAATTTCAATAAATAAGTGTATACTCTGGTCAGAAAATATTAATTCTTTAAATTAGAGAAGAGTTATAAAGGTATTATATTAAAGTAGTAACAAAAATTACTATTTCTAATACAGTACTTTTCATTTATTTCAGTAAACCAAAGCCGCAAAGGTAAGTAAATGTTTACCATTTATCCTATAACAAAAGATCTCTGAAATATTTGTATACGTTTATTTACGAGTATATTATATAAATACGAGTATTGTTTTTAACAAAATCTAATGTAATGGACCTAAAAATACATTATAAAATACCTTATAATTAGAAAAAATCTAATAAATAAACAAGGATCTTTAAATAAAGAACATGGTTATACTTATTTTCTCCCAATAATAAAACTGAATGCGAAAACCAACTGAAACGTTGACATATCAAAAATAGTTAACATATCAAAAATAGTTAAATTATTGAAACTTGCCATGGGAGAGAAAGAGGGGGTAAGAAAGGTGAGATCACTTTTACTGATATTTAATTACATCCACAACAGCAATATACGAGGCGTGTCAGTAAACATATAGAATGCATACTTTTAAAGCATAAGATGGTACCACTGGGAGTAACCTTCCAGTAGCATTCATTCAAAAGTGTTCCGCTGAGTCTTGTACGAGTCACATGTGTAGGAAATGGCTGCGGTGATACGTTTAATACGTTTCTGCAAGTAAAAAGTGAACGTCCAGCAGATATTCATTGTAAAATTGTGTCTGTTTATGGAAACATTATGAATCGTCAAAAGATGACGAAGTGGTGTCGTACCTTCAATTGAGGTAGGACTGATATTCACAACGAACAAAGGAGCAGAATGCCGTGATCTCTGATCGTCTTCTTCTAGGAATTGAAGAACAAATGCGTGCGAATGGACATGCAACCTTATCTGGTGCTATGCAATATGAGATTTTGTTTCTTTGAAATTACGCGTTGCTGGACAACGCTTCGACGGCATCGATAAGATCAACAGGAAAGTCACGATATAGCTTACGAGGCAGGTGACAGACTTCTGCGATATTCAGATTCAAAAACTCATACTGCACTATGTAAATATTCAGACAATTTCGGCACTTATACTGAGAAATAAAGTATGTACCAGAGCTTCAATTCTAGCGGTAGTTAAGTACTACAAACCATCTGTACATTGTTATTAGTGTTGGTACCTTGAATTTTCTGACACACCTCGTATATCTTATTTAAATTTACATTTTAAAAAGAAAGATATTTTGGATATATACTGACTTGTGAAAAGAGCAAATTAAGGTATTGCAGATATCGTATACTTATTTTTTAACATTGGCAAGTTTCTAAAGATTCTATTTTTGTTCCGATAATAATGCCATTTAGTAGAGACAGACGGACGAATGGTCAGATGAACAACTTGCATGGAGTAGAAACATTTTACAAAAATAATGATTGCTTTGAAGCTGCAACATTATAGTTCCGAGGTCACTTTTAGCTTTTGTGTCACAATATGGTTTTCTCAGTTCACACAATAAATACATGGGTCGAGAATTTTAAGATAATATGCTTAGAACTAAGCAAGAAGCATGCAGGACGAAGGAAGATTGTCTAAACATCAGACACTGTCGAAATTGTCAATACTTCTTTCTTGCTAAGTCGATAGCATTCTACACGACGAGTTGATGTTTTATTGGATTTGGCACATCCAGTGTATGTTGTTCACCTAATCATTCATCCATGTCTTGGCATTGTAAGTAAGTAAATATATATATATATATATATATATATATATATATAAATTCTGTATTACACCCTGTATAATAAACCCTATTATGTGATGGACCAAAAACCTATGGTCAGCGTAAATGTATTACTATTTTCTCTGGTCTGTACTCGTCACAGGAGGCATCTAGTGGCAACTTTTTAAACCTGTACTACATTATTGAATTAACAATAGATTCAGTGCTTGAACATTATCATTTACTATCATTTTCATAAGAAACATGAAAACTCGCCTTTTTGACACTATTTTTTCCATGTCAACTCTTTGTGCAACTTATTAGCTACTGGATTTGTCGAATCAGATGAGATAAAGCAATGGCTTAAGGTTTGATATTATAATATTTGCTGGTGGGAAAACTGATAAAGGGAACCATATATGTTAGATAAAATCTACAGACAAATGGGTTCTGGACCATTTTCAATCAAAAATTTATTGGCTACGAATTCCTGGAATATAATTCAATCAATCATAGTATTATTACAAATAAATGATATTCAACCATTCTTTTTTAAAAAAAATCTGATAAAGTAACTAGCGAAAGAGCTCACGGATATAGTCATTAAGAATCACCTTCAATACATATATAAATTTATACAAAAATAGAAGTACAGTATATATGACATGTCGGTAAATCCACATATGGAAATTTTCACAAAATAAGTTATAACCGCAAAAATATAACTACAGTTATTACTGCTACCACCTAGAGATATCAAAGCAACAACAAGCAATTTGAAGCTCTTCTAAGGATTTTCACTGGGCTCAATGGAAATCACAAATAAAATGAATGTAATACTTTTTAACAGAGATTAACCTCAATTTCAACTTATAAGAAATAAAGGACAATAGAAGACTTAGCTAACAATACTGCCTCATAATAATAATAATTTTAAAACTCACGTAAGGGTTCAAGATCAAGATTAAGATCTTGCATAGTGGAGCATACGTTGGGAAAAATTTCAGCTTGGTGTCAGGAAAACGGCTTACAAATTAATTGGACTAAAACAAAATACAGTGTTTTTAAAAAAAAAAAAAACTAACAATTTTTTACCTCTACAACTTCCAAATTTTGAGCTCCATAGTACAACATACATCAAATATTTAGGATTATACCTTGACTACAGATTAACTTGGAAAACTCACCTAACTCAAGCTACACAAGACTGCAAGAAAGTACATGACATTCTTCGCAGCTTAAGTTCGAAAAAATCTAACATTCACCTCAACAATGCATTGAAGCTAAGATTCTCTATGGAAGTATTATTTACTCCACTACATTGCCACAGTTCTATATGTCTCTAGCAAAGCTGCAGCATTCCACATTAAAAATCATACTTGCACAGCCTCGATTTTGTCCAAACAATGTTATCTTGGAGGAAACAAGCACGTTCCCTTCACCTATAAAATGTTTAAACTGGCCTGCAAATATCTTTTACTCCGACTCACTATTACTAATTCACCGCTTTTCAAAAAATTGGGCAAATTAGAAGTGCTACCATATGATTCCAAGCTACCATGGCTCTACAAAGCATTTGTATTTTTAAAAGTCTTGCGTTCGAAATTTATCAAGCTTCCGCATCTACCGTGCTTCAGCTTTACATATGAAACCAATACGACTACTATTAAACCTCTTCTACCACCTTATTTTGATACTAAAAATAAACATCTCTCTCAAAATTTAAGTAAAAATATTTGGTATAGCTTTATAGATCGTTTTCCCTCAAACATTATTTTTCTCTACACTGATGCATCAAAGACCGAACATAAACCTGTTGGTGTGGTAGTTTTTATCCCACAACTCAAAATTATTCAACAATTGAACCTTCCAGTTTCTACAACCATCTTTGAGAGGGAAGCCTTCGGTATTCGGTATGCATTATTATTAATACAACGTCACAATATCCAGCACGCATGTATATGTACGGATTCTTATAGTGTCTTGAATGCACTTTCTTCTATTCATTGGACTATCAAAACTACTTGGACTTTACTCAACATCAAATCTCTTTATCGAAAATTACTCGCTATGGGTCATACAATAGATTTCATTCACGTCCTCAGCCATATCAATATAAAATCAAACGAAATTGTTGATAACTTATCTAAAAAAAGCAAGAGACAAGACTTCTCGTCAATATCAAACTTCCCCCTCTAAACTTTCAATATCACATTGATCAGATGATTTCTGAGCAATCTGTCATATGGAAAAACAAAAATCAAACAGGTCCTGGAACTTATTATTGGGAAGTTAACCCTGCTCGTTCTACCACCTGAAATGCCCTGCGTTCCTGGTCTAGATCCAAAATCATCCTATTTATAGACTTAGTTTCAACACTGCAATTACACCTTACCTCCTGTACAAAATTCACAGGAACACTTCACCCTTATGTTGGTGTAATGAACAGGCAGGAACTTTCAATCATCTTCTCTTTCATTGTTCTCTCTTGTCTAAACATAGGACAATAGTTATGAAAGTTGTACATCAACGCTATGGCTACGGCCCATTCTCAATTAAAGAACTTTTGACAATAAACGATTTAGACATTTTGCATTACATCATTACCTTTTTTCAAGATAATGGTCTTGCTCTCTGAAGAACTATAGTATTCTTATCTGGAATCTAATATTGAGTAATACATATTAACATATACACATATTCACACACACACACACACACACACACACACACACACACACACATAAATATATATATATATATATATATATATATATATATATATATATATATATATATATATATATATATATATATATATATATATATATATATTTATTTATTTATTTATTTATTAATTTAATTATTAATTTTTTAAAGCATTTTCTCTTCCGGTGAAAAAAGAATAATTGCTTAATTACATTTTACATATATTCTGACAATCATAATACCCTGTTTTAATACCAAACTGAACTGTCTTTCAAATTCACTTTTTCAATTTCACCGTAAAAGGCCTAATAGCACACCTTACAACTAACAATCACAATTTTACATCGCTTTCCATACTAAGGATGTGGGTGAAACAGGCTTAAGTCTGCACTCTTCCATTTTTAACACATACCGGTAGGTGAAGTGGAAGTGGATTAAGATGAAAGCTTCGATATTTGCTAAATAAGCTTGTCTCTATAATCTAAGATCCTTGACAATAAAGAATACATTTCTGTTGCATAAGGGAAAGTTATCGCAATACTAGAGCTTTATATTTAGAGTAGCTGATATAAAGAATCCTATTTGAGGAGATAGGGCTACACAACAAACTACCTACCAAGTCTAAACAACATAATAATACATAAAAATCAAATCCAGCTAGGGAACTGCATCAGGAATGGTTATCTTTTACAGTATTGAAAACTGATGATTTAAAATCATTACTTAGAGTCAATTATATATGAAATATTATTTTTTTAAGTATAGTCATCAAAGGACACCACACAAACTTTTTGGAAAATGGATCTCTTATCAAATTCCTTCAAATTTTGATATTTTGCTGCTAATTTCCATCTGAACAAGTCGTAAGGGGTGAAAAGTTCAAAAAAATTAGTAACTTATCGAGGAATCATCAAGAAACGAATAAATGACTTTTGTTTGTAAGTGCTAACACCCAGGTCAATATTTTCAACCTTATATATGCGCATGCATTCATATTTTACAGTATGTGTTTATAAAAAAAAGCATACAAGTATTATTGTGTACTGATCAACAGATCATTAACTGTAAAATGTCAAAAGTTGAAGAAATTTGGCCCTGGTTCAGTTTCTGTAAAGTATAACCGATATCCTTTTAATGTTTATTTCAAATCGAGTATTTTGACATCTATCATATTTATATTCAAAAAGTCGTACGGTGTATATAAAACAAAAAGATTCACAATACTCAATTAAGTGAAAGTTCATCGAAAGCTAGGTACAGTAAATGAAGAAAGATTTTTTTTTCATTTTTATTTATAACCACAATAATAGATTTTTTTTTTTTTTTGTCAATCCCGTTCATGAGAAACTGAATTAATATTTTCAGGTCTGTTCTCTACAACTTTAGAGCATATGAAACGACAATTTCTTTAACTCCAATGCAACTTCCACCCAGAAGTAAAATTAAACAAGTTGCTGTTAGCAATACTCATTTTATTGCTCTTACAGCAGGTAAGTTGGTTCACAATAAATCTCATATTTCACATTGAGAATTTTTAATTTAAAAACTGCCCAAAAAATGTTGTTCACCAAGACTTTTCTTAAGCAAGTTACGACAATAAAATAATCATCACGAACACTTTTTTTTTTTTTTTTTCAGAAAAGAGAGTCTGAGTTGTAGAATAGAAAGTATGTTTATTAAACAAATATCTAGTTTTAGTAGCAAATTTACATAATCAGTTTATGATTACGCTAAAGATGAGCTTTTATGAGTTTTTAAGGAGGTGTTCTACTGCAAGAAGAAAATAATTAGTTTTAACACTGTCCAGAGATTTCAGAAGTTCATATTTGATTTTCCTTTGCTTAGGATTCACGTCATTAGTTAATTGTAATTTCAGAGTTAATTTCGAATAACTAAAGCAAACTCCTTTCATTTTACATATTGTTTAGTGGTAAAATGATTTCTTGCTTTTCTTTTTATGGATGTCTTGTTATAAGTAATAAATAAATTAAGACTGTTAAACCATTCAAAATTCCTGTGTTACACTCTGTCTAATGTGCAAGAAAGTAGTTATACCGTTCGTAAACGTGTCTTTTTAGCAGCGAGGCTATATGAGATGGAACCTAACTGTTTAAAGAGGATCTGAATCATTACTCTGATTTTTTACCGAAAGAAATAGTTTCACCGGGAATCGAACTCGGGACCCCGTGCATTGACCATTCATTACACACGATCAAGGAAAGCTCGAACAAGACTACTGGATGAAGTCAAGTAAGCGAAAGATTTACTTTTGTCTTGAAAGTAACTGAATTCAAGGATTTGGTCCAAAAAATGTCGTTTAGCGTCTGTTCTAAATATTGTAAAATTGCCTTGCTGAGGTAGAAGGTAGAGCAATTTATATACGGGATTCGATTTTCTCCCACAACCTTTTATTATAAAAGATCTGTTATAAAACAATATAATACAGATTCACTAGAATACAAAATCCACTAAGTAGTTAGACTAAATCAGGGGCGGATCCAGGACGGACTTCTGGGAAGGGGCGGTGGCTTGTAATACTGTTACTTAGAGCTACGTTTAAGAACTCCAAACTCTGAAATGGGTTTTATTTATATATAAAATAAGAAAATTTGCCCATCTGGGGGGAAGATCGCACCCCTGGATCCGCCCCTGGAGTAAATAGGTGTCCGAAGACCTAGGCAACCTAGGGAAGGATTCCCACAAAGCTCCATGCAAGCTGAGGGGAAACGGGTTAGAATTCTTAGTGCTCCATGCAAGCTGAGGGGAAACGGGTTAGAATTCTTAGTGCTCCGTGAAAACAATCAGTACCGCAAAGATTCAGGCAAGCTAGGCGGGAAAGAAAACCACAAATCTCCACGCAAACTGGGTAGTTGCGGTTAGGAATCTCTCAGAGCTCCATGCAAGCTAGGAGAGGGGTTGAGTTCCCACAAAACTCCAGTCAAGCTGAGTGGCCAGGAGGCCTCAAAGCTCCTGGTAAGCTAAGAGGGGGGAAAGAAGGTTGGCCATCCGCAACTGCTGTCAATCGAGGCGATGCATAGAGTTGTATGTTTTCCTCCGAGCAGCGGTGGCGCTGGTGTTGCTCCTGTGTCTGCTTCTCGTAGGAACTCATAGTAGAAGACCAAGTAGTTTTGTTTATAAATAAAAAAGCATGTGTTGATGTTTACAAACAGAACCATGTGTAGGATATCACAATATTTTGATTCAAGAAGGCTACCAATTACTGTCAACTAAGAGAAGAACAATGCAATGTGAAGAATTAGGAGAGATTACTTGAATCAGGGTCGGATGAGCTCTGTACACTTCGTACGATATATCCACTCCAAGTCCCAGTGGTGGCTTTAGCGGGTAGGCTGGGTAGGCACGGGCCTACCCAAAAGTTTTGAAAGAAATATAAACGCTAAAAGATACATACAATAAAGAGTAAATATATTTTCCACTACTTATATTAATGGTTGATAATTATTTTTACAAATAGCATCAAACACTACTATAAAAGTAATTTCCTACTGTCATTAACCAGTCAAATCTATATATGTATCCATAAGCGAGGGAGCGGGCCTACCCAAAATTAAAATCCTATAGCCGCCCTTGCCAAGTCCACACCTCAGATTCGGTGAAACATAACTTGCGAACCAACGATCGGTACAGGAAAATTTCGTATCTATAGTACGCTAGTCAAGGTCTATATCCATACCAGGATTGGTAAAGATGAGAACAGTTCTGTAGATCGTGTACGGTGTACATTGTCCTTCTGGTGGGTTTCCTTAAAGATAAATCAATTAAAGGAATTTAAGATAAAACGTAAAACAAATGAAAAAGTCTGTATATCGAAAAAAATCTATAAGTAGAACATAGACAAAGTATCACTGTATATGAAACACTTTCTTAAAGAGAATAGCAAGGTAGGCCTACACATTTTGATTTTTATTTAACATCCTCTGTCCATCTTCTATTGAAAACTTATTATTATGATGCCAAATAAAGCCATGTGTCACCCTAAAGTAGAGGTCTGCACGGACCGGAATTTTTAGCCCGGGCCCGGCTCAACCCGTGAAATTATAATGTGAGGCCCGACTCGAGTCCGACATATGTTTTAGCATTTAGGCCAGAGCCCGTGTAATAATCAAATGAACCCGAAATGAGCCCGAATTACCGAAACTTAATAATTAAGGCAAAATTATATTTTTATTTACAGCAATTAGAAGTCTAATTTTGCATTTCTGGTTTGAAATTTCTCCAGAAAAAATGGTCGAGTAAATATCATTGTACAGTATATTTACAAAGTTAGGCCCGAAAAGGATCGAGAAATATGGTTGTATATTTAAAAATTTACGGCCCGAGCCCGGCCCGTGCCAAAAGTGATATATGATTTATAGGCCCGAGTGCGGCCCGCAGGCCGGGTCGGCTTAAGCTCCCTGCCTTGGCCCGAGCCCGTGCAGACCCTGAAGGTCAATATTTTACTGCGCTTAACCTAGTAAATAATCAGTTTAAAATCGTGGTTACACAAATCTTCTGTACTGTTTTATGTTTCACAATATTAGATCTTATATACAACAACCAATTACACACCTAATAAGGTATTAACAAATTTCAAAAATAATAGGAAGTTAATTACAAACTTAAATATCTGTAACAGTAAACCCTGCCTCTCAAATATTTTTAATTTAATTTTATTTTATGAGACCGTATTTTCACAATATTTAAACATTTTTTATTGTTTGTTTGCTGTAGAACTCCTGGTATTTACTTGGGGTGAGGGCAAGAAAGGTCAATTAGGTCATGGTCAACCCGAGGCATGGCGAAGTATTCCGGAGTGTGTGGATAATCTTAAAGGAAAGTCGATCACCAAGTAAGTTTACCAAGAATATAAACATTTCTATAAAGTACACGTAATTATTTAATGCAATAAGTTTTTTCTGAATATATCTCAAAAAAATTAAAAAGCACAACATGTATTTGGATTAAGGCTGTAGAACATAGATAAAAATGTTGAATTTACTCAATAATAATAACTATATCGTTATAAAGATACCCTAAACTTAATCATTTTTGCTGTGAGACAAAAATTTACATTAGATATTTGCCGTGGGTATCCCTGGCAATTGTTGATTCAAGTGACTGCCAGTGGATAGGTTATTTGTATAGACACAAGCAATAACACAGAAGTTTGCTCTTTACTTGTTTTAAAATCAAAAATCTAAAATATGATTAAACAAATACAGAGGTTGACTCATTTATATTGAGTCGAATTTGAATGTCCCACTTACCCACTTACCTAGGAAATTAGTGTTTCTACCATCGGTTATGTTCGATCTTACTGACTATTGCCCGACAGCTGAGTTTCAACTACAGTAGACTGCATTGAAGCTGGATCATGGGTATTGCATCCCACTTCTCTTTACAGGCTCTCCACAGGCCGGAGACGGTACGAGTTCGACGATGGGAAGACACCGCAGTCCGGAAGAATAATAGTCCATTGGGTTGGCATCTGAACACTTGACAGGAATGTCAGGGAAGGGAATTGCCAAAATTCCACTTTCCTATTCCATACTGGGTTAGAATTCCAGTGATGTTTTTGCCGTGTAGCTGGATGCCTTGCCTTGGTATAGTTCAATCTGGTTCACGTCTTGTCCGTACAGTGCTTGGATTTGGTGCTAGTGCATTTCAGTCAGGATATGAGTCTGGTAGTACACAGCATTAATTTTCATGTTTCGCTCCACCTTTCGGAGACGCTCCACCCGGCCACAATCATGAATTCTTTTGGGAAATCCTCTGGACCCTGGCGGAAGAACGAGCTTCGAACCTTGGCGCCAACAGTTTTGTATGTAATGGTCCGACCATTACTGCAGTCTGTGAGGTAAATCCACGCATCAGCGGTAACAACACCGATCATTCGCGACATGACATTCACACAGTCTTTTGAGTTCCTTTTTCGTTCGGCCATATGACACGGTTTCAGGGCGTGGACATTGCTCGTGGCAACACTGTTCTCACATCAGAGGGCTGTGTCTGAGCACTACAAGAGTTCCGTAGCTGATAAAGCAATGTGAGGCGATGAAGTGTGGGAGTAATAATGACTGTGTTATTGAGCTGTAGTGCCATAAACTAGAGAATGAGTAAACGCTATAACAATATGTTTCGGAAATACGAACGTGCGTGGGACAAGATTGAGATGGCACTTGGGCGCAGTGAAGAACAATGTTTTCAGAGACTTCGTGACGACCTTTCCCCAAAATGAAGTAATCACCTGGTGGGAAGCACTATGACACAAGAAAAGCCATTATTCGTGCCATATGGCAGTCCCTTCGGGGACATTGACAAAGGTTGACGCGCTGACAGTATACGGCGCCTTCCGCACATGTGATCCTAGGTGATAGAAATGGGAGATGATTACATTGAAGGAATGTAACAGGTGTTCTTCGGTGCATAAAGCTAGGTAAAATTATAACAACGTTGCCATTACATTTTATCCAGCTCCTTGTAGCTTCAAAAGTAAATAAAAAAAATTATCTCAGCGTACAAAAGTGATATTACCGTCTCTGCACCCCTTCAACAAAAATATCTATCACAACAAAGGATCATGAAAATAGAATAGTCTAACGTTTACGTCATTACTTTTGAGTAGTACGATTTTTTCATAAAGAAGTGTAGAATATTGACCGACAAGCGTAAATAAATTACATCAAACCATTAAACTGAGTCAAGATCAGGACCGGATTAGGCCCGGGGCTAGAAAAAATATGTGCCTCCTGCTGACTTCACATAATACATTTCTGTGACACTACAGTGGGGAAGTTAAGGGAATATGTTTCATATTTTTGCTCATATTTTATTTTATGATGATGAATGTATTTTTATGATTCCTTTTAGAGAGCCAGTTGAGATTTTGATTAGAGTAGAGGCGCCTGTTTATCTGGAGCCCGGGGCTACAACCCACCTAAGCCCCCCTTTAATCCGGCCCTGGTCAAGATGCTAATAGATATAGACAGCAGTAAGAAAACAAAATATATTAAATTGTGTATTTTATTCTATCGATGGGTTTCTTGATGAAGAACACGAACGAAAGTTCTAAAACAACTATCAGAATTATTAGTTTGTTTTATTTTGTCATCTGTGTAAATAGTACCAGGGCCGTACCCAAGGGGGGGGGGGCAAGGGGGCCATGGCCCCCCCTCATCAGCTAATGATGTATTCTAAACGAGTAAAAAATTAAACGAAAAATGAAATAAGTTCTTCATTGATACTTTATTCGGTGGAAGTTTCTAATAAAAACATAAATGAATGGGTCCGGTTTATTTTTTCTCTTTCTTATTTTTCTTGACGAATTCGCTTTACACAAGTTAGATAAAAACATTGTGTTGCTAACAGTTTTTTTTTTTTTTAACATTTGGATTTAACCAAACATTCTGGTCAGTGTTCCAATATTCGTGCTACCTTTTCTTTTTTTTTAAAAAAAAAAAAAGCACGAAAGCATTTTATATGAAAGCAAACAAAACAAAATGGTATTAACGCTGAATGTTCTAATTATAAACCAAATACTACTTGTTTGCCCTCTTTTTCTTGCAATATATTCGCCACAGAGCTACACCGATGAATCGCATAAGAAATTAACAGATTCTATTTTTCTCTCTACCTGTCTTAGGCTAATAGAAGGCGTTCCTAATTTCCCGAAAGTCTTTTCTTTTGAAATTTTAATTCCTTTATATTTTATTTTATAGGTATTTATGGACATTACCGGCATCTACGGCCTTAAGCCTGCAGGCCAGTAGTCAGGATTATTTCATTGGGAGGGTACATCCTTTTAATGGGAGGGCCTACTAAAACCTTATATATATTAAAACATGTTAAACAATTTATGTTGATTTGTCACTTGGGGTGCCCGGCCCCCGTGGGAGCCCCATAGCTACGGACCTATACGCATGAGGGATGACATCCCTCGCCATGCCCACTATTATGGGAAGGGGGAAGGATGAAGGTAATGGCGAAGTAAAGAAGTGGCCTGGGATCCAACCCTGACATTTGCTTGGGGTGAGTGACGTAAAAACAGAAAAAAAAATCTCAATTGGAATTTCTGGCCAGAAAAAGTTGTTACACATTTTCGACCGAGTGGATCCCTCGGAAATGGTACCTGGGACCGCTCGCACCAAACGCGAGAGCTTATGGCAGCAGGCTGACAAACTATAATCGAAATCTAAAAGCATCCCGACTGTTTGCTAGAACAATTATCATATTTTTTGTACTCTTTCTTCGCTAAAAAATCAATTCTGATTGTATACATGTACTGCACGTTATTATACATTACTCTGTTAATTTAAACATTTGTGATTATAGAATAATAATAATTATTATTTTTGAACATTAAAAGTCACGACACTTAATAGCAGATCTACTGTTAAACACAAAAGAAATTAGAAGGAGCCCGGAAACGTCATTCATTTCTTGATTTCTGAAAATTAAATATCAACAATGGACTTTAATGTATAAATCCATGTTCTGGGGAGTAACGTTTGAAGATTAGGGAATTCTGTGATTCTGACATCTAAATACCTAGATTTCGCGCTCGGAGAATTTAATAACTTTTATTTAGTTTTATTTATTTTTAACAGACTGGTACGGGAAGTGTGGTGGTGATTTTGAGCTTCGTACTTCGGTATTGGAGTGGCTTTTGAACTGCACAATAGAGCGGAACGTTCGTCGATGGCTCAATATATGCGACAAAGCTAGCTTGGGAGGTAGCAATAAATCAAGGAACAAACATGGTGCAGTCTTAAGGTCACTGACCCTGTCATTTTTCGCGCTCCGAGGGTGTCTTTCCTTCATCTCTTTTGTGAGAATGAGAAAAAAGAACTGTACCCACCAGTGCTATGTTGGAAAGCTAGCGGAGTGCGTGTGTATCTGTGTGTGTTCGTGTCCTTCAGTGCTGAATACGCGTGTTCATCTCTTTCAGGGAGAAGAGTGGTATTTTTTTTTTTTTTTAATTAGTGAAGTGTACTCTGAATTTGTTTTCGGGTTAGTGAAATGAAGCGGAAAGAGGATATACGCAACTTTTTTGTCAAAAAAAGTAAAGAAGCCCCTGAAGATACAACGATTCCTCAACATGAAGTAGCAGAGTCCTCTGTTCATCGCGTAAGTACAACTTCTGCAGAAACCAGCAGTGCATCGACAAACTTTCCCTCTCCGCCTTCATCTGATTCAAATGATATTGGGAACTTCGTTGGCATAAAATTGGATAATTTAGAAAAGGTAAACTTGTTAAAAAATCTTTGGAAACCAGATAAACTATATAATTTTCCCTGTGAAGAAGCACAAGGCCGTAAGCGTTTTTTCCAGAGAAGATGGCTGGAAGACTTTAGTTAATTGGCCTACTCCCACAAAGAAAGAGGTATGTTCTGTGCGATTTGTGTTCTGTTTACGGAAAAGAAGGAGGCAGGTCACCAGAGTCTAAGTGCATTCGTGACGAAACCTTTTTATAATTTAAAGAAAGCAATAGAGTCCTTCAAACAGCATGAAAGTAACAAATACCATAGATATGCAGCAGCGAATAGGGTGACAGTATGTAATTTAATTGAGGGGAAAATAGTCAGCATCGATCAACAAATTGACAGCCAGAAAAAAATAGAAGTACAAGAAAACAGGAAAAAGCTCGTACCCATCGTGGAAACTATTCGTTTGTGTGGTCAACAGAACCTACCCCTGCGAGGAACACAGGACTGGGGTCGGATTGAGTTGTCAACTCCAAAACATAATGATGGCAACTTCAGGAGTCTTCTGCGATACCGCGTCAAATCTGGAGACACAGTGCTTGAAGAACATTTAAAAAATAGTCCGAAAAACGGCATGTACACTAGTGCTAAAGTGCAAAATGCTTTAATAGATTCGTTTAGACATTTAATACAGTCTAAAATCGTGGACAAAGTAAAACAAAGCAAATATTTCAGTATTCTCGCTGATGAAACAACGGATGTTTCTCAAACAGAACAATTCTCTCTGTGTGTGCGATATGTGGATCTCGATGAGTGTGTGCTTAAAGAAGACTTCCTGTGTTTTGTGCCTGTATATGATGTGACCGGAAAGGGCTTATCAACAGTCATAGAAGACAATGTAAATAGTATCGGCTTGGACATGAACAATTTAAGAGGACAAGGCTACGACGGCGCCGGAGCCATGAGTGGGGAGTTTAGAGGAGTTCAGGCACTAATCAAGAAACGTTATCCTAAGGCCTTCTACACACATTGTATGTCCCATTGCCTTAATCTGTGCCTTTCTGATGCTTCGAAGGTGCAAAATATTCGTAATGCAATGGGGGTTATATCTGAATGCTGTACATTTATTCGTGCAAGTGCAAAACGAACAAGAATTCTGGAAGATAAAATTAAAGAGCTTCTGCCGAACTGTGACAAAAGTAGGCTACAAAAAGTTTGTGAAACTCGATGGTGCGAGAGGCATGAAGCTGTGCTACTCTTTAAAGAAATGTTAAAGCATATTATTGCTGCTCTTGAAGAAATGAAAAGTAGCCCAGGGGTAGACGAAGCATCATTGAAGGCTTCATTACTTTTGCACAGCATCTATAGCACACCATTTTTAGTGTCTTTGCTTGTGTTGTGTAAGTTACTGAGTGTAACATTCACACTCTCAAAACGGCTGCAGAAGAATGACATTGATCTAGTGAATGCTTTCGCTGAGATCAATCTTATCAAAAAATCTTTGCAAGCTATAAGAGAAAAGTCCACATCAGAATTTCAAAATATATTTGAAAATCTTACAGACCTTGCATCCGAACTAGAACTTGAAATATCTATGCCACGAGCGAACAAATTTCAAAACAACCGGCCGAACATTTCCACTTCGAACCCAGAAACTTACTACCGCGCTTCAATTTTTATTCCGTTCGTTGACGATCTAATTTCTTCACTGGAAGAGCGATTCCTACATCATGGGGAAACCATTTCGTCACTGCAGTTTTTCATCCCTCGGTTCTGTGATGTTCCATTTGAAAAAGTCAGAGACTGTATTGACGTTTACAAAGATGATCTTGATAATCCATTTGAAGATTTAGTGAAGGCGGAGTGGGATTTATGGAGATTGAAGTGGAGAGAGAGTGCAGACCGCCCAGCAACAGCCATTGCCGGATTAGCAGCTTGTTCTCCATCACAGTTTCCAAACATTTTTACAATGCTTCACATCCTAGCTGTCTTACCAGTGAGCACAGCAACAGTGGAGAGGAGCTTCTCTACTTTGAGACTCCTGAAAACGTATTTAAGAAATACAACAAGCGAGGATAGACTCACTGGTTTAGCGCTCCTGTATATACACCGCCACGTAAACGTAACAAACGATGAAGTAATCACCTTCTTTGCTCAGTCACATTCTCGGCGTCTTCAGCTGACTTTATAGGTGAGTAGGACCTTCGTTTATTTTATTACATTTCTGTATGTTTTTATATGTTATTTCAGCCTTGTGTTTATGTTGTATGAAGTTGAACCTAGATTTGGGATCCGTTTGAACCTAGATTTGGGATCCGAACATTTTTCGTTTAATTTACTCATGTTCATACCCCCACCCCCATATGCCACTAACGGAATAGTATTTATGGGTTCACACAAACTAATGTCCCAATGACACGCTTAGTTTCATCTATTTAACTTATTGCATAAAGTGTAGGTATGTTTTTTTAAAGTATTCTGAGTGTGATGCTGGCCCCCCCTCAAAAAATCCTGGGTACGGCCCTGTTTTTGGGGCATGTAACGCGTCACATTTTAAGAGAAAGTAAAGTAACTAGTAACGCGTTACATTTTTACAAGTAACTTACCCAACACTGCTTCATAATCAATTTAGCTGTTTTAGAAATACTTTATATTAGTTTGTTATTATTATACGTATACTTTTTAGATTTCTTAAAAATAAATATTATCTTGTTCTGGAAACGTCAGACACTATGTCATGCTCAGATACTATTTCACGAATGCTCAGATACTATACTGAGAAAAATCCGTTCTCCGGACAGTGGTATATCACGTTCGCTGCCAAATGCCACATATATGTGCGAGGTAGCTTATTTTCATAGACCACCATTAAACAACAAAGATCTTTGCATTGCGCCAGCCAAAAACCAAGCGTCATACATTTGTGCCAAACATCCCAATAGACCACTTGCAGTGTTTCAGACCTTTCACATATACCGAAGAGAAGTAAATTGACAAAGAAATCAGTAAGGTCGGAGGCACATACTGTATATATGCCGTAGGTCTATTTTAATGTAACTGAACGGCACATATATGTGCCACTGGCTTTTAGGGTTACCAGATCGTGAAAGTGAAAAAAGAGTACACTTAGCAATGACTTGAAAAAAAAAAAAAAAACAATATAAATGAATAAAGTGTAACTGAAATTTCACTGTAATAATAATAATAATAATAATAATAATAATAGATAAATATTATACAAGTTTCCCATAATTTATTAATAAAAATAATTGTAATAATGAGTTTGATAACCAACAAATGTTCAACATTCTTTCCACTAAAATACAGTAAAACCACGATTATTCGCGGAATTGGGTGGCAAACGATTACCCGAAAAGAGACTAAAAATAAGGTTCAACACGAAAAAAAAATATTTCAGCATAAAAACCATTTTCCATTGTACAAAAAACATAATAAAACTTTTAATATACTGTACACTACAACAGAAACCTTTGCTCTACGTCTAAATCACTAAAATAAAGAACAATAAACAAAGGACAATACTATTCTGTAAAAAAAAAAAAAAAAAAAAAAAAAAAAGCTTTCAGTTACGTCTTTTTAAAACAAATCAGTCACTCAACTTCGCTTCTTGCTTTTGAAACGCCTTTTCGCAGCACTTGCGGATAATCGCGGTTTTACTGTAACATTTTTAAAACATTGCAACTTTCAATTGACTGTGAAAATTACTATATCAACATTAAAAGGAAGGAAATGCAATCCTAACTAAAATAACTGCGATTGTCTACAATATTTTAACCACATGCTTAAAACAAAGTTTTACCCTACAAATTAGTTGTACTTCGATGAATTTCTGACGTAGGTCTCTGTCCTTCAAGCAAAGTTCATAGAATTGGACGCAACTAAAGTCTTTGAAGTTGTACTGAGTCAACAATAGGTTTTTAACTGAATCCACTGGCATTCTATTTCTTTCTTGAGTCCACTGTGATTTCATTAAACTGAAAATCCTTTCCACGTTGGCATTGTGAGTAGGTATTGCATAGAAAAACTGACATATCTTCAAAGTTAAGAATAAACCGATACTTTATTAACACTGAAATAGGTCACCCACTTCTTATTAGACAATGCTTCATTGAACTCTTTATCATTTTCCTTTTCCACCGGAAAAAAAAATAAATTCGAAAGTTGATCAAACAAAGCGACTCCTCGATACTAATGCCTTTATCCATCATAAATTCTACACTTTTCTCGATATCTGTCCACTGGAATTTTATGGAGCTCCATCTATTGGAAAATGTGAAACTGATCAAAATTTTCAGTCCATTTCTTCAGATACTCCAAACAGCTGTCATATACATACAATAATATATTTTTTAAAACTAAACACTGATGCTCACTTTCCTGGCTCTTTTTAATCACTTCCTTAACTTTTAGTGGCAAGAATTCTGCTTCTTTTCTTTCTGTTATTGTCCTTTCCACGGAAGTGAGAATGGATATGATTTCCACAAGTGAGATATTCTCATTTTCCATTGCCTGAATTTTATTATGAAACACAAACATCACTGAATGAAGAAACCAGAGGTAACATTCATTTAAAGAGTTTTCAAAAAACTGTTTTAGGGTAACAGGAGGATGTTCTAGGGAGAGGAAATATGATTTCAGGGCTGGGAATATCTCGAGTATTCTATTGATAGCAGGGAACAAGGAAAGACATCTATTTTTGGAGTAATAAAGAAGTTGTTTGTATTCAATGTCGACAAAAGATTAAAATTCCTTTAATCCTTCAGTTCGGACGATGTAAATTGAAAAATAGTTAAATATCTTCAACACAAGGCTTTCAATGTCAATTGCCCATCCATCCTCACCATGCTGTACACAGTTATTTAAGATATGAGCAGGGCAACTTATTCCTAAAATAATTTTATCAAGAGAAGTTTGAAGGTGATAAAAAACATTATTAGTCCCCTTCCTATTTAGATCACCAAAATTGCTATTGCAATTGTCCCCACTGAAAGCTATGCATTTATCAGACATTTTTGTGGTTTTTAATGCATTAGCCACAACTTTCGATACTGTGCCAGACTTTTCATCTGGAATTGATGTAACATCTAACAGTTTATGTGACATGCCTGTATTCGCATCAAAGTACTGAATCAAAATAGGACACATTTTGATTGTTCCGTGATAGGAAGTGTCATTTGAAACACCAATATATTTTATATTCTGAATGTTGGACTCATTTGCTATTATGTTCAAGGAATAAGGAGCCAAAACATTATTTACTATAGCTTCTGCTTTCGTTCTTGCTAAGGAAATGTGGGTGGGAACAATCACATGATTTGTAGCTTTGGTGATGAGCCACAGTGTGAAACGACAATGCAGCCTCTGCTGCCAATACTTTATTTTCTTCTGTAGTGTCTTGTTTTAAGAATAATTTGTCCACTGTTTTAGATGAATGAGCACTACGTATGCATTTTTTTGTGTTTTTCTGAAGATAAATGATGATTCAAGTCTGCGCGTCCTTTATTCGCTATTGATACGACGGAATTACACACTTCAGAAAACACTTCATAGTCACTTTTCGTCTTTTTAAACACGGAAATCTCCTTCTGTAAATCGTCATTAAATTTGCACTTCCGTAGTGACATTTTATCTACCACTTTGATTCATAATAATTGACACGAAAAAAATTCAAGTAATAATGCTCTTGCTGTTTAGTTTATCACAACATCAAGTCATCAACACACAGTCAGGAACTAATTGGCGAATTAAAAACGATTGTTCAACTGCTGTCCAGCGTTGCCACCCAAACAGCAGATCATTACATAGTAGGGGAGCTTAAGGCAAAAAAGGGCAAAACCCTGCACTTTGTGTTAAAAAGATTCCACTCGGATATGTTGTTCCCCTGATCCAACTAAGCAGGAATCGAAGTGGCCCCACTCCGACAGGTGGCCAGAATCCAATATGGCGGCTATCAAAGATGGCCGCCTCTGCGAATTCATAGTGTTGGTTTTAGAGGCATATATCTCCTTAACTAATTGACCAATCTTCACGATTCAAAAACTAAACGACGTAGAAGATAACAGGATCTAATAAATTAACAAAAGTTTTTACCTAACACTGAAATTAACACCTACAGAAATTATTTAATTTGGAACTTTACATTTCTTATGATGGAGTTTACTCATATTTTTTAAAATAACAAGTAAACGGCTGGGATTATCGAAAAAGATGTCGTATAACGTTTTAAAGAGTGTTAAATTATCTTTCGTATGGTGTATATTTCATTAAGATTGGTTAATAAACAACGAAGTTATGACAATTTAAAGATTCGTATTGAGTCGATTGATTTTCCCAAATGTCGAGCGAGAGTTCATTTACCGTAATAAAACATCAGGGATGGATGCTGCATTGTACGAAACAAATCATTCTCTTATGATGTATTCTTCATAAGTCCCATTTTCACCAGAGCACAAGACAGCCTGACCGAGTCCGGTTATATGAATCCAATATGGCGGCCATTAATTATCATCCATAAAGATAAGTCTTTTTCGAAATATTTATTGAAGTATCTAGATTTATAAACAAGTACGACAAAGTAATAACAAACATTTTTCTCTCCCCCATCCTTCTGCCCCACAGAGTAAGAATGGGAAGGAATGAACTCCAAATCATGTTTCGAAATACGTCAAAAGAATCGGATAGAACTGAGTGTTTAAAAAACTTGGAGTAATAACAACTGCACTATTCTCTAAGTATTTCCATTGAAGGTAACAATGGCGTAAATCCCGTGTAATGTTTCGGCGGGAATAGTTCGGAATCCCACAAAAAGGAAAAGTTTGAGGCGCCTCCACAATTCTTGTGTTACCAAGAAGTAGTCGATTCAAAATGAGCGATGTTTTAAAATTGTACAAAACACGGTTAATGACAATTATGAAGAAGCCTGAATCAGAAGAAATAGAAGTTCATAGTACAAGATTTCGTGAAAGGATTCTTCGTCACAGGCCAGAGCTAACAGCTCATCTGTCTGGCAGAGAATATGTTTTACCTTCAGAAGGATCTCGCATAATAAGTGAGCTGGAGAAAGACATTGATGAAGATGCTATGGCACTAAGTCGTGTTGTTAAGATGCTTCGAAAGGATATGGCAAACCACAAGAGTCATCTTGCAGGAAAATTTGAGAATCACTGCCACGAAGATTCTGTTCCTCCTTCACTAATAGCTGCTGTTAATATGTTACTTTATGATTCATCTGTCACCCCTGATAGCAACGCAGGTCAAGCAACTTCAAGTTTATCGCCTGATAGCAAGCCAACTTATATTTTATAACTTCTATCAGAAAGCAGGCGATATTGAAACAGAAGCAGCAAGGCATAAAGCAATCGCGAGCCACCTCTTCCTCTCTATGTTGGGCTGAGAGTGTATGCTAAAACTCGTAAAAAATCTCTCATAAATGAACTGCATTCACAAGGCAATTCGTCTACACGTGTACAGGAAATATCTTCAAGTCTTTCTCAGTGCTTGATAAATCAAAGTGACGAAATGGGTTTTAGTGTTGCCACGAGACGAGACATTTCTCGTGTCTCGTCTCGTCTCGTCTCGTAAACGAGACGAGACACGAGACGGGACAGAACCCTTTTAGACGAGACACGAGACGAGACAGACTACTTGTCCCGTCTCGAAAACGAGACGAGACACGAGACGAGACGGGACGTCTCGTGAAATGTCTCGTCTCGTCTCGTGTCTCGAAAATCAAAACGCTGGCGGAAATGGCCAAGATTGAAATTGCCAGTGGTCATATAGGTTGCAAAAGGAAAATCCCCTTTGTGAGAAAACATGTTGAAAAGCCTTCATAGAAAAGTGTCCTGTCTATTGAATGAAACAATCGTGATACATGAGCTTCCAGGAGTATCATCCTTAATAACTTGTCCCCAATTCCCCTTGCTGTAAACTGAGGAATTCTCTTGTTTTATTTCTGGCTGGAATGATGACACACAAAATCAAAGACAGGCAAGATTTTTACAAGGTCAAGAAACCGAACTACCACCACCATCTATTCAATTTGAAAACTGGGTAAGGTCTACACTCATTACAGGCTGTAGTTGAAAGTTCTGGCTGAGATGGTGTAAGATAACAGACCACACTTGTCTTTATTCTCTGGTGGCGGTATTCTTTTTGCTATATGAACCGAAAACGGCAATTGAAGTGTCATCTTGCAACTAAAATTTTGTCTTCTCTCTCTCTCTCTCTCTCTCTCTCTCACACACACACACACTCATACACATAAAACATACTTTTACCATTTTACCAATCGCTCGCTTATTATACAGCAGTCATGTTGTAAAATTCACCTCTTCGTTTGGAGGCGAAGGACAAAGAAAGCAAAGATATTATCGACAAACCCTTCAAATTGTTTGCTTTCAGCAAATTTATGATACTAACAATAACACTTTAGGTGAAGATGTTTTACAGGGGGACCTTCGTTTTGTTACGCGGAAATGTTTGATCTGACCAGAGTGCGAAATTGTCCTCTGCCTTCATGTTGAGAGGAGGGGAATACTTCCCTTTCCTAGTGAATAATAATCATTAGGACCTGAATTATCTTCAGAAATTGTTTCTTACATGCATATAAAATCTTCCGAACTTGATAAGTTTAAAGAACATTTGGTATAATATTAATGGAACTCCGTTGAAAGCAGAAAATATCATGAGAATGATCAAAATTCGAACATTGGAGAACATAATTAACAGAAAAGAAATAGGATACCCGAACCATATTTTTAAACCTGCTATAAAATGTATATCCTATATTTTTACTAATTCCTTACTCCCATGAAAGTATCCTGGGGAGGATATTCTCTCCAATTTTTTCAGACTGAAATCCTTTTATCCCGTACGATTTCGCCCCCTGACACAATACGAAAAAACAAATGCTGTTAAAATCCATACACATGACCCTTCCAGGACTCAACCCGGGGCCTTCAAGCCATGGTCTATCGCCGCAGACCGCTCGGCTTGGTATGAAGAGGTACGTTGTATGATTGCGAATAGATCACAACAATATAAGAAACTTTAATCCAAAATGGCGAACCAAAAATCAACTCTTTTTTTGCCACTAGCTAATCTGGGTGTACTGTCATGAGTTTGTTACAGAAACGGGGCAACCACCACATAGTAGCACACACCCCGCGGTTATGGGAACAGATTTGAACCATGGAGGTGAAGACTAGCCCCAAGGATTCTTTCGTCCGATGTGTCGTTCAGCTCCCATTACTATGGCACTTTAAGTAGAGCTTACTGTGCAGTAACATATAAAATTTCAATCAAATACTTTCCATTACTCAATAAAATTATTTGGTTACGAGCTATTTTTTTTTAATGCAACAAATCTAAACATGCTAAAATGGAAAGTAGTTTTTGGATTGTTATGGGTTAACACTGTGAAACCTTAAGGCTGGAATATATGAAATCAAAGTGTACACACATATCTATCTCTCTATTTATCTATATATCTTTCCATCTCTCTCTCTCTCTCTCTCTCTATATATATATATATATATATATATATATATATATATATATATATATATATATATATATATATATATATATATATATATATAAAGCAAGTGGGCTGATAGTATACGACAGTGTTGGGGATAGTGTCACCTTTACATCGAACTTTCCTTGTCGTGTAAACATTATCTGACATTAGTGTCTTCATCTTCGACGTACCTATGAGCAATTTACTGTATATTCGTGTATTGAAACTGGTGAAACAAATTTCAATGTTTCAGAATGGTAAAAAAAAAAAAAAAAAAAAAAAAAAAGCCAGGGTCGAGTTGCCTCAGACAACTAACAGTAGAGATATATTATCTCGTAAACTATATGTCCTTGCCTTGTGAGCTTATTTGAATTTATTTTTAAGACCTTTAGGCAACTTTGGCCGAATGGATGATGATGGGGAAATTAGTGGAATGAAGAAAGTGGTAGAATACTAGGCAACTTCGAGAAAACACACACATTCGAAAAATGAAATGAAATGAAATGAAATCTTTGAGTTTTACGTCCCACGGTTATGCCGATTAGGCTAAAGGAGACAATGATGATGAGTAATGAATGAAATGGTGGAATGAAGAAAGTGGGAAGAAACGGGAGAACCCCGAGAAGACCCACGCACACGGTGTTTGTCCACCACAAAGTTGACTTGGCGGGGCTGGGATCGAACCCGAGACCCCAAGCACCAGAGGTGAACGCTCTACCACTGAGCCACCGCGGTCCCCACACACATTCAATGTTTGTCCATCACAAAGCTGACATGGCACTAACCGAGATCGAACCGACTACCACATACACTAGAGGTAAAGGCTTCACGGTGTAGCTACCGTGACATTTCTTGTCTTGTGTGGTCTGGGTAATACTTGTAACTTAGTTGTATCTTGATTAGCATAGTGCAGTCTGCTACATTTTACTTTCGTTCCCATGGTATGCTGCTATATTTTTTACGAGACAAGACGAGACAAAACGAGACAAACGAGACGAGACGAGACGGGACGGGACAGAGCCTCTCGAGACGAGACACGAGACGGGACGAGCACATTTTTTCGAGACGAGACACGAGACGGGACATGCTTTGCACGAGACGAGACGAGACAGCCTGAAGTCTCGTCTCGTCTCGTCTCGTGGCAACACTAATGGGTTTGTCCTTCCAATCTTCGTCGATGTATTTTAATCGTTGCAGCATTAGATAATATTGACTACAATCCTTCTAGCACAACATCAAAGGATTCTTTTCATGGTACGAGCATTTCTATTTTTCAGCATCCTTCTAAATATAACCCTGGCATTCGACGTGACCATGTCTCACTGGATAAGTGAATATAAAAATGAGAACTGCTCCTGCTCTTCCCGATAATTATGCCCTAGTACAGAGATGCAAATAAGCAACAAAATTTTACTCACCCAAGAAAAAAGCTACTAGCCTACATCCCACAATAGAAATCATTTACTTACCTTGGTTATGATACATACTCGCCCGCACCGATGAACCACTCGCCCCGGGCGAGTGAGCGAGTGGTTATTTGCATCCCTGCTCTAGTACCTCCTGCTTATATCACTAATAAGGAACCAGTTTTACCTCAACAGAATCCGCAGTTTGTAGAGAAAGTTCTTCCGCGAAATGGATTTTTCACAGAAGAAAAAACTGGGAGTGTTGGTTTGAGGCATGCTTGGAAAATGACACTATTTGCACTTGGTCTGTACACCATGCCTCGAAAACTGAAACTCTGCAAATGTCAAGTATATGCTGCCTGCTTCCGTTGCTTAAGGAAGACTAAATCTGTTGCCATGATACGGCACGAAATGAATGTTCTACGAGAACTTAAAGAGAAAGTCAACAAAGGACAATTTTCGGTTCTTGTAATGGATCAACCACTATTTGCCTTGAGGAAACGAATTCAATGGAATTGGCCAGAGTTATATGGCGAATATCATCAAATTCTGATGTTGGGAGGATTGCACATCGAACAAGTTTTCCTGCATCTTATAGGCAAATGGTTAGATGGAAGTGGTTGGGTAGAAATTTTATACAAGTCAGATGTAGCAACACCAGGAACCACTGACAGTATATTGAAAGTAACTCACATTACCAAAGCTCGTTTTGCTCATCAGATTACTCTGACAGTTTTACTTCATTTGCTGCGTGATGCATATCAGAATTCTTCATCAGGGCAATCTTTAAATGACTGGTATACTGAAGAGGAATCTTCGTGTCCAACATTTAAGTTTTGGATAATATATTTCCGTCTCGTGATTTTACTCTTAATTTACATCAGAGCCATACGTCAAGGAAATTTTAAGCTCTACATTGAAACACTAAAACTAATGGCAGAATTGTTTTTCGCAATGGACCACCTCAACTATGTTCGTTGGCTTCCCGTTCGCATTTTTGATTTGAAGAAGTTGGAAGAAACACATCCTGAGATTATGCTTTTGAAATGGTTTACTTTGTGATAAGAAAGACATCAAAATATTTCTCTGCAATAGCTATAGATCGGCTCACGAACAGAATAACAAAATTATAAAAGGAGATGGCGGAGCGATTGGTCTCTTACACGACGTCAATGCTCTTGTCAAATGGATGACAGCGGGACCAGAAATTAGTAGACTAATAATGAATTCAAAATATCATATAATGAATATGATCCTGATAATAAGCACCATGAAGATTACTCGTCGATGCAAGAAAGATTTAAATCGTCCGTTGAAAAGATGAAAGACGTTTTCGTCGAATTGGGGAATCCATTTGAAGAAAATAGTGGACTTGTTAATGTTGCTTCCAGAATCATCTATAGCGGTGATATAATTGAATCCCTATATTCAACAGAAGAAAAAGGGTCTAATATGTACAAGGAATTTGTGCAAGAAAGATTAGTAGAATGTACCAAGCCATTATTTTCGCCCATGAAAAAAAATCTTCTCTAGTGCTTCATTCTTCCCTTCAAAAGAATAAAACAAATAGAAATGAAATAAAATTACTTAAGATGGACATTGAGCTATTCTCTCGCTTATTACGCGTCAGTCAAACAAGACAACTTGACTCGGATGAATTTTTTCAGCACGAGAGTCAATCAATTCCACAGTCTCTCTGCCATAATTCACAATCTTCAAAAAAGTCCGACTTAGTTATGCTTCTAGAGAGTGAAGCCAACATCAAAGAAGAACACTTTCCTAATTCTTGTGATGTTTTGTTATTTGATGGAGCAATTTTGGATCACATTTTGCAACCAGTATCAGTAGAAACATTTTGTAATTATTTCCAGTGTAATTTCTTCAAATATGTTCAAAGAGAAGCAGACACATTCCATGCAAAGCAAGTGGATCTGATATGGGATAGATACTCTTCAAAGAGCATAAAATCTTCCACAAGAGAAAGCAGAAGTGTAGGAGTAAGGACAAACGTAACACCAACTACACCAATTCCTAGCAAGTGGAACGATTTCCTTCGTAATAATGCAAATAAAGAACTGTTCCTTTTTCTGGGAAAGTCTATGTGTGAAAAGGAAGGAAGTAACTTTGAGGTAGCAACCAGTAATGGATATAACATAGAAACTTCAAGAAATCTTCCAACATTTTCAAACTAATCATCAGGAAATCATTTAGAAGAAGCTGATAGTAGGATTATGTTACATTGCTTTGATGCAGCATTAAATGCACACAAGAAGATAGTTATCTGCACAGTAGACACAGATGTTGTAATACTTGCTGTATCGTTTTTCTACGACTTTGAGCGACACGGTTTAGAAGAATTATGGATATCTTTCGGCATCAAGAAACATCATTGATTTTTCCCAGTTCAGCATATTTCAAAAGCATTAGGAAAAAAAAAAAACAACTGCGTTACGAGGCCTCCACGCGTTTACAGGATGTGATACAATGTCATACTTTCTCGGATATGGAAAATTATAAGCATGGATAACACGGCTTTTGTATCCAGAGGTGACCACAGCTTTCCTAACTATTTCACACCCTGTAATCAACATAGGCAAAAATTGTTTTAATTCACTGCAACGATATGTTGTCCTATTATATTCAAAAACAAGTGAAAAATTTAATGAAGCCCGGCGAGAATTCTTTTTGGAAAAGGGCAGACCTCTTACTGCACTTTCTCCAACTTGTGATGCCTTGCTTCTTCACACCAAGCGTGCAGCATATCAAGTTGGACACATCTGGGGCCAGGCAATAAAGAAGATAGCACATATTCCTTCACCAGTAAACTGGGGATGGCCAGACAATGGAAGTGAACTTTTTCCAACATGGACTTCCATTCCAATTGTATACGAAGCATGTAGGAAACTCTTTTTGAAATGTGCCTGCAAGACATGTACCCCAAGATGTCGTTGTAGAAGTGCAAGCGTCCCGTGTTGCTTTTTTGTTCTATGTGTAGGGGAACATGTGGAAAGGTGATGGAAACTGAAAACGAAAATCTAGACCAATAGAACTTTCATGTAGTAGCACTCATTATTTTTGAAAATTCAGTTGATCCACAGTAAATTTATACCACGTTGGAAACGTACCAATAAATAGATAAACTTAAATGTATGATTCTTTATAGAATAGCTTGTACAAAAAGTAATATTAACTGTTTGTCGAAATCATAAAACTGTTTGTACACATAGAAAATCCAAAAGATTTATTGTGAATTTCAAATTATCGAACCAAGTGTTTGTGTTGTGTTTCTGTTCTTAAAATACGAAAGAAATTATTTACTTTCTAATTTATAACAATATATTGCTTTATGTAATTTCCTTATAATATTGTAAATGATATAAAGCCAATGTCTAAGGTTTAAAGACATGAATTTACTCCTTACTCTTCCTGTGCAGTTCTCTTTCAATTCAGAAGAAACAATAAAACTTTTCTATCGTGACGCTACGCACGTAATTTCTTAAGATATTCTTAAACTTGATTCATGTATAAAAGTGAATAGTAATAGAAGAGGTGATATTACTTTGTCCGTATTCGTTTACAAATCTAGATACTCGGGTCAATATTTCGAAAGAAACTAATTTTTATGAACCATAATTAATGGCCGCCATATTGGATTCATAACCGGGCTTGCCAGTAGGCCCGTAGCCAGCTCAAAAATCTAGGGGGGCATCCAGCCATATTATAGTTCATCACCATATTATAGTTTATTTGCAAGCCTACCGTGAAAATTTTAGGGGGCCAGCAAAAATTTAGGGGGGCCCGGCCCCCTAGACCCCCCTGGATACAGGTCTGTTGGTCAGGCTACTTTGTGCTTCTGGTGAAAGTGGGACTTATGAAGAATACATCATAAGAGAATGATTTGTTTCGTACAATGCAGCATCTATCACTGATGTTTTATTACGGTAAATGAACTCTCGCTCGACATTTGGGAAAATCAATCGACTCAATACGAATCTTTAAATTGTCATAACTTCATTGTTTATTAACCAATCTTAATGAAATATACACCAAACGAAAGATAATTTAACACTCTTTAAAACGTTATACGACATCTTTTTCGATAATCCCAACCGTTTACTTGTTATTTTTTAAAAAAATATGAGTAAACTCCATCATAAGAAATGTAAAGTTCCAAATTAAATAATTTCTGTAGGTGTTAATTTCAGTGTTAGGTAAAAACCTTTGTTAATTTATTAGATCCTGTTATCTTCTACGTCGTTTAGTTTTTGAATCGTGAAGATTGGACTATTAGTTAAGGAGATATATGCCTCTAAAACCAACACTATGAATTCGCAGAGGCGGCCATCTTTGATAGCCGCCATATTGGATTCTGGCCACCTGTCGGAGTGGGGCCACTTCGATTCCTGCTTAGTTGGATCAGGGGAACAACATATCCGAGTGGAATCTTTTTAACACAAAGTGCAGGATATTTCCCCTAAGCTCCCCTACTAACATCACTACGCTAACAAAATTATGATCTTTCATATATAATTATACCAAAATTAGACTCGCTTTCTTCATTATTATATTACACTTAACTAGCAGCGTTCACCCCGCTTCGCTGCGGTCACCCCGGAACGCAATAAACTTTGTTACTTAGATAATTTTTACTTTTTCGCTTTCAAGTGATATGATAAAAACCATAGAAGATTGCACTAATGTTAACATTATATCGCCTGTCATTTATGTTAACCCGCCTCGCTTCGCTGCGGTCACCCCAACCCGCCCCGCTTCGCTGCGGTCATCCCGGAACGCAATAAACTTTGTTACTTAGATAATTTTTACTTTTTCGCTTTCAAGTGATTTATAGCGCCTGTCATTTATGTTAACCCGCCGAGTCACAGGGTCATGCGGGTTGCATATAAGTACGTTTATTTTTATATGATGAACTAATAACAAAGGATTTGTACGTATGGACACCTGAATGGTCAATTATCTCAAGACACTGGTAATTGAAAATTAAAGTGATATGATAAAAACCATCTAGGGTCCAAATCCTAACAACCCCCCAAAAATGAAAGAAATCGGTTCAACCGTATTAGCGTGATGAGCGGACAAAGGATTTTTTCTACGTATGAACACCTGATTGGTCAATTATCTCAAGACACTGCTAATTGAAAATTAAAGTGATATGATAAAAACCATCTAGGGTCCAAATCCTAACAACCCCCCAAAAATGAAAGAAATCGGTTCAGCCGTATTAGCGTGATGAGCGGACAAAGGATTTTGTGCGTTCTCTTTTATATATATAGATAATAACTTCGTTTACGCGGATCTATTGAATTCAGAAAAATTTGAAGTTTTATTTGCTGTACACGACGTGTAGGAAGTATCAGTATGCGTGTTTCATAAGGAGTTCATTTCCGTGCAAAACTGGTGACAATCTTGAAACCGAGAAAATATTAGTGAAAATCAATTTTATCTTTTTGAGGATGCGGCTCACCCAAAGGAATTTGTTTGCACTCTAACTCGTTGCTTATACAGCTTTAACTAAAGAAATATGTATTTACATGATTTCAGATTTCCTCTTCAGCGATTATGTACGTTTCTGACATTGATATAAGATTATGAAATTCGAAATCAGACTCAACAATCGAGGAAGCTTAAAGATGCTATTTGTGTAGATGATATGAAATCGAACGATATATGCTCATTCACAGACATTTGCGTCCTTAAGGAAGGCCAAGAACCCGGCAGTTGTTTTTGTGCTTACTGAACGCCCCTTTTGATTTCTTACCCTCCGCTACAAAAACTGCAATTCTTACTCTCCGTGTGGGTGAGAGAGAGAGAGAGAGAGAGAGAGAGAGAGAGAGAGAGAGAGAGAGAGAGAGAGAGAGAAGGAGAGAAATAACATTTTGGTCTCAGCTAAAGTAAAGTATTATGGAGGACTACTCTATGCCAGATACTAAGACAGTTAAAAAAAATGAAAATGAAACGTACATAATTTACGTCCCACGCTTATGCCGGTTAGGCTAAAGGAGACGGTGATGATGAGTGATGAATGAAATGGTGGAATGAAGAAAGTGGGAAGAAACGGGAGAACCCCAAGAAAACCCACGCACACGGTGTTTGTCCACCACAAAGTTCATTTGGCGGCGGCTGGGATCGAACCCGAGACCCCAAGCACCAGAGGTGAACGCTTACCACTGAGCCACCGCGGCTACTAAGACAGTTCAAGTTATGCTAGGTTTCTCATAACTATGCTAGGATTGGCAATGCTGCTAATGTGACTGCAGGTGCATTACCTTTCTTATCAAGCACTCTATTCTTTCTTATCAAGCACTTTTTTAAGAATGGATCACTGCTTGACGTAACAGTGATTTTATCATATGAACGATTTTTCGTTCATTTATACTATGCTAGGATTATTATTTTTGTCACTACGAATCGTTTCTTGAGTTTAAAATTAGGCTCTATATCTAATAATGAACTGCAATATAACAAAATCCGTGAATACATAATTTGTACATATAGTAGGGCTATTTGTTTGTTAGCATGTTGAAATTCATATCAATTATTAGCCCACGTAAAAAGAGTACAAAAGAGTACTTCAGTGAAAAAAGAGAGAGTACAAAAGTGCACGCTTTGAAAAAGAGTACATGTACTCTTAAAAGAGTACGTCTGGTAACCCTAGGTGAAATACATAGTGGCACACATATCGTCGACAGCGTCACAAACTGTCGTATCTCAGTTTTCTAAACTTTTCAGGAGAGCGATGTTTAGGTTTTCACACAGCTTTGAACAGCCGTAACTCAAAATCTATTTTACCGAAAGGAGTGAAAATTTACCAAGTTATAATTTAAATCATAAGAAATCAGTGTAGAAAGTTTTATGGAATTTGCCTGTAAAGCCTTATGGAAAATTTGGCGGGAAAAAGATACGACAGTTTGTGACGATGGTAATCCTCTCTTGTATGAAAAATACGACGTTTATTTCTTATACTGAGAACTACATTAATAGATGAACAATCGGAATATATCGCACTTTTATTGAAAAACTTCGTGTTTATTACACAAAATAATTTAACAAACGCTTCCCGAGATTCTTGAGGGTAAAACGAAATTCATGAGAACACACAAGAAACACAACATTAAGAGCGTACTAACCATGACATAAAATAATGCTATCAAGTTGTCATTGCCAGAATATAAAATCTTGCAAAGTAATTTGCAAATTGCATGCTTTGATATTGCACTTGACAAGGATGGCTAATGTGGTAAGTTTCTGTAAAATTGAACATGTTCAGGGTTTCGAATGATTGGAGTTGGGCCCGGACACAATGATAACGAGTCCTCGTACTTCTCTGGAGATAATTTTTGACAAGTCTGCAAAGTAGGAACTTCTATCTGGTGGATTCAATCTGCGTTCTTTTCAGGGAAATAGTTCTGTAAGTGTCCTCAAAATGACTTGTCTTAAACTGAATGCAGTTTGGATAGTCTTTGTTCACTTTCACTTCGCGCATTTCCATCCAATTGATTGGATCTCCATTTTCGTCACGTTTAACTGACAGAATACAAAGATATCGGGACAGAGATCTAGTCTCGTACATCGCTTCTGTCAACGCAATCAACGGTATATGGGTTCTTTTTCCTTGCCAGTTTAACAATCGGTTCAAGTTGCGAGGGTTAAAAATTACTGCCACAGTGCTTAATAAGTGTGCTTATAGCATTGTGGACTGAATCTCCCTCATTATGTCCATGCCGAGATTCAAAGAATCGGAGAGAAATTTCTCTGATGTTCTTACGTGTTTGCACCACATACCCCATCATAGCAACCAACCTGAACACCTACTAGGTCCACCCTGTATTTCTCTAACTCACTCGTTACGGATTTTAACGTGCCTGCCCTATAAAGACTTCTAATATTCCATGTTCCAAATCTCATGTCCATTTTCTTTTGCTGAGGTCGTGCCAAGCTATCAGTCCTGGTCCGAGGCTTCTCTGAATGTTTCTGAAAAAGCGTCTTTTTTATTTATTTTTTTTTTTACTGGATGAGGTTGTTAGCCTCATCCAAACCCCCAAGCTGGAGGGCCACTCCTTGTCTGTCCTTGTCTGCTTATTCAGTATATTCGCAGCTAACCTCTATATCTAAGGCCTTCTCCTCGATCCGCAACCTGATGACGCCCCATGCCGTGTAAATATATATGTATACAACCCCGCATTGATCAAGTATAACATTCTAGCTTATAACTTTATTTGCTTCGGCTGTTCCGAGCTTAAGATGTAAGTAAAAAGACATTAGGAACAAATTATAAAGAAACTAAGTCTACCTGATGGATAACAATAAGAAATTATATAAAAAGCAATGAGTTTATCAGTACGGAACTGTATACCTACTTTTGGGCCACTTTGTATATATAAACAAATTGCTTTGCATATAGGCGTATCTGTCCAGTTGCAAAAGATTTGTTGCTCACAAACTGTCGTAACTCAAGATACGACTGTTTTTGAAAATGGTCTATATGCTTCATCTTAAGATACGACATAATGACGTCATCACCACCGTCAAAACAACGCACATTACAGATGTGTCGTTTTGGGAAATTGTAGAAGTCAGTGTATACAACCACATAGTAAAATATTTCAATTTTCGATTTTTTTTTAGATACGATACTTTGTGACGCTGTCGACGATATGTGCCAGCAAAAGTATTTTTAAGCACATTTTTTTGTAATGTGGCAGCGAACGTGATATTGTACGTACATGGAGATTCCCAACTAGAACCAATGCTGGAAGTTATTTTCCCCTTCTTTTGATGCAAATGATATACCAAAATTTTCCTAGTAAATGTTTAGGAACGAAGAGTGACTTACTCCTGTGCATAAAGCCACTATTTTCGTTGGCATGGTATTGTGAATTTGGACACATTTCTTACTATTTTTTTTTTTGCACATTAAAAAAGTGATTAATAGCCGTTCCAGTTTATACGTACAATTTTTTTTTTTTTTTTTTTTTTTTTTTACAGAGAGTATATTCTAAAATTGAAGAAATTTATGTTGATTGTAAATGTAACATTTTATATGTTTGTGCCATCACAAGATTTGGCTTAAAGACAGTGTTGAATGGTGAATTAATTAAAGAACTCTTTTAATATTACACAGGAAGCCGGGATCTCTTATTAGGTACCCCTCATAAAAATGGGAGTGTAGCACCTTTGACCACATTTTTAAATATATTTTTTAATATTATATTTTTATGTATTCCAATAATTTGTATCGTAAATTAGACACTCCACAGGATATATTAAAATAACAACTGTATTTGTTTATGCTTTAATTAACCAGTATATAGCATTATAACTTTTAGTCCCGGGCTATTTGTAGCGTTTGCAAAGCAGTTTTTTTTTTTTTTTTTTTTTTACTCATGGATACGCTAGGAATACTCTGACCATGTATTTAAATGTAGATGGCTAATCACAAACGCGAAAGCAATAAAAACGCGGAGAAAACGTTAGCTCGAGCGCATTTGATGCGTTTCGGAACAATAGACCGCCTGCTGTTTAAGAGATGTCAAATGGAAGGGGAAAAAAGAAAGATGTGTTGCCAGGCAAGGGGATTTTAGCAAGAAACAGCTGCTTTGAAGATGCTTTGTGCAGAGTGCTTGAACTCTGCTATTATATACCTGGAGTAGGCAAAAAAGACTTGGAAACTCCGACTGGCTCACAGTATGATTTATAACTCTGGGGAATGTAAAGTTACCAAGTAGCCACCTTGGTTCCGTTCGCTCTAGGGGGCAACGCTTCGAAAACACATTCTGAAATAGCCACAGACTAAGGGTGTCATATTCGGGGTTTTTACCATAATATGGTTCTTAGGTAATTTCTTTATCTTGACATTCCTATCGATGAATTCCTGCTGATTCTTCTTAAATTCATTTGCAGCAATGTGCTGTAGTTTTATAATCCTCATATATTTCGGTTGTTTATCTAACAAAATCTTAACTCTTCCGAAAGAAGTCTTACGATGACACTTGATTTGATTGCGAATTTGGAAGTTTTGATTTTCATTCTTCTTCCGTATTCTTAATAAACTCAAAAGGTATATTATCTACCTTTTTGTTCTTCATTTCACTGTATGTTTTTGAACTTGTCCAATGAACCATCGTCGATTACTTTGTTTTCCATTTTCATGTCTAAAATGTACAGTTTATTCTTGCTGATATCTGGCTCCTCAATGTATTCTTTCCATCTTCCCTCAAACTCAATTCGCTCATTAAACACTCATTTCTATCTTTAATTTATGCTAAAGTATTGCATAAGATTTGCAGACGATATTGCGCTTGTTACAAATCAGAAAAGAAAATTAATAAAATGTTATAAAAATGAGGAAGGGCTTTGAAGAATATTTAATGAAAATAAATGTTAGAAAGATAAAAGCCATGGTGATTGGAACGAAGAGGTATGTGTAAAATATAAAAGTGGAGGGGGGGGAGAAAATAGAATAAGTGAACAGTTTTCGATATCTGGGTAGTATTCTTAGTAATGACATGAAGTGCGAACGTGAAATAAAAGCAAGGATGAGACTGGGAAAAGTAGCCTTTGGGAGGAAGAAAAGTCTGTTTTGTGGGACCTTGAATAAAGAGTTGAGAAAAAGACTCATAAAATACTTCGTGTGGAGTATTTTACTGTATGGGGCGGAAACGTGGACATCATGTAAAAGTAATGAAAATCGACTGGAAGCCATCGAAATGTGGATGTGGAGAAGAATAGAAACAGTTGGGTCGAGCGGAAAACGAATGAGAGAATGTTAGAAATGGTGGGTGAGAAAAGAACACTTTTAGATATTATTAAGAAGAGGAAGAGAAACTGGTTAGGACATTGCCCAAGAAGAAATTGTATCATGAGGGACGTCCTAGAGGGTATGGTGGCGGGAAAGAGAGGGAGGAGGTCTAGGAGACTACAAATAATGGATGATATAAACACAGAAAGATCATACGTGAAGACGAAGAGGTTAGCGGAGGACCGCGAAGCATTGAAGCTTCTCAGTTGCGGCAAGTGACGTGCCAATAAGTGCAAAATACGTATGATGATCTATCTTTAGTTTCTATATTTTCATAATAGTTGTCCCTTGCAGCCCTTCTATATTATTCTCATGAAATTTACTCTTATATATAATATTCAAATTTCTCTATTAAAAAAAATGATGTTGTCACCTTCACTTCTATCGTATATTTCCTTGACTTTGTAGCATTCCCTTTTTAATTCACAAATAAATTGTCTATACATCGTTTCCTTCCCTTTTCCAGTCTCCCTTCTTCATGGAAACCAATTCTTGCTGGTTAGGCAATGAAAAAATTGTGTCTGCAGCCGAGACTACTTTCACTAACCAAGAAGCTTAATAAATAATAATAATAAAAAAATCCTTCTTTGAAAGTAACACACGTCATGCGGATATTCCAATCACATTAACCTAATGTTAAGGAACAGAGATAACTTTAATTTGTTCTGCCTATGGTTTTACTTCTTCCATATATATCTAAATACTATCAGTATTGATCCATTTATCTCGTACTCAAAATATTTGGGGGGCATGCGTCTCCCTAAAAAGAGACGCCCGTGGTTTCAGCATCGATCCATTTAATCTCCTACATAAGATATTGGGAGAACGAATCTATCTATCCTTCCTCAGAGTCTCCCGTGCTTGAGACTTCAAAATCCCATCCGTAAACGGCCATAAGGATCGTATAAAGCCGCAATCCATTATTACGTTACTTTCTTCTCGTAGACAGGTAGCCATTTCTGTTAGTTCCCTTCCACGGAATAGATGGCAGCACAGTTGCAATTTTAAAATTCTATATCACGTTTTTAGTCAAAGCATGGGTAATAATACTTTTCTCATCAAAGGTAAAGAAATGTTTCATTCTTTTACGAGAAAGAGACATATTTATGGCAACCTAAGGCGCTACAACGAATTTACGTTTTTACATTTACGCTCACGATAAATGTAAGAACAAGCACTCACATCTTTTGGAATACTAACATTTGATACAAAATTATATCACAATAATTTCTCAAGAACTTTTTGGTAAAGGGATGTTAGTAGTTGTCACATATGTGATTCCTAACATTTCTTGAGAAAACTACATCCAGTTGCAGGCATATGTATACAATTATCATATTATGCGATATACCCGCATTGTGATATATAATGAAGACATACCATGATTTAATAAAACCCAAAAAGAAGTGAGAAAAATTTTGTACATGCGTGTGGTAGGGCAGCGACACAGTGGCATGTCACTCCCTAGACATATGAAAATAAAGCAAACGAATTGTTTATTACTAAAAGACATAAAAATGTTAAGCAATCCAGTTATAATAAGTGCCCTCCAACTATAGCTTCTTTTTGTTCCATTAACTGACAAAATCATTCAGTCTATGGCTTATGGATGCTCCTAATCAGAAAGCGCTTACCAATCATTTCATTTGACTTTTAACCTTATCTTACAGTGATTATGTTAAAGTCATTTTATGATTAAAACAGTAATACACACATAATTGCGTAGACGTATAACGGCAATATATACGGAAAATAAATTACTGTAAAAATTTCCAATAAGAAACGTAACTCAATTTAGGGTACGTTATTCCGTACTTATTAAATGTGCACATATACCCAGGGACGGCGCAAAGGGTGGGCGGGGGTGGGCAACCGCCCACCCGATGGATGGCCTCGCCCACCCCAACAGAACAGGGGTGTCATTAAGGGGGGACAGGAGGGGGCAATTGCCCCCCGCAAGATTTTGAGGAATACATATACTTTATCGATTGTCTATTAATATACTAGTGCAAACTGTGAAAGTCTTATGTTGTTGGTGTTCTTGCCCCCTCAAGCGAAGTCTGAAATGACACCCCTGCAACAGAAGTAGAATAATGAAGGTGACCAGTGCCGGATTTAGGGTTGATGGGGCCCTAAGCTATTGAAGATAATGGGGCCAATTTATTTCTAGCATTCTTTTTCAGCGACAAAATTTCGCCTTTTCTGTTTGAATATATGCTATATGGTAATTTATGGACCTAATACATATCTATTAAGTAAATACGTTTTCGTGTATATTTCGTTAACTTACTGTTTTGAATATATTACAGAAAAACTGTAAAATTTGTAAAATCAGCGGTAGTTTAATTTGGTACCAATAAAGTCCCTTGCCGATCTTTTTGCACCAACTATGATCAACGCTCCACGCCATGCTTCTACAATATGTGGAGACCGCATCATTTCTCATTTCAAGTTGTTTCTATTCAGTTGGGTAAAGTTTGAAACGTTTCCAGGGATCCGTGTAAGTAAATACAGTCTAAATATCATCCAGGGTTGGTAATTACTGCCTGAAGCTCAACTAATCGTGTGAGCTTTTTCCAGGTCAGGTTACTGGAGTAACTCAAAATGGAATGCAACCCTCGAAGATTACACAAGGTGTAATACGACACAAATTCGCTGGAACCAGAGGCGAACTTAGAAGGTTAAAACTGGAGAAGGGGCAACTAAAACCCAGATTGTGATAGATATATCGTGAGTTTACTCTAAACTTTCAAAAATATGTAAGTAATGGCTTCAATTATTTTTGTCACTCAAAAAACTGGGATCGTAGACCTCTCCGGCCCCTGGCTAGATACGTCTCTGGCTGAAAATCATAAAAACATCGTTAAAAAACCTAACTGTTGCACTAAAATTATTATAAGACCTATAAATATAGGTAGCATCTTTTTACTGCGACGTGAAAAGATGTTGGTACCTTGCCTTGCTATGTAGTAACCGTGGCGTATTTAGGGGGGTGGCTTCCGGGCTTAAGCCCCCCCGAAATCACTTAGTATAGTAAAGTAAATTAAATATCTTGCAGAATGTTCACATTTCCAGGCAAAGCCCTCCCCGAAAGTTAGCAAAGCCCCTCCCGAAACAAAATCGTAAATACGCCACTGGTAGTAACTAGTGCCGATAACCTAATGGATTCAGCCTGTTGCATACTAACTTACACAAGGTAAATTCGGGCAGTTCTGAACGTAACAATACATAAAATACTGTTAATATATACAAACGAACGACTCATATGTCTAGAACGAATGGATGAAATCACTACGATTCGTGCTCCTATTCTTTCCTTTAGTCAGGGGCGGATCCATTCTGAATGTTTAGGGGGGGCAGTCGTTCGAAGTCAATAGGTTTTATTTTACGTTATAACACTGGTATACAAATTTTGATCAAGGTTGTGCTTATGTTGGTCTTTCGTCGGTTTCTTAATGATTTGCACCCGCTGAACACGAGTGTGGCAGTTATTTTCCAGTAATGTCAAAATTTGTGATAATATAAGCATATCAGATTTTATTAGAACAGTAACATATTATACAATTGTATATTACGAGAACATTGAACTACAAGCATAACACAAACATTGTAGTAGTGCTTCTGTTGATTTTTCATTGGTTTCTTAATGATTTGCACCCGCTGAACACGAGTATGACAGTTACTTTCTCGTAATGTCAAAATTTGTAATGCTATAAGCATATTAGATTTTACTCAAACAGTAATATATTATACAATTGTGTCTTATAGGAACATTGAATTACAAGCATAACACAAACATTGTAGTCGTGCTTCTGTTGATTTTTCATTGGTTTGTTAATGATTTGCACCCGCTGAACACGAGTATGACAGTTACTTTCCCGTAATGTCAAAATTTGTAGTGCTATAAGCATATTAGATTTTACTCAAACAGTAATATATTATACAATTGTGTCTTATAGGAACATGGAATTACAAACATAACACATTTTGGACATCAACTTTCTGGGTAACAAAAATCTACATAACAATACATAAATACTAAAATATATGAATATTACATTTCTTATAAAAATTATATACAAAAGTACTGAGATTGGAGGAAAGTGTTCATCAAGTACTGGAATTCCGTAGTCAAAAGTGAAAGTTAGTGGTTCTTTTTCTTTTGTGGGAAACGTTTACTTCGTCATGGACTAACCCCCAAATATAATCACCCATCATTACACAGTCCCACCTTTCTTGGTATCTGCTTTCCATTACCTCAATGCCCTTATGGAAACGTTCCCCTGCTCTTCGCTAACATCTCCTTAATTCTCCCTAAAGAAATCCAAGTACGAATGTAGCATATGTAATTTTAAAGACATTCTACATCCCAATGCTCGATATTGATCAATGAGTGTCTTAACTTGGTGTTCAAACGCTTCACTTCGGTTCTGCACAAGAAATCCCGTCACCAATTTATGAAAGGCCCCCCCAAGCGTTTCTTTCCAACTCCGTCATTTTTTGTTTAAGTGGACCACTATTAAGCATGACATGAATCTGAGGTCCTGTGAAAATGCCAGCTAGAACTTTTGCCTCTGATAAAGCTGGAAACATTTGTTTGATACATTGTAGGGCAGGTGAATTGCGACCCAGAGCTTTCACAAATTGTTTTGCCAATCCCAGGTTAATATGTAATGTTGGCATGAGAATCTTCTCCCTGGGCACTAATGCTTCATTTATCACATTATGTGTTCCTGGAATAAGCTCCGTTCTTTCAGGCCACGTGGTTTGATCATAATGCTGGTTAGTTGTCCGACTGTCCCACAGACATAGAAAGCAGGAATATTTAGTATAACCACTTTGCAACCCAAGAAGAAAACCAATAATTTTGAAATCCCCAGACACGTCCCATTGATGTTCCTTATATTTTGTTTTCTCCAAAATCAGCTTCACACTTGAATAACTCTATTTAATCAATTTACAATTCTGCTATGTATCTTTAGAATCTATATTCTCTGTTTCGTACTCCGAACAATTATCTTTAATAACAAATGCGATACCACCTAGCAAGTATCGAAGTAAAAGGACGCAAATTACTCTGCATAAATCAGTATAGGAGAAAAAAAAACATGCTTATATCATTGAAAATATTGACACTACATAAAAATAAGTGCCAGATTCGTGTTCAGGGGGTCAAAATACATAAAAATTCATCAAGAAATAATAATAAGCAAAATTTTGTATACCAGTGTAATACAAAGGTGAAAATTCTTAGGATAGGTTTTATTTTTAAAATAAAAACATATTCAATTCTGGGGGGCGATCACCCCCTGGATCCGCCCCTGCCTTTAATGATCCATTATTGCACTCTATAGATCACTATATGAGCTCCTCCGTGGCTAAGCGGTTAGCGTACGCACCTTTGGCGTGGGAGACCCGGGTTCGATTCCCGGTGGGAGCTCATGTGGTTTGGATTCCACGTTAATCAGTAGGTCCCGTGGGTCCCGTCTCATGTAGCCTCGCTGCTGAAAGGGACGTTAAACTCAAAATCAACTCAACTCTATAGATCACTATGAAAATCAGTGCCAAGTTCTGAAAGTTATGAAAATACTTCTGCAAACTACTTTTCATACTTACGTACAGCGAAATAAAATAGCTATAATTTCGCGATGTAAAGATTATTGCCGCTTAGGGCTGTAATTCCTTTATATTTTACTATTATTTCGCGAGCTTGTCGTTTCGTGCCTTCTTCTTAAGCATCCACTGTTACCAGACTCAATTTCTTGTCGAATTCCAAATAGTACAAGAAAGGGTAGCACTAGAGTTCTATCCGCATACAAGATACTGTATCACTTATGCTGTGAAGTCTTATTAAAGTAGCTAAGTGTAATGGCTGGAAAACAGGGTCCCGATTCCAAATGGGGCTCTGAAACAAAATCCCCATTACAAGCGGAGCTGGTAAACGAGGGTTCCATTATAAGCGGGGCTGGGCAACAGAAATCCCATTGCAGGCGGGTTGGAAAACAGGGCCCTATTACTTGCTGCATGAGAGCTTAATACATAACAGTACAGAATACCGTTGTTGTGTGTGCGTTTTATCTTATTTGCTTTTTCTTATTATTTGGAAATGACATTACAGCCACTTTTTCTTTAAAATTTTTGGGGCCCCCAAGAGCTTGTTTAGCTTATACGCAAATCCGGCACTGAAGGTGACATCCTGTACTTCACAAGCAATAGGTGGTCTAGGAATTAATTCGTGCGGTTGGTACGCACACATTGAAGCTGTAGTACAAACACAAAATACATAAATACCTTAAGAAAAATATTGTCCATCGCTAGCCACCACTTTCGCCCATCTGTCAGGCAATGTACGGATTCCGTGGCGAAAGAAGTCCTCATCCTTGGAAGCGATCCCGTCAGAGACCCATGTTTCGATATCTTCTGAAGAAGTAAACCGCTGTCCAATCAAATCGTTGTTCATGCAATCGAACAAGTAGTAGTCCGAAGGAGCAACGTCTGGTGAATACGGCGGGTGGGGTAAAACTTCCCATCCGACATTTTCTAAATAGGTTTTGACCGGTTTTGCGACATGTGGGCGAGCGTTATCATGTTGAACAATAAGTTTATCATGTCTGTTCTCCCATTCTGGTCGTGTTCTGGCCAGGGCTTGCTTCAAACGTATTAATTGTTGTCGATAACGTTCTCCATTCATAGTTTCACCCGGTTGCAGCAGCTCATAGTACACCACTCCTTTCATATCCCACCATATGCACAGCATAACCTTTGCACAGTGAATATCTCGTTTTGGTTGTGATGGACCTGGTTCACCTGGTTTCACCCAGGCCTTTTTTCGTTTAGGGTTCTCGTAATGGATCCACTTCTCATCACCCGTAATAATTCGATGCAGAAACCCCTTTCTGCTCTGTCGTTGAAGCAGCAATTCGCAAATGGTTTTTCGTCTTTCAACGTCTCTGTCTTTCAATTCATGTGGAACCCAATGTGACATCTTTTGAATCATTCCCATGGCTTTCAAGCGTTTGGAGACTGTTGTTTGATCAACGCCTAATGCTGCTGCAAGTTGTTCCTGCGTTTGACACGAATCCTGCTCGAGCAATGCTGTCAATTCTTCGTCTTGAAATTTTTTTGGCTGTCCAGCTCGCTCTTGGTCTGCCAAGCCGCACTTCTAAACCGTGCAAACCACTTCTGACACGTTCGCTCAGCTAGAGCATGGTCACCATACACTTCCACCAAAATACGATGACTTTCAGTCGCACTTTTCTGCATGTTAAAGTAATGCAGCAGGACACCCCGCAAAAACACTTTATCAGGCACAAATTGCGCCATGTTCACTTAACTACAAACTGGTGTTGTTGACGCTTTAATCCACTGCCCTATACTACGAACGATACGCGATGACAGGGGTTTGCAACACATGTGTGGATATACGGAACTGTGGGACGCTCCGTTCGTTGCGCCATCTCTTGTCCACCCGCACGAATTAATTCCTAGACCAAACACTTTCGATTGTAATGTAATAGGTTCTATGACTCTGTTTAACTCTGCAATGGACAATGATTTTAAGAAAGATACTTGTAGTAATATAATGATGCCAAAAGTCGTGATTAATGAATTGTAGTTTAACACACACGCACAATCGTGCTATTGAAACGCCAGTGTTTGTATGTGCTGCACTGAAAAAAAAAAAGTGCTTTTTAAAAAGCCAACTAAATAATGGTCAGAGCTGGCCAGTATTATCTATTGGCTCATTTTGAGAAAGAGAGGGAGGAGAGTAGTGCTTTGTGTCAAGGGCGCCGATCCTGGGGGCCCGGGCTCCCCCAAAGCCCATGTGCGCCCCCGCATTTTATTTATGAATATACAATGTTTGGCATAATTTGAATTCAATTTGTCTTAAAATCCTCATGCATGCCTTCTGCATCTGAATGCCCCCCCCCCGAAATTTACAGAGAAATCGGCGCCCTTGCTTTCTGCTGGCGCGATAGCTTCTTATAAGAGGGTTCCAACTTGCAATTGTTTACAGCAATGTACCACATGTCTTACCCGTGTGGCATTAAACAGATTTGTAAAAACCCTTATTATAGCATTGTTGAGTTGATCTCTGTTGCGTTCAGAAGTCTTGGCGGTCGGTGCTTGTTCAGCTAATATGTCGAAAAAATTTAGCGATTTCTTCTCAGGCTCGGTGTCTTTCTCGTGTTCAAAGAAGCGCGATTTTCAATCCGTTGATGTTAGTGATAATCCTTCTTCTTCAATGGGGAAAAAGACAAAAAATACAAATACATGTGACAACCAGGATTCGCAATTTGAAGTGTTCGATTTCGAGGAAAGTGAAAATGAAGTAGATGTTGGAGAGAGCGAAGACGACAGCATTGCTTCTGAAGTTACTCATTTATATTTTTTGTCTCTTGCTTTCTTGTAATAAATACTTCAAAGATAAAAATGTTTGCAGCAGTCTATTTTATCCTTGTTTTACTTTACCTACTTATTGTGTATTTTATGTTATTAACGAAAAGTAGAGTATTATCTGTTAGTCTGCGTTGTTTGAACCTTCTTTTATTTCTATGCATTCATGTGCATTCTTGGAGGGAAAGGAGGTAAAGCAGTCTTGAACTTCTTCGACTACACAGAACACACCGTTATTAATGTTTAAAAAGCTGAAAGTAGAGGTAGTGTGTGTGCCACACGGAATTCGGTAGGTCGAGCATATTGCCACGAAATCCCGCAGCCCATCCTAAGTCCTGCATTTCTTCAGTCTTACCAGGTGAATGCTGGAATGGCACCTTCTATAAGGCCAACACAGCTGTTTTCCACATCTTTGTTTCTCCCTTATTTCGGTCTGAGCCTTAGCTAACTAAAGAGTATAAAAATTGAAATTTAATTATTGTCAAAAAATGTCTACATTGCCCAGTTCTCATTTTCGTTGTCCGCCCACCCAGCAACTAGGTCCGCCTCTTTCCGCCCACCCCCTCAAGCGTTCCTGGCGCCGTCCCTGCATATACCTTATAACGTGGGTGAAATTTAAGAGCTGAAATAAAAACTCTATTTTCGCATTTTAAGTTCCTTTATTCTTAAACTGGTCCTTCTGAGCCGATAGTTCTTACCAAATTTCAGTCTCTCTAAAGAGAGTGTTTACTTGGCCTTCATTAACCCGAAATGAGAGATTTAAGTTATTTTGAAATAAAAGCAACTTAGAAACTAGAATATATGAAATTTGAAATACTATGACTTTACTGGCATGACTTTTAGCTAGATCGTATAAAAAATCACCTTCCAAGTTAATATTTGAGTTCTCTACAATAATGTTCCTTACTTGATGGTCCACGGAACCCTAGGGTCCGGGAAACACATTTAAGTGGTTCGTGGCATTACAGTATTTACATCTCATCAATTACATTGCATTGAATTTTGCAAAACTATCATTATACTTTATAAGCTTTTCTGTAGTAGCCTGTAGGCAAAATACCGCGACATTACATATATGTCGGCAAAAATAAAAATCAGCTAAAGGTTTGTACTATCTTAAAGTAAGCCATCACTGATCTAACATGTAACTAATTCTAGGTACTTTTCTGAACAGTGTTGGTGAATATTTAAGATATCAATCTTCATACCAATTCGGAAAACTTAGCAGCCATTAATAATATCGAACTTAAATGCTTGTAACGGTTGTATTAATATGATGCGTTACTCGTTACATTCGCAGCGGTTTATTCTTACCGCGTTCATTATGCAGGTAGACGTTTTTAACGTATTGCTAAAATGAAAGCATGCTTAAAGACTAGTTCCTTAATAAAAGATAAAGTAGTCAAAAGGGTAAAATGATGCCTGTTGCTATTGACTCAACGTTCAGTCCTTGTCCTAGCGTCAGCACAACGAGTTATGTTACATGTAAAGTACAGAAAAAGTATTAAAAAGAAAGAGAGAGAGAGAAATGTGACAGTTGCATCATGTTCATTTTTATCTAAATTTAAATAAATGTTTTCAATTTAATCATGTATATATTTAAAACAACGTCAGCGAATATTACTTTGAAATTTGTGTGTTTAAAGAAGCAAATTACATTATTTTTTTCCTTCACTATCCAAGAGTAAGATGTTTTCTTTTTTTACTGTATACCTGTCGTTGCGGCGAAGACATTATACGACCCTTCTTTTGTCTCTTAATACCCACGTTGCCTAGGACACGCGTAGCAGACCACACATACAGAGGACCCTCCGTGAGCCCAAGAAAGGAAAACAAAACAGCTCTTAGCATCTTTTTGTGAAATTGGAGAAAAATAATAAAGTCTGCACAAATTGAATAGAATCCAAGTGGAAAATAATCTCTGTGAATTTGTCAAAATCACATCCTAGACCAAATGTCGCCACGCAGAACCAAGATAAAATTTTAACATAGAACTGTAAGATGGTCCAAAACCACGCACGAGACGAAGAGACGCCGAATCAACCCCTATAAAAATTTTTTATATAACATGTGAAATTTGAAAATATCACGTACGGTGGAGAGAAGACGCTCAAACACCGTATGTGGGCGGAGATAAATAACATCAAATTTAGGACACTAAAATAATTTAACGAATGAGAGAACACAGAGGAAATCGAAGACACCGTTAGAGGCGTATCCATAAAGATCGACAGGTTAAAAATTCAAAACTCCAAGTCAGTCGTAATCAAGTTCATCACCGGAAACCATAATATTACATCAACACAAAAACACGCCCGGAACTTACACACATACTACATTGATAATCAAAAGTTAATCAACCGAGAATAATGTGCGGCTAAACTCACCGACGCCTAGTGTGCGAACTTGTAACTTTGCTAAGGCATAGGAACTTACACATAGATCTTCTTCAACCATACATATACATATAAACTTTTAACGCTGCTAATATATATATATATATATCGCGAAACGCTTACAGACATTATTTTGAGTGAGATTTTCGTGCATATAAACATATTTTACGAGCAATTATAGACAATCAGCAATAACGGATGGCCTACACACTCACCGAAAGCACTTAGACTAGCTTTAATCATACATAATCATTTTGAAGTACTATAAACACTACTTAAAAACAATCAATACAATTATTCCATGTAACACTACACTTCTGATACAAAGAGTGATGTTGGTGCAGTGTGACGTTTAAAAGTGCTGTTAAGATTAAAAGTGTATCATATCAAAAATGGACCAATAGAAGCGTCACTTTGATGGACCAGGAGACGCCCAAGAGCGACGCCCCTTGCAGTTTAAGAGGAGAACGCAGCAGGAGTCTAAGGAAGGAACTCCGGATCCAGGGCACTTCTCGCGGAAGAAAGAAGCCAAGAAACGCAGGGACATCTGTGTGTGTGTGGTCAGCTCAGTGGCAATGACGAAAGTGGTGAGAGCAGGGTGGACGGCAAAAGGTAGGACCCATCCAAATTATTTTTTGTTGATGCTAAAAGGGAAATTTTCGGCATTGAATAAAATGCAAGACGTTCGCAGTATAAAAGTTAAAGTCGGAACTATTTGAAACATTTAAATGCATTTTCATCGTATGGAGAATAGATTTTCTAATTCTAACTCTAATTACTAAATATTAGAATTTTTTTTTCTTTTTTTGAGCAAGGCTTATTGAAAATAGAGAGACTTTTTACAATGGTACATATATATATTCTGTGACATCAGTGACCATGTCGTTCTTTTTATTAAAGAGATGCTAGTTTATGTAATTTTTCTATTTGTCACTTAGGATTTATAAATAATCTATAAAGAAAGTTAAATTAAATGTAGATCAAATAACAGGTTGTAGACCTTTAACGACTCGAACTGTGAAATTTGTCATGAAAGAAGTATTTACCTTACAATATTGAAGTTTGTAGGAAGCGAAAGTGCATCATCTGCGCTATGGACATGCAATATTCGAAATTTAAGATAATTTAGAACAAGGCGCGACATGTATTCCCAGAAAATAAATTCAAGACATTGCTCAAATTGTCCAAAGATTATTGTGTATGTAAGGTCATTTTGCATAGAAGTTAACGGATTAAATGAATCTATTTCGATCTATATGGTAGTAAAACTCTAATAAATAATACAGTAATGTCTCAGCAAAAGTATGTTATGTAAGAGACTTAAAAAGATTCATTAGTGATTATAATATATGCGACTAGTCTCACAATTAATCATTTTCTTGGTTAAAAATACGGAATCCATGAATAAAGCGGAACCGACATTATTGCAATCAGGTAGAATACAGATGGATAAGCACGAAGTAGGCTAAGTGAAGCCGCAATTATTACATCATTCTGATCCTCTAAACAATAGAGCGATCAGAAGTCAATGCGCATAGACTATGAAAACAAACGAAAGTATACGGCCATATACCGATCTTATTGATGATACAGAGAGAAAATCACGAAAACTCGATACATTTATGTTAAAATCTCGAGAGACGTCTTGCATTTACTATTAATATTCATAGATTATTTGATTTTTATGTATGTATGCATGTCTTTATTTATTATATATATATATATATATATATATATATATATATATATATATATATATATATATATATATATATATATATATATATATTTGTGTCTGTTGATTTTCTATTTGTGCCAATATGTGTATGTATATAGCTTTTATGCATAATCAAATAGTAATGCTAGGCTCATTGATTTCATGTATGTAATGGTGTATTCTTGATAGTTAGGTCAATATCGAATTTCATATCTAGTGTACTTATACCCCATTCTCAGTTATTAATTTCAATAATTAGAAATGGTTAGCAGCTAGGCATTAGGTTTACTTAACTCCTTTTGATCATCCTATGTTTCTTTCATACCTCTCACGAATCTCAAATCAGTCATGACTTGTTTTTCAACTTATTTTCGATTTATTTCGATTTACTTCAACTTATTTCCACTTACTTCGACTCGTTTCAACTTATTTTAAATCATCCCAATATTTAGTTTTCACCCAAATAAGATGTAGGTAGTTATATTCAAATTCCGTCAAGCAATATAATATCTTAATTTCGTAATCTTGGGAAGGTCATAGTCAGGACATATCGGCTGATCAACGTAAACTATATGCTTAGCATACGATGTTAAATGAATAGGTATTTTGAAATGCAAGAGTGTAATCTAACCAATTGGGTATGATATATATATGTAATTATGCAAGCTCTATATAACAGATAAACAATGCAAAATTGGATCTAGCACTGGTTATAAACATCAATTCCATATTTTGTTTGTGTGTGTCAGGTTAATGATAACAATTCATTCACGACATAGGTCAAGAAAGAAAACCAAGATGTAATTTACTTAAATTGACTTCTTTTTGTATTAAGGCCTTATGCCTTATTCTCAACATTTGTTGTCATAAAACCCAAAATTCAATGTTAATTTTCGGCCTACTTAACATTTTTTTAAAAAACATTTTTTTGTTGTTGTTTTCGTTTGCTCATTAAAACTTTTATTACATTGTTAACCCCAAATTCGTAAGCTTTTTCTTTCATAAACAAGTTGTATCCCTACCCTTAAGCATAACATTGGTTTCCAAAGGATCTGTTAGGCTAATGAGACAATATAAGCAATTTCTCGATTCTAGTGGGGATTCTATGGAAAAATAGAAGACTCATAAGAAACTTATACATGAACCAACAAGTAAGTGTTAGGATAGGGGAAGAACTGACGGAAGAGAATGCAATTGGAAGGGGAGTTCGACAAGGATGCTGCCTCTCGCCAACACTATTTAATGTCTATCTAGAAGAGATAGTGAAAAAGAGCCTACATGATGATGATGGCATTTCGGTAGGAGGTAGAATGATTAGATGCATAAGATTTGCAGACGATATGGCGCTTCTTGCAGAATCTGAAAAGAAAATCAATAAAATGTTAGAAAAAATGAGAAAGGGTTTTGAGGAATATGGGATGAAAATAAATGTTAGAAAGACAAAAGCCATGGTGATTGGAACGAAGGAGTCTGTGTCAAATATAAAAGTAGGAGGGGAGAAAATAGAACAAGTGAATAGTTTTCGATACCTGGGTAGTATTCTTAGTAATGACATGAAGTGCGAACGTGAAATAAAAGCAAGGATAGGAATGGCGAAAGAAGCCTTTAGGAGGAAGAAAAGTCTGTTTTGTGGGACCTTGAATAAAGAGTTGAGAAAAAGACTCATAAAATGCTTCGTGTGGAGTGTTGTACTGTATGGGGCGGAAACGTGGACATTACGTAAAGGTGACGAAAATCGACTGGAAGCGTTCGAAATGTGGGTGTGGAGAAGAATGGAAAGAATTAGTTGGGTCGAGCGGAAAACGAATGAGAGAGTGTTAGAAATGGTGGGTGAGAAAAGAACACTTTTAGATATTATTAGGAAGAGGAAGAGAAACTGGTTGGGACATTGCCTAAGAAGAGATTGTGTCATGAGGGACGTCCTAGAGGGTATGGTGGCGGGAAAGAGAGGGAGGGGGCGAAGGAGACTACAATTAATGGATGATATTAAAACAGAAAGATCATACGCGAAGACGAAAAGGTTAGCGGAGGACCGTGGAGCATGGAAGCTTCTCAGCTGCGGCAAGTGACCTGTCAATAAAGGCAGAATACCTATGATGATGATGAGTGGGGATTAGACTGATTTTCAGAACTTTCAATTATTTTTTTTTGAAATTCTAGATATTCGTTTATTTTCTGGTACTATTATTATTATTATTATTATTATTATTATTATTATTATTATTATTATTAATATTATCTTTCAGTCCACTTGGAAAGTGAAAGTCAGTCTAGTTCATCCACACAAACCAAAGATTACAAAAAAATTCTCTTTCAGCGTTGCAGCATGTGAATACAGGATACGTATGCGAATAATATCAATTCTCATTTGCTTACACGGTTTTAGAGGGATCTTGTTTCCCTGAAGCCCTGGGACACCGCGGGGAACCAGTCCTTATCGAATCACAAAACCATTTTAGTTCGGGGAACGGAGACTTTAACGGTGGTGCACAGGGGATAAATAGTGACAGACGGAATGTGAACCCGAAACCCGCCATCTCATTTTTTATTTTTATTATTACAAAATCTGGGGCTACAAACGATCACCACCGGGATCTCTCTCTTCATTTTTCAAATTTTACAGAGAGTTCATATTTGGAGCTAAAGACCATATGTGTTTTATTCCACGATATTCTTCCTAAGCAAGCCAGTTAATCTCAGGCGACATTTGAGAATAAAATATTCACAACATAACAATAAGTCTTTCTATTTATTCAAGATAAAACAGTGGAATTTAAGAAAGGCATTTGAAAAACCTATAGAAAAAGATATTTAGTAAGTCCTCAAGCAGGTTTGCCTGTAGATCTCACGATCTATCATTCACGCCCCTAATTTGATGTGTCCAACTGTTGCTAATTCCGTTTTTCTTTTTATGAAAATAGCTAAGGAACAATTCTAAAGTCGTCAAATTCATTTTTTCGATGTAGTTTAGCTTATTCTTGTCAAAATAAGACGTTTAGAAGTCACTAAATCCACGTTTCTAAAAATTAATTTTATTTAATTAAATTTGTAGGATAGTACTACGTTAATATGTTGATCAATTAACCATCTGTACATATAATAAGTACTATTACACTCTCATACAGCCTCGCTGCTGAACGGGACGTTAAACCTCAAACTCAACTCGTATCAGTAACAAAAATCTTATAACTGCATATTAGGAGTGAAATAAAAGCCTCAAGATTCTGTTGTTTTCCTGTTGAATGTTGTTCCTTCACAGTCAAAGATCTAAACTGCCTGAAGTGTTCATATGCCAACATTTCCGGATCTAGAGATCTCTCTGCGTATGGGGTGGGGTAATGTTCCATTCAGCTTCTTCCATTCAAGAATTACTCTGTAAATATTTAAACGCAATTACGTGTGTCAGATACAATTCACTACAAAACACAGTAAACACAAAGAGCTGATCAGAATTGACACTTGAAGGTGCATTTGAACATCAATTATCACGAATGTAGCCAAAGTTACGACTCACAGAAGCAGTTTCTCTCTCCTAGTCAAATTCTCCGTTAATTCGAGGTCCGTTAAATCGTGGTTTTACTGTACAATAATTTAGACTAGAAATGAAGGGTAAGGGAAAAAAAGAAGGAATGTTACAAAACTGGATTTTCGATGAAACCGCGTACAAAATGAATAGGGTTAGTCAAATCTTTTGCTCCTTTTTACATGGACGTTTCTACATCTACGCATGTATTACATATACAGTCAAATAGTACCAAGAGTCACCAACAGATAGGACAAAGAACCCGTTAAAGTACATACATGAACATTCCTTGTTTTTTTCCACCCTTACCCTTCAAATGATTACCCAATTATGAGAAACCAATGTGGAATGTTTCGGACTGGCACAGGGGTCATATTTTTCGTGATCATAGATAGAGAAATAGAATTTGTGCTTTCAGTTCACATATTTTCTGGGCTTTCACTTGTTTTTTGGTTGTACAGGATTAATGTATGTTGATATGTGGTATTAATCTCCGTACCTTTCCAATAATTTTCATATTGTTTATATTAAAATTATTGGCGATAATATATTATCTATAAATAGTAAAATGTACTGATTTCTGTTAAGAGTGAATAAAACTTAAGAAAAACTTACCTGTGAATACGCCTTGCTCCGTAACTCCTCTACAATAAATAAATAAATAAATAAATAAAAAATAAATAAAAACTTTTATCTCCTTCGCCAGAATTGTATATTTCTGTTGCAAACTTACATCACATTATCACCAGGGGTGGCGATTATGGGTATAATTTCATTAATGTATATAGTTTCATTTGGACATGTAAAGTTTTTGTATGTATTACTCATTCATAGAAAAAATAGTGCCATATAATATTTGCCGTTTCGTGAGTACGTATTGGTTATTTGTCTTCCCGTGGAGTTAAGAAAGCTACAGGAATTGCGTTTTAATTGCAATTCAAAGCAATTAATATTGCAATTGCGTATTTCTTAAATGTCGTAGCATATGCTTGTAGTATTTACTGTCTTTCATTTTCTAAGAGTAATAACATACATTTAATGGCATATGTGGAATTAAAAATTGTTGTTCATTAATCCCAGTTTCAATATAACTTCTACAAAACAAGCCTCATTATTCATTACTATGATTAATATTATTCTTTCTATTTATTTGTTTTGAAAATTTGTTATTAAATAATCTGATCCCACAATTTTCCAGACAGAATTTTAAGTAGTTCATGAGCAAGGAATCAAATCCCTTCTTACACTTTCGTTGTTTATAGAGATGCGCAAGAGTCAACATATCTCGAATCTCTACTCGACTCGACTCGAATTCGAATCGACACAAACTGTGTAAAATTCGAGACAAACGTATTTCTTGACTCGAATTTTCGAGTCGAAACTGCTCGTAAAAATCTCGACTCGACTCGAATGTCTCGAAAATTTTTCTATATTTTTTAATATAATTTTGAAGAAAGTATTCACTCAGAAACAGTCTTGAAACCAATTCCAATAAATAGCATTTACTACTTTAGAAAGACAGAACGCATAAACTTAATAGTTAATCTTTCGAGATCAAGATTTAATTTTCAGCTCAATTCAATTAATTAAAACCAATAATTAATGTCGTGATATTTGATTGTACTTCAAATATAATAATTTGATTATATAGTTTGTATAAAACTATTATCCGTAGCCTATATCTAGTTTGTATAAAACGATTGCGATAAAGTGAACTTCATAAATTCTCTGAATGAGCATTTGGCAGTCTATAGTAATTTAGCATAGTTACAATTATTGTGTTTTCGATCAAATGAACGCAATAGGGCTACATAACTTCTAGATTATTAGTTTCCCCAACTATTTTGAGGGTTTAATGTGTTGCTGCATATCATACTGACAATTAGGTAGGTAGTCATAATGTTCTGGCTGATGTGTGCGTATATTTTAACTCGTATATTTTGTCTCCACTCGAATTCGAGCCGAGTCGAGACAGAAACTGTGGACTTGAGACAGAAACATATTTTTGAGTCGAGACAACATTTTCTCGAGACAGGCTTAAATTTCGACTCGACTCGACTCGTGCGCATCATTAGTTGTTTAAGAGTACAAAGGGCTAGTACCTACTTGCGTTACTCTGGTCAATTTACTTAATAAAATATGAAATATGATATACGGTATTTTAAATGAAAAAGATAGTATCCTATTAGTTATATAACCTTTTGTCAAACAAAGTGTTAGAAACAACCAGGAAAACTAACATTGATATACAAATATTCATGTCTTGCCCCCCATTTTTAACGTCCAATCACCATCACTGCATATCATAATGGAAAATGTCATGTTGCATTGTTTTCTCTGGTACTGATCAGTTGAAGAATGAGATTACACAACTTATTTGAAGCTTGGAAATTGTTTTTCCCAATTTCCTATGTGTATTGTGGATTCTTGTAACTTGAAACAAAATTTTCACTTCTTCAGAATCTTCTTAAAATGGAATGAAACTTGCTTTTCTTTGTAGAACAAGAATCTCCCTCACGAAAACCACTTTTATAGGAAAGTTTTTTCTAAATATTAATCATGTGTCAATTTCTTTCATTGAATAATTACTTATATTTTTTCAAGAATTTTCACTGAATGAAGAAAAAATAAAAGAAGAAAACTTTCTGAAGAAAATTGAATATTTCCTGGTGATGTGATTCAAGTAAGTGTTCTCGGACTTTCTGCCAGGTATGGAGCTTGAACAGTGTCAATTTCACAGATACCACCGTAGTAATTCTCGGGACAGAATAATAAAGAACCCATAGCCATCTCACGTGAAAGGTACACTTAGAGATAATGGGTTTCAATATGTCCCGTCTGGTCGCCCTTCTCAGAGCAAATAACAAGTATTCGATAAAGGTCCTTCTCAGGACCACTACACAATCAGGAGTCAATGTGTTCTTTAGCCAATCACAGACTTTCATTCATAGCCACTGGTCACGCTCCAGATACTCGATCAGGATCACACCGCATGAATTTCAGAATGTGGTTGCCACAACTTTACCGACAGAGGGTGTAACCGTAAACTTTTTTCTCGTTGGGAATCCAGCATGTTTCCACTCCACACTGACTCTTCTGCTTGTTGAGACGAAATGATGAAGTCAGGTTTCGTCCACGGAAGTACTGGCTGTCAGCATGGTACCGCTCCAGAAATTTGAGAGCATATTTCATTCGCGTCTTGCTGCTCCTGGGATAACGCATGTGGAACCCAGCGGACACACAACTTGGAATAACGCAACACATCAGACACGATACGCTGCACCGTACCAGAGCTCAATCCCAGCTCTGACGCAATTCCCTTCTATCATTTCCGTCTTTGCAGAACTTGGACAACCGCTAGCTGCCTTATTACGGTTTTCCACTTCCTCTCTGCCCGCTTGAAAATACGACACGATTTTGCCACATGTTGTCTGCCTATTGTTTCTTCACCATACACTTTCACTTTCTGACTGTGAATTCCGATGGCGACACATTCTTTGCCCCCTTTCCCTAAAAAAGAAAAAAAAATCGCGGCCCGCAACTCCAAACGAGACCAGTTTTCTAAACGTTCTGCCATTTACTCGCTCTGACGCATCTGCGAACTCTCAATACCTACACGTACAACCGCTAACAGACAACTAGCGTCATTGTCTCCACTTACGGGAAACAATCTATAATGCTGCTGCTTGTAACTATTTTTTTTTAAAGATCCATCTTGGTATACATGTCGACACACCTATGGTCTCGTCATAATAGTCCCTGAAGATGAATGCAGTGCCTGCGTTCGGAACGTTGGTAATCAATAATTTTACGTGGCAGATAGCACGAGAACACTTATTGAAGAAAACTCTCTATATACAATATACATATAACCATACATATCTACTACTTTCAGAGTTGGTGCAGGCGATGGCTTTAGCGTCTTTGTTAGTGACACTGGGATGCTGATGACTTGTGGCGATGGAACGTTTGGTTGCCTTGGTCATGGCGACTGGAATAACTCTGTACGTCCAAGATTAATCGGTAAGGAGTGAAAGGAATGTAGTGTATCAAAAGGGACTTTACAACTTTGAAAACTCATATTGATTGATTCATTTATCTTACAGACATGGTTTTCTTGTCATTTTATAGCAAAATACATCAAGTTTTGACTCATGTAGTACATTAGATCAGAAACAAGCCACTGCAAGCGCTAGCGGCAGTTGCAGCAAAGATGGCTGCCTTTACTAGTCCCGAATATGTTAGCTGTGTGTTTTGGTTTGAAGAATCCAAATCTGTGACAACTGTGCAACGTAATTTTGTACAAAGTATGGTAAAGATCCCCCCAGTAGACCTATTATTTATCAGTGGCGTAAGTGTGTTATTGAAACTGGATGTTCGGTAAGATACAAAAATCTTTAAGTCGTCCCCGCACGTCTGAAGACGTTGTAGAGCAACTGAGACTTCAGATGGGATGTGTGCCACATCACCAATGGAAGCCATATTGAAACTCTTTAGGTATACGGTGAAAAAAAAAGATGTATTTTCTACAAAATGACACCAAAATCATGTCATGTCAAGCTAAATAAATAAAATCAATATGACTTTTCAAAGTTGTATAGTTCTTTTTGATACACCCTGTATGTATTATAATAACATTCTTTTCTTGACTAAATATACTGTACTTTTATATTCGATAATTCGTCAATGATTGTAACTACAGGATGAAAGAAAATAACGACAATGTAAACCTTTAAAACAGGTTCTCAAAATTTTCAATCGTAGAGCACTTTTTTTTCCCCTAGACATGGAACCACGTGGGAAACATTTCATAATAAAAGTCGGTCGTATGAGAGAAATTTTCTACTTTTGAAACAGGATACCGGTATTTAACTCTATCAAATATTATATACTTAATTTCAAAACAATGTTCTTGAGCAGTATTTCCGCGTAAAGATGCTATACTAACTAGGGATAGGCAAAACTGGTTTTTATAAAAACTGGAAACCGGTTTCTAGAAAAACTGAAATCCGAAAAAACATTTCGGTTTTCTCCAAAACCGACTCAGTTTTTCACCGAAATCAGTTTCGGTTTGCTTCAAAACTTCTGGAAAACACACAAAACTATTTCTGTGGAAACGGAATTGGTTTCTGGAGAACAACGAAACACTATTCTGGTCAGAAATATAATAAATTTTGGGAAAAACCGGAACCGGCTTTGACGAAAACCGAAACCGGATCCGGTGAAAAACTAAACCGGTTTTGGAGAAAACCGATAACCGGTTTCGGTGAAAACCAAGCCGGTCTTGAAGAAAGCCGAAACCGGTTTCGATGAAAAACCGGTTTTTGTGCCCACCACTAATACTAACACTAGAAATATGATTGTACGATGTTGCTAAATTCCTAGGTAAAGGACACTTTTGTGTTCTGATATTTAGATACTGAAATGGTAAAGGTGTGTTACAGGCTATATTTTTATATTTCCTAAAATCAGGGATGTTTAAAATGATTTTTCTTTTAATACGCGACGTGAAGTTCTATGTTTAATGTCTCTACTACATAAGTTTCAGGAAATGAAATAAAATCTTACAGTTTAACGTCCCACGTTATGCCTGTTAGACTAAGGGCGACGGATGATTAAGGTAAGTGAATGATGATGGAAAAATTGGTGGAATGAGAATGTGAGGAGGAAACGGGAGTACCCCAAGAAAATCCACGGACACAAACTTACTCGGCTCGGGATCGAACCAAGGACCTCATGCACTAGATGTAAGCGCTCTACCACTGAACCACCGTGCCCTTCTACATAAGTTTTATGTTTAATGAATATAATACATCAAGTACTATACTTATACAAAGTATTTGCGGATATGCCAATATGTTCAACAACTACACTTAAGAAATTAAAGTATATATATTTACCTTCGGACAGGAAATATATTGTGGACATCATTTTGAGGAAACATTACTTTAAAGTCCAAGAATGAAATAAATGTTTTCGGACGTGTAATCTATGTTATAAAATTGAAAGTGACTATGTTTGTGACTCTGAATCACTTGAACCACCCGATGGATATATATTAAATTTTCAACATTCATGAGGTTCGGGCCTGGGAGTGTTTTTGTTTCACTTTGACGGTAGAACTTAGGGGAGGGAGAGTTACAAAAAATAAATAAAGCTTAATAACTCTTGAACCAAACAACCAATCTCGATCAAATTTTAACATATACTAGCAGCGTTCACCCCGCTTCGCTGGGGTCACCCCGGAACGCAATAAACTTTGTTACTTAGATAATTTTTACTTTTTCGCTTTCAAGTGATATGATAAAAACCATAGAAGATTGCAGTAAATGTTAACATTATATCGCCTGTCATTTATGTTAACCCGCCGAGTGACACGGTCATGTGGGTTGCATATAAATACGGTTAGATTTAGCTATGATGAGCTAACAAAGGATTTCTACGTTATGGACACTTGAATGGTCAATTATCTCAAGACACTGGTAATTGAAAATTAAAGTGATATGATAAAAACCATCTAGGGTCCAAATCTTAATAACCCCCCAAAAATGAAAGAAATTGGTTCAGCCGTATTAGCGTGATGAGCTAACAAAGGATTTGTACGTTCTCTTTTATATATATAGATGAGGTTCGTGCCTGGGACGTTACTTATTATTTCACTTTGACAGAGCAACGTAGGGGAGGGGGAGATATACAAAAGCTATATATATTATATATATATATACATACACAAGTGACTATGTTCATGTGTTATTAACTCTTGAACCACCCGATCGATCTCAATCAACCTGGGAAATTATATATATATATATATATATATATATATATATATATATATATATATATATATATATATATATATATATATATATAAAATCATTTCACTTTGACGGTATATCTTAGGGTTGGGGGAGGAGAAATATATGAAAATGAATAAAACTTAATAAATCTTGAACAACCCCACCGATCTCGATAAAGCTTTCAATATAAGGTTCGGGCCTGGGATCTTTTCGTCATTTCACTTTTACGGTGCAACGTAGAGGAGGGGAAGGATATATGTAAAAAAAAAAAAAAAAAAAAAAATGAAAGTGACTGTCTTTGTGACTCCACCACTCTTAAACCACCCTACCGATCTTAATCAAATTTTCAACACAACTGAGGTTCGGATCTGGGGTGTTTTTTATCAGATCACTTTGACGGTAGAACTTAGGGGAGGGGGAATGAAGGATATATATATATATATAAATACAATAATAACATTTGAACCACCCGACTGATCTCGATTAAATTTTCAACATAGATGAGGTTCGGGCCTGGAAAGTTTTTTATATTTTCACTTTGACGGTAGAACCTAGGGAGGGGAAGGGCAGAGGAGATTTATATATAAAAATAAATAAAACTTAACTCTTGAAACACCCAACCGACCTCAATCAAATTTTCAACATAGATGACGCTCGGGCCTGGGATAATTTTAATCATTTAACTTTGGCGGTGCAACGTAGGGGAGGGGGAGTTATATGTAAAAAATATAAATGATAGTGACTGTCTTTGTGACTTCATCACTCTTGAATCACTCGACCTATTTCGATCACATTTTCAACCTAAAGTCTTTCCAGCTTTAGAACAAAGTAGACGTAAAGAAAGCGAAATGTATTACTCCGCGGCTCACACGTGCTTCGGCAGCGAGAGACGAGAAAAGCAAAGTCGTCTGTTTACTTACTGTCGTCGCATAATTTCCAAAGTGTAAGGCTACAGTTGGTTGGTAAATAATTAACGTACTGACACTGACTACTGCTATGTTGGAAATATGTATTTTCTTAAATCCTCATATAAACGAGATTACCGCTGTTCCTGTGTCCTCTTTTGTGTTTTATAACGCGAGACGAAAACGGATTATTGTCACACATCGTCGCTATGAAACTCTGCATTCTACTATAATTTTAAATGAGTGGGGTAGGCGCGCGAACGCATACGCATGCGCAGTAAATACTATATGTCAAAATACAGGTGAGGTTGAAATAAAGCTACATCTGTTGTTAAATATTATAAATATTGCGTTTATTATCACAAAATGCAGGATAAATGCATTGAAATTATTATTTTAGTAGGTATTATATTGTGGTAGGATACTAGTGCAGTGAGTCCAACAACCAATCACTGGTCATTGACCCTCTGGTAGTCAGGTGGGTTTGTTTACATCTACTTTTTTCTAAGGCTGGAAAGAGAATAGATGAGGTTCGAACCTGAGATGGTTTCTGTCATATCACTTTGAGGTGTAACTTAAGGGAGGGGGCGGAGGAGAGACTTAAAAATGATCGAAAATGACGGATATTAGTGTCGAATCTATAGTTTTCGTGGTCTCTAATAAGGTACATTCGCGAAGTGTCCCCTCGGGATTCATGTAAAACTGATTTAAATGCAAATTTCTCCATGGCTCAATGTGTATTGTACTAATTTTAGCGGTCCATATGGGTAATTTGCATATTTATGAGCCTTCATATACCCGGAATTCAATCATACACTACTATAACGCTCGGTCACAAAATTGTTTTTAGTTTCTTTGATGTAACTGAACATGAATGTGGGCATATGCAAAACAAATTAGTTCAAGTACTGCTTCTCTGACACGTGTTATCCACACCGGCCCCCATCTTGGATTCAACTTTCGGTTTTTCAAATGGGAATAGGTGCATGTGATACATCAAATTCGTATAAAATTTTCTCGTAAATTCATTGGTGTAGTGTGTTTTACGTTAGCTTGTACCATTTGCGAGATATTACATGTTAAATCCCTCTAGGCACTTCGCGAATGGCCCTGCACAACTTTTCAAATGGTTGGATTTGTGAAGTGCCTCATATTTAACATTCAATATCTTGCAAATGGTACAAGCTATCGTAAAATTTACTACACAGATGAATTTCCGAGAAAATTTTGTATGAATTTGATGTATCACATGCACCTATTCCCATTTGAAAAACCGAAAGTTGAATCCAATATGGCGGTTGGTGTGGATAACACGTGTCAGAGAAGCAGTACTTGATCCAATTTGTTTTGCATATGTCCATATTCATGTTCAATTACATATAAAGAAACTAAAAACAATTTTGTGACCAAGCGTTATAGTAGTGTATGAATTCCGGATATATGAAGGTCCATAAATATGCAAATTACCCGTATGGACCGCTAAAATTACTACAATACACTTTGGGCCGCGGAGAACTTTGCATTTAAATCAATTTTAGACGAATCCCGAGGGGACACTTCGCGAATGTACCTTGTAAGATGAACAGTGACACTTTCGATGCTGGTCAAATATATATATATATATTGTCAATACATCCGTATTGAACAGAATGATTGTAATTAAAATCGTTTATAAAGATTATTACAAAATTAAAATATAGGTTAAGTTTATTTCAAAATTATGTCAGACACTTTGTTTTGCTTATTTGGATTTAGTAAGAATAAAACATGTAAAATGTAGCAATGTTATGCTAACGAAGACAACAAACAACAAAAATGCAATGTAAAAGATTTTGTTAAATGTTTGTCAACAAAAACACATGGTTTTGGGATATGTCAAAATAGTCAGATTGCAGATGTAGGTGTCCGGAGATTTCGATCACTTGATGACATTGCAGAAACACAAGTTTCGGCAATGAGATGGGCAAATACTGGAAGATGTCGATGGATGATGTAGCAGTTTCATCAGAGGAGAAAACAGAATAAAAAGGCCATGTTTCTAGGAATTGAGAGAGAAGGTGAGAACGATAGAAGGGGAGAGGATTGAAGTATAGTACAAGAGAACCATAGAACTGGAGAAGGCGTCGAGTATTATTCAGTTGAGAGTTAACAGTTATTACTCTCACAAGTCAATGGCAGTACCAAGTTTAAGGTCTGACCATCATTAGCCTACGAATCCCATCCAGGCCATCATACGACAGAGGACCAGCTCTACATCACCTAAAGAAGGAAGAACCAACAACACCCAAGATATGTGTTCCTATCTAGCCTGTTGTCAAGTGAAGGAATTGCCAGAATTTATTAGGTTGTGATCTGACTCTTGTTTTCCATATCCACTACATCCACATACACATTTTACACTTAACAATGATTAAGAGAATTTGAATACATGAATTATCACAATTAAACACCTGAGTTTTTATTAGCGTTTCCCCGTTCTAATTTGTATGTTGAGTTTAAGATTTCCTGGGCATTTTAGATAATGTCCAGAGGACAATCTTCCTGCGTAACTGAGCTACACATTCCCCAGATTAAAGGCACACGCAGTGGGGTTGACAATATATATATATATATATATATATATATATATATATATATATATATATATATATATATATATATATATATATATATATATAATCTACAATGACCGATATTAGTGCCGAATCTATAGCTTTCCAGGCCCTTGAGATGAACAGTGACACTTTTGACGCCGTTTAAATCCAAATTCAGTCCCGCAATTTGGGGGAGGGGAAGATATATAAAAATGATTGAAATGACCAATATCAGTGTCGAATTCTTAGTTTTCGGGGTCGCTGAGATAAACAATGACACTTCCAATACAGTGCCCCGCAATATGGGGAGCGGACGGGTAGATATATAAAAATGATCTAAAATAACCGACATCAAAGTGTGCTTTAGTAATAGTAAAAAGTGACTGACTAGCGAAACATATTACTATTTTTCTTATTTTAACCCACCGAAGCGGTTAATTGATGTTAGTTTAATATAAACAAAAAGTAGTTTTACTTTCTCCCACATTTAAAGGAGTTATATGAACAAGACGCCAGCTTGTAATTCATGAAAAAGATTGAAAATAATATTATAAGTCTCTCAACACAACTACAAGACACAAAGTTCGGTATACAAAATGCAAATTATACACTATTTTTAATTCAAGAAGTTAACTTACACCATATTATTTCCATCATTGCAGAGAAACTGCTAAGTGTAGATGTATGTGCCATTGGTTGTGGACCTCATCATGTTGCAGTCGTGAGTGGAGAGGGTGAAGTGTATTCCTGGGGACGTGGAGACGGTGGACGACTTGGACTTGGTCATGAGGAAGATTGGTAAATACGTTTGCAGATCGTATAAATGTATAAATTACATGGTGTATGTAAAGTTTATAGCAGGTGTTTAACTTATTCCACCTCCACCCCAAAAGAAGTCTTTTTTCCTTCTGAGGATGAAGAAATTTAATTGCACGAGATTGACTCCTTTATATGAAAAGCTGGCAAAATAACAATAAATATATTGTACAATTATAATAAGTGATGCACATCGATACTGTAAAGATACCGAAACACTACTATAATTGGGAAATCTTTATTGTTCAATAAAGATAAGGCTGTATTTAATATGGATGCAATCAAGGACGAATGAGATTAATAACATCAATTTTCATGTTTAAAGATATTTGATATAATGGTAAACACGGAGAAACGTTTAATACACTGTTACCGCTTTAATCTAACTTGCTAAATTTGTGTCGCATTGTACTTGCTTTTCAGTACCGAACAGAAGCACACATTCATTATGATATATTGTCTTACATATGCTTTCAAGCTTATAATATGAACACTAGGACTCTGAAGGTTATACTCTATTTCTGACACATAATGTATAAGATATGGATGTTAGTATAATTTCTATGGATGTTAGTTGATTTCTATCATAATATGGGTACGACATGAGAGTACAGTGGGACAAAATTTAAATAAAAGAATTTTTCTGCAAGTATCAGCAACTGAATCACAAACTTCAATCAGAAATATTCTTGATCTTGGCGTTAAATAGGTAATGTTTAGTTTTGCATAATTATTTATTACTTTGAAGAGGAAAAAAAATCTAATAACGGAAAGCTTATGTTAATGAAGATTACATTCAAATGTCTGTAGTTATTTCAAGCTCGTAGCTAGACCATAATTCTAGAAATGAGTATTTCGCTCTCATTTTCAATCAAACTCTTCTATATCATATGATGGTAAGTCAAAAATTATCCGCAATATAGCTATAACTTTCCTTCCATTATTCATACTGGTCTCTGTCCTCGTTTATTTCATTGTTATGCTGTTGTGGTCATGCTATGAAAGTTAGATCCTAATTCCGCCATTTGTCTTCCTTTTGTTGCAGATATATCATGGCCGCTTCATGTGAAGTTTGCGCCAAAGAGGAACAACGAACAGTGAACGTGACATGGTTCTGTTAGACAGACGAGTGACTATTGATGAAGACGTACACTCATGTCCAAAATGATTGTCGCATACCTATAACTGTCTTCTTGTAAGAATATCATTTGGTAATGATTTTGCAGGGTACTTTTAATACTGATACTATGTGTATAATCGGGAAATGTATATTTCTAGTAAATTTCATAGGAAAATAATTATAAATACGAAAATTAGAACGAATAAAACAAAATGTTGCTAAATGGACAAGAAAGTTTTATTTTCGTTTTATTATTCTTATTTACTGCTCTTTTGACTTGAAATTTGCCACATACATGTCTTTACCGATTATACACATACTAACATTATAAGAAATACCAGGCGAATTTGTTATCAAATTTTATTCCTACAACAAGATATATATAGACATGCGACAATAATTTTGGACATGCGTGTACATCGTCTGGAAATTAGTCATGGTTCTGCGTACGAAATCCATAACAGACTTGGGTTTCATAAAGTCAACTCACCCAGCTCCTTCCTCATGCGACCATTTTTGAATTTTTCAATTCATTCATAGACACTCCGTTGCGGCAAGACAGTGTTCCCGTACTGTGTCGAAATCTTGGATGGATTGCGACCCCTGACACACCTTCCGACCACAAAAACCGGATCACTGCTTGTTGTTTCTCTTGGGTGCAAACTCTAATGGAGCGGCCATGATCCTAATGGAGAAATTAGGATCAAACTTTCATACCATGACCACAACAGCATAAGGTGGATCACTAGGTGTTCTCGGTGCTATGCTAAAAACTGCTTGAATAGTGCAGCGTTGCCAGGTAGTGTCGAGTGTTTACTCATGTCAGATAATAAAAGAAGTAATCATGGAATTCCCCTTGGATACTTACTGGAGAAATTAGTTTTCGACCCTTACCGCAAATCACAGCTAAGTTCCACTTCTCGAACTGCAAAACTAGAATCCAGAAATTAACCCATTAGTGCCCAGAATTCCCCAGTGGTATTTTGAAAATTTTCTTATCGCCTATTTGGTCTTAATAGTACTCTAAAATAAAAAATTACAATATTTTTGAAAAATATTTATTTTTTCTTGTTTTTTAGGCCGGCAACAAAAGTTGCCAAATGGCACATACATATTCAAAAAAGGGAAAATTTTGGAAAGTTACAATTTTGAGGAAGAAAATACATAGCGAAAACATAACTATTAAAATCAAGTTAATCCTTCCTTTACAGACCTCCAATCCTTCCTTCTGGAGTCTTTGAAATCAATCCAGTTGAGTCTTTCTCCTCAAAACACATTGTAGCCAAAAACAACGCTAACCTTACGTCAATATATCATAAAAAGAAAATGCAACGATGCTATGACGAAACAGACTCCAAAGTAACTTCATGGTTAAAACCTGCAACGTCTATCCATGAATTTCTGCGCTACAACGAAAAATTGCCCTGGCAACTTAAGTTGCCAAGGGGCAATAATGGGTTAAACGTACAAATTTGGCAACAAAGCATTATGGCGTTCTACGCAAGTTTCTTCTCAAAATCTATTTCCTTAAACGTAAATTAATATTTAAATAGAATGTGAAATATAACACGAAAAACGGTCACACAATTTATCTATTTTGTAATAAGATCGTTACTTTAAAGTACTTTACACATTCAAATAAACATTTCATAAAATTGAGCACTTCTAGTAAGATCTAACAGCAAGTGCCATCTTGTGTCCTCATTGTAAAACGAATCAAATATTTTCTTTTATTTGTTACCTTTTTCGATATCAGAAGACACAACCAAATGAATCAGTATCTTGTGTTGTAGATGAAACATAACTTTAACTTATAGTACAATATTTATAATATGTAACGTTTCATTGTGCAGTAGTTAAGGAAATGAGCTAAAATATGTAATGACTTCCGGGTGGTGATCCACCATAACAATAAAATGAACGAGGACAGAGGTCATTATGAACAAAGTAAGAAAAGTTATAGTTATATTGCGGATAATTTTTGGCTCACCGTCGTATATGGTGTTTCAGGGATATGTGTTGTATATATTCTGAATGCGTGCCTCATAAGCTTTTAAATATTGCATGACATAAAATATCAAATATAATAAAAATACATTAGCGTAAAGCTTCTTTAAGACAGAAAAAATTTGTCCGTAATTTCAACAGTATCTTCTATCAAGTAATTTCTTGACTTTTACAGTGTGTTAGCGTTAGTTTATTATATTGTGTTTTTGATCTGTCCTCTTCAATTTTTCAGCTGCACACCTATGCCTGTAATTTTACAATCAGATATCAGTGTTCAGAAAGTATGCTGTGGCGGTGACGGCACTGTTATACTCACAGAAGATGGAAGCATGTTCGCATGCGGAAGAAACACGTACAACAAATTAGGACTTTCTGAACGGTTAGGTTTACTTACACAAGTGAAAACAATGAGTTTAAAGGTAAGGGAATTAAATAAAAGCAGAGAATTATTTAAAATACGTATAGTAAAAACTATTTATTTATTAACATTTGTAAGGATTCCAGCTCCTCTTATAATTATCAATCACACTTACCGTAAGCTATGCTTTACAAAGATATAAAACGATAAAAATACAATATGCAATAATTAATAAAATCACAATATTACATATAATACAATCATGTAATGCAAGTGTTTGATAAAACAAGCAATCATGCAAATAACGTACTCCCAAACATTTATTCACTTCTAAAATTTACTGCATAAATAGTTCTATTATAAATTTTATTCCAAATTGATTTTTCAGTCTCTTCCTTCATCAAATGTTCACAGTTTTCATCACATAATTACGTACTGAGATCTGTAAAGAATAAAAATTAAAGTATATTGTATTCATTATTAGGTAATGAATCAGTATTAAAGTGTTTTGTACTAATTATCACTAGGGCCTAGATTTTATTGAAAATGTATATTTTGTAGGTCAGTGCATATTGTAAGGATATTCGTATACTTCTGCATATACTTGAACTTACGAATCATATTAATATTCTTAACGTTCTGAACCGGCAATTTTATGTATATTGAAATCCAGAAAGGATTTTTCTTTTCCTCTGAAAACTGGATAGAGCAGTTTTCTAGCATTCAGATATTAATTTCATTCATGTACCTATATTATTTGACAATTAAGAATCAAGAAATAAAGATAAAAGCGCTAGCTGTACTGGAATTGCAAACTGATATATTGAGATTGAAGCTCAATATTGAATTCTATAAAAACGATTACAATCTTTCCCTGCAGGTATGTTAGCTTTATCTTTAACTAACATTAGATTCTTATTATTTTTAAAAAAAGAGTCACACCGAGATTGTAGTGTTTAAGCCTTTCTGAGTGCCAGTGTTCTTACCCCTCTTCGTTGTTCATGATGGTTGTAGCATACTTAAAATTCGTGGCTTTTAAGATTTGTTCTTTCTGGAGAGGGGAGGGGGGATGATGCCATTGCACGGGGCGACAAATTGCCCAGGGTCGGCCCTGCTTTTAGTATATATTTTCATCTCAATTACTATTACTTTTATATGTTCAGTATTTATCTTTATCTCATGCTCCTTACAAATCTTCCGTATGTTTTCTAACATAATTTCATTCTTGTACCCCCTTGTTCTCACTAATATGGCTCCCATTGTCCCAATCCACCCTAAGTATCGCCAGAACAGATTAACATCCTTGTCTCAGGTACCATGTATCCTTATGTTATGTGAACAACACTTCATTGCTACCATCACCTCATCTCTCATTGCATTCTTATGTATTAATGGAAATAAATCAATAAATAAGTAATTCCTGATACCAATTCTAATACCTTTTTATTACACATAGATTGATGTCACTAGCCCAAAAGAAGGCGTTACCTTCTGCGGCCCGCCCATCTATTGATGGGAATGAAACTACACTTTAAAAAGAATAGTCATTCGCATATATTGTAGATCAAGTAAATAAATGTTCAACTATATGATTTAATGCTGGCAATAATTGGTTTTAAATATAACAAATGATATTTTGAATTACCATGACAGTAATGGACGGTATCTAAACATACATATTGGAAGATAATCTAAACTTGACCAAATACGCATTGTACTAAGATAACGCATATATTTTTATTTAATTTTTCTGACAGTCTGAAGTAGATAAGGCTCTTGTTCCGACGAGAGTGAAGAGTATCGGTACTCGTGTTTCCGAAGTCTCGATGGGACCAACTCATACTGCTGTATTAACAGAGAGTGGTCATGTGATTACTCTAGGCAGAAATTCCGAAGGGCAACTTGGGAGAGGACATACAAGATCTAGTGAGAATCCGTCCGTCGTCAAGTACATGGCTGACAAAGTGGTCACGGTAAGTTAATTTAAAAAAAGCATTAACAACGCTGCGATCTTACCATAAGAACAACTTAGCAAATTTTATTAATTAAAACTTCTTTTGAATAATCAGCTGCAAAAGTTTCAAGAAAATTATAATTAACTTTTCTCATATGTGAACAATTTAGTATTGCTGTTTGCTTTATAATATTTGGTTTGTTTTTAAACAATAAGGTAAGTTGAGTTGTCCCTGGCGTTTGAAAATGCATATCTTTTCCGTCATGGTGTACCTGTTACGGAAGTATATGGCATCACAACTACACTGTTTCGTGGCACCACTTGTCCTGTGTATATCTGGGAAGCAGTGTCAAAATGACTACATGGACAAAACAGGAGGTCCGCAGTGTGATCGAGTTTCTTCATTGCCAAGATACCAAGTCTGGTGAAATTCATCAACATTTGCAATGTGTGTATGGAAATAGAGTAATGTCCCTTAAGGAGGTATGTAAGTGGTATAAATCATTTGAAGAAGGAAAGACCGATATATGTAACAAAACTAGCCCAGGACGGCCAACAACATGGTCTAAGGAGGATGATAATTGAGGAACTGATCAAGGAGTGCCGAACAATTACAGTGCAGAATGTAGCCAAGTAAGCATTTCTGTAGAACGCGCCATTACGTAACGCATGAGATATTGGGCTACAACAAAAGTGTGTTCACCATGGGTACCGAAATTGCTATCCAAAGATCAAAAAGCTACACGAATGGAAATTGCTCTGAGCCATCTCCAACGTTATAATGTGTGTGTGTGTGTGTGTGTGGGCGGGGGGTGATGGGACTATAGTTCAGTTCATAACATCAAGCAGTCGCTGCTCCTCACTCACATAGAAACATCCATCATCACTCCTTCCAAGAAGCTGAAGAGCACTGCATTCCAGCGTAAAATCATGATCAACATTTTTTGGGACCATAGAGATGTACTGCTCATCGACTTTAAGGAACGCAACGAAACTGTGAATGCCAATACGTATTGCCAGACACTTACTACACTATACAATGCCATTCGAAGGAAGAGACAGGGACTACTGTTAGACGGCATCACTCTTTTCCACGACAATGCAAACATCACCAAAGTCTGGCTGTGGTGTTAGAACTAGGAGATTCTGGACCACCTACAGTCCCGACCTAGTCTCTAGTGACTCCCAACTGTTTGGTTATCTGAAGGGATACGCCTGTAAACAGAACAGGAACTGCGTGATGTCGTGACAACAAGGCTCAATATTTGTGTCCAATTTTTCCACGACTGACTCTTTGTATTGCCAGAGCGATGGAACACTAATCTTGACCGTCGAGGTTATTATGTGGGTAATTAACGAACATGATATTCTCTATCGGAAAACATATATTTTGTTACCGTATGGCAGTACTTATCTTACTTTCCTAATAAACAAATATTACACTGATAGGCAAAATGTATTGTGTCTTATTCTAGAAATTGTAATAAATAGACCAAATTTTATCCGCAGTACATTATTAAATATTTTGCTATGTATAAACAATGAAGTAGAGTCCTTCGTTTATTGCACAATTTCGCCGGTCTTGTTTATCCATTTTAAGATCACTGGAATCTAATTCAATTCAGTCTGTATTTCTACGTTTAAGTCTTCTCTCTATTCAAAGACTGATATCCAAAGGAAAAAAATGAAATGAAATCTTTAAGTTTTACGTCCCACAGTTATGTCGGTTAGGCTAAAGGAGACGGTGATGATAAGAGATGAGTGAAATGGTGGAATGAAGAAAGTGGGAGGAAACGGGAGATCCCGAGAAAACCCACGAGCACGGTGTTTGTCCACCACAAAGTCCACACGGCGCGAGCTGGGATCAAACCAGGGACCCCATACACCGGAGGTGAACGCTCTATCACTGAGCCACCGCGCCCCCGATATCCAAAGGAACAAAGCAGGTTTAGAAAATAACACATTCAGATACAATGGCGCTTACATAATTTTTCTTGTGAATCTAATCGCATGAAATCCAGTGAAATTCGCTAGTAGAGGTCGTATTTGCCACTAATCTCCCCATTCGATTGCAATCTTACTTTCTACTATTCGTTATGTAATTCCAAAACATTAGAAATTTTATTTAAAAAAATCCTATTTGTCCATAAATGATTGAAGTATTTTAAATTAAATGTTTATGATTTGTCCATTAGGTGTAGCTCTACACAAATAAATGGTCAAGCTAAGATTAAATTTGTTCACTGTACTCAGTTATACCGCACATGGTGAAATGTTCGAAAAAAATGAAATGAAAAATGAAGCCTTTCTGTTTAGTGTGGCACGATTATGCTTTTAGCCTAAGGGAGACGAACGATGATTAAGACAAGTGAATGATTGTGGAAGAATTGGTGGAATGAGAAAGTGGGAGTACCCCCGAGGAAACCCAGGGACACAATGTTGTTCACCACAAACTTACTTGACTGGGATCGAACCAAGATCCCACGCACCAGAGGTAAGGGCTCTACCACTGAGCCACTGTTTCTGCCTGATGCCATGTTTGACTATCGATCGTGGATATTGACATAGAATCGTGACACAATTGAAAAGTTCCCTGAATTAAAGCAGTATTTGACTGTACGTAAAGAAGACCATAATTGATGTCGCTGGAGGGAGGATCTGACCACACATCACCCAGTTAAACGTAGGCTTTTTAGCAAAAATTAGTTTAAGTGTTAAGATTTGGACTGAAGTAAACATCACCCTAAATTTACAATATAGAAAATAAACATAATTTATATAAAGGGATATAAATATACGGTTCACGTTCACAAGGTTCCAGGTTCAAATACAACGACTGGCTAACCTAACTTTTCCATTTCACTAGAAGACTGTCGAGACGGTACTTCATATTCCGTCTTTCCATCTTCCACTGTTAATCAACTTACTAGTAAAGAAAATTTTAATTATTTGAAATCAAGTCTCTCGTAAGCACTTAGAATATAAGAACAAAATGTGCATTGAATTAACTGTGTAGCCATCTATAAAATCTCTTCTAGAACCAATTTATTTAGTCAACATAATTATTTCAGATGGTCCAATGTGGCCCAACTTACACTGTAGCTGGTACAATTGAGAATGCAGTATACTTCTGGGGAACTAAATATATAACACCTTCAACAACGAGACCCAGCACACAAGTAAGTATCAAATTTGAAATTTGTTATTCACATCCGTAAGTTATTTATTTGTAGACACAAAAACGTTAATTTTACGCATCAGTACACATACGGAGTTCATTGAACGAAAAAGTATATACATCAATACACGGACGGTAACTTAGAGACTATTATGGAGAGATGGATCCTGATTTCTCTTTAATACGATTTATTATAAAATGTTTCAATGGACTCGATCTGGAGAAATAACACACGAATTTGATCACTGAACTGGCAAGAACTCGAACCCTGGTCTCTACCGCTAAAGCTTTCTGCACTGAAACATCTACCGTTTGTTGAATTATTCCTACAAAGTACAGCTTGAAGAACAAAACGCTAAAAACACTAAAGTAGTATATATAAAATTGGGATTCAGAGTCCCTGTCAGATTTTTCTGCTATTCTATGGAACAATAATATTCTATCATTGTTCTGTACTCGTGGTACTTTGTGTAAATATAACAATTTGAATTTGATTTGATTTTGATAAATTTATATATATGTTATCTATAACGAGCCTACAATTATGCTCACTATTAACCTGTTATTGCATAATTGTTTGTTTCCATAGTGAATTAATATACAAAATACGAAATACAAGAGTAATATTTATATAGATTCTTGTAATATTCAGAATTTAATTTGCTTCAAAATAAATTTCTGTGATATTTGTTTGTGAAAATGCATACAAAGGTACCAACAATCCAGTGCTGTGGTTCCCGCCTGATCGTTACCAAGCTGTATCACAGGACATAGGAAATTCGGTACTACGTGAGGAGCAGCAGAACGGCAGTGAACTGAGCGAACGATAATAGTATAAAATGAGCGACCTCTCTAAATTCAAAAAGAGTGCAAATTTTTAATAGTATAAAAGGTAGTATAGTTGTAACAACTGCTCCAGAACATTCAAAAATGCAATAAATTTCAACTTTCGATTTTATAATTAAGCAGAAATTACGATTGTACGATATTTGCCACATCTTCCAATAACAACTGCTTTTCATAACTTTTTCTAAATCTTCATTAGTATTTTTTTTAGTTAGAGCTATCATAAAAACGAAAACCAAGGTTTAACAGAAATGACTCTTTCTCAGATTTTGGTTTCTTTTCCTTTTTTCCTCCATTCTTTGCTCGAAGCTCAACACTACATACAAATGATTAACAAAATAATGCAGGGTGTCTACTAAAATTCCAAAATGAAATTTTGTGACTTTTTCGTGACCTTTTCTTTACCGAATCATAAAATTTCCTAATATTTTCAATGCGAATTAGGCCGAATTTTCATCCATGCGATAGAAACGTACTTTGCTTGCGATTTGGTAGCGTCTAAAGCCGACGATAGACATTTTTGGTATTGAACTTTGACGTTTTATAGAAAAAAATCTATAATTACATTTGTACAGTTTAAACAAATCGTGACCCAAAAGCTAAATTTCGTGACTTTTTCGTGACTTTCATGGCCGTTTTCTTATTTCGTGACTTTTTCGTGACATTCGTGACTTCCGTGACCGATAGACACTCTGTATAAAAACACCTGAAAAACTGCAACCTACCAGATAGCGTTTGGTCAAAACAGTTCTGATGCGACATGGAATACAGTCACAGAGGTCGTGAATGAAAGTAACTGGAATATTATACACTTTTGCTTGCAGAGCATCACTCAGTTCCGTGAAAGAGAATGAACAGAAACGAACCACGGTTCTATTGTGTTGCCAGTAATTAGGCGGGCCAAAGGAGGTATTCCACTTCGCCTCAATGTTCCTTAAATCACACCGCAACCCTCAAGCTATGAGAATGAGACCATTATCCTGGAATACGGCACCATTACACAAAAACATCTGGATTATAGAATCGACAAGATCCCTTAAAATGGCGACATAATCACGCATGAAACTAGTGAACGTCACCAAAGGACCGAAAAACACAATAATGCAGCCGAGTATCACAGAGACACTGCGGATTGTACTTGTCTTTGAGTATCCGCCAGACGTAAGCACAGCCCGTGGTTTTAAATAAGGTGAACAATGACTCGTCCGATCATATTCTAGTTTTCAGTCAGTAACAGTCCATTTGCAAGTTCGCGGCATCATTGGCGTTATGGTTCCTTAAAAGCGGTTTTATGCGTGCGATGTTATGTATCTCACAGCGCACTATAATTATCGACACAGGATGGGAGGTGCTGCTTAGTTTCATCGTCACTAACATCGTAGTCCCACTACGGTTCCGACAGACAATCTGCTTTAATGCTCACCGAGACCTGTTGTTGACGGTTTTCTTCTGACTACTGTTCCTCTTCGCTGCTTAGGTTTTGCCGTAAGTATTGTAGACCATCATCATCTTGGACACTGTTCCTCGCAATACACCCAACATGTTTGCCTCTTTCGTTACGCTTGCAGTACATAACCAAAGGCCAACAATTTACCCTCTTCGGAAATCAGAGAGGTCGCCCATTTTATACTATCATCGGCCGCTCAGTTTACTGCATACTGCCATTCTCCTGTTCCTTACGTAGTACCAAGTTTCCTGTAAATCACCCCACCAACAAGCCGGTGCTATGGCTATCACCTGACCCTTGCCAACCTATATACATGACGTGTTTCCAACTCCAGGTATTTCCATTATTCTGATAACTATATGTCCTAACAAAACATAACATAGACTATCATGTGATTGAGGTGAAACAAGAATTCTATGTTTAAAAAAGGTCAAACTTTCTGGCTGACGGAGAACTAGAAAATACAGTTGTTTATGTAAATACATACATATCTACAGGGTGTTTGAAAAGAATACCGACAACGTTTGGGAGGTGACTCCTGACACCAAGATAAGGCAAAAGTATACACCAACCTGAGTGCACAAATACTTCCTTCCGACGTTATGACCAACAGAAAATTTGTCGGAAAAATGCAAAAACAGCGATAACTCGAGAGCAAAATATCTGCTTGAAGTCGGGTAAAAGGGAATTAAATTCTGAATATTACAAGAGTATAAGTATTACTCTTGCATTTCGTATTTTGTATATTAATTATATCAAAGTATTAGAGCACAAAAAAGCATTTCTCAACAAACAAGTCTTATAGTTTTATGACATAATGTATGCACATTTAAATGAATCCATACTACCAGTACTTTAAAGAATACGTTTTTGTTTACTGTTTCTGCAGGAAACAATGTTTAAACAAGGAGCCAGGCTATCCGGAAGTTACGGAACAACCAGAGCGTATCAGGTATATGCTAACTCGCTTCCTTTCGGAAATTCTATATTCTTTCCTACATAAAACAGAAATGTTCCCTTGCACATACAATATAATACAAAAATGCAGAGAACTCTTGGTTATTCGTGCTAATTACCGGACAAAAGGCAGGAATAATCGATAATCACGAATAATCGAAAATGTTTATTGATAGGGTACAATAATAATTTAGCACAAGGAAGTCATAAATGTATACAGTATACGCATATACACTCGTAAGGCAAATTTCTTTGCGGTATAAACAAACTACGAAGACAAGCCTGTATTACGCGTATCAGCTTTCAATCGTTATTCTACACTACTGTTTCCAACTAAATACATTCACTGTTGCGATGAAATTGCGTTGTTAGCTGTCGTAAAATTTGCAAGTTTAGTTTGGTTCTCTATTACTGTGTTTATACTGAAGTTAAGTATCGATTGTTGCTGTTTATGGCTCGCACGTTGCTGGTTGTGTAATTTCAGTTTACACATATGAGAAATGTCTTTTGCATACGTGTTCAATCTTTTGAATACTTTCATAGAATTGAATAATGATAACATTAAGTTGTCTAAAAAATATTGAGTCTTTGTTGGAGGTCAAAATTTACCATATATACATTGTTATTTGAAAATGACACCATGAAATCATATATGCACCATTTTGGTCGATGACCTTTTGTCATTTTTCCGGCAACACCATAATACCGTCGCTATGTAACATACGGTATGTTGTTTCTAGTCAAAAAATTGTGACACGTGGTTTCCATAGCCCTTTCTTGAAACTAACTTAAAACCATTCAGGGAGTATTGTAATGACCAAACCAAACGATGGTACATGCATTAAAACTTATCAGCTAAGCTCCCTCAATTTCTGCTGGATCGTTAAAGATGTATCGGTTTGGCTGAATACGACATCTTTTCTATTCACCAATTCTGACCGTTTCTTTTGAATGGTTAAGTCCGAGTCTATCGTTCTACCGAAAAAAAAAATGAAAAATGAAATCTTTGAGTTTCACGTCCCACGGTTATGCCGGTTAGGCTAAAGGAGACGGTGATTATGAGAAATGAATGAAATGGTGGAATGAAGAAAGTGGGAGGAAACGGGAGAACCCCGAGAAAACCCACGCACACGGTGTTTGTCCACCACAAAGTTCACTTGGCGGGAGCAGGGTTTGAACCCGGGACCCCATGCACCAGAGGTGTCTATCGTTCTACCGAGTCCACCGAGTTGTACATATAGTGTAATCTCTCTGGGCGTCACTGTGGGCTTTGTCACAAACTGTGGAGGTTCTCCTCAGTCGCTTTTTGTGATCAATCGCTTCAGAAATGGCTCGAGTTCATTATGTTTCAGTTGAGATTCGCAGAAAGAAATTCAGTCAAATAATTTCCTTGAGTCAAATCATGCGGCATCCAAACGTCGAACGTTTTTTGTAGCTAGCTTTCACCAAATGGTCTAACAGTGTTTGATAATGGACGTTTATGTCATTGGCGATATCATGATTGCCTACATGCCAGTCTTGCCCGTTTTTTGTTAGATTGTGATTGGTCGCCCACTGCGACGAACATTTTGGACACCGAAATTTCCAGAATCAAAGTTACTGAACCATCTTTTGGTTGTTGCTTTTTGATAATGTATCTTACCCATACATAGCACAAATTTCTCCACAGGCCTACGCAGCATTTGCGCTTTAATCGAAATGAAATCGTAAATTGTAGCGCAGTGTTGCACAAAGTTAATTTTCTTTATGCCGCAATACCTTACGTCTGATTACAGAAATTCTTAGATACTTTGCAGATCTACTAGTTTCAATTTTTAACTTTCAAATAACGTTAAACCTTACCCGCTGCGACTCATATACTGTGCAATTTGGGATACTAACGCCATCTCGTGAGCAAAAGGCTCAATACTTTTTGAACTATCTGATAATAACACTATGCACGAACAATCTGCAAACCGGATAATATATGCACGAATAATCAAGAGTTTTCTGTACTTAATTTCTACATAGTAAGCCTATGTTTCAAATTAAACTATCTATTTTACGAATAAAATTACTAAAAACCCGAAAAGTGGGTTGCACAATAAGAAAATCAGATATTATAAACGTAATTAGAAATACATTCAACAAACAAAGTTCAATGTATTTTCATGTTTTCATTCGTATTGTAAATGTCAAGCAACAATATTTAAAAATTGTACAACACGTATCTGTAGCCTGCGAAATTAACTATGAATTTTTAAATACTCGTAAAAGGTGTATTCAAGTAGTTTCTTATTGTTGAACTTCAGGCCGAGATCATGAAATTTGTGATTCACAATTGACCTGAAGAAACATTACGTAATGATTTTGTATTTTCCGAATCATTTGTGATATTTTTGGTATTACTTTATTTTAGATAATAGCGTTTGTTACTAAAAAAGGAATATATTATTTTTATTCACTCTTATGTCCAGTATTGTGAGAAATGTGTAAACACAGAATTCGATGAATGAGAAAATGAGAAATACGTAAATCTGTCGTGACTTAAAGAAAAAGAAAAAAAAACTGCATTAAGCTCAAACTGTGCAAAACAACTATAATATTAGGCTCATATATATAAAACAAAATTTTCTTTAAATTTCGCTTCGTTGAACGAAGCAGCATTTTTTAAGTTTAAATTTAATTTTGTCCCTGTAGCAAATGGAACGTAATAGAATGGGTTCTGCATCTAGCTCAGACTACACGAGTATTTTGACTGCGGCAAATTTACCGCCCGATCAATGTCTCCAATTTCGTGATGTTATTCTAGAACCTCAGGAAATACTTGCGTAAGTATATAGCAATATTGTTTAATATGCTCTATCGCTTGAGAAGTGGAACTTTTTCAAACTACTGTCTAATCAGATGATGTGTACCTCTTTACATTACTGAGAATGACATAAGTAATAATTCTGTTCCGAAAATAGGGTCATCGATTTAATTTGTTTTATAGTTTCTAAGTTTAATTTGTTACCATAGTACATTAAACCTTTCTTCACATCGTTACAGCTGGCGTTTAATTATTAATTCGTTCCAGTTTTCTAAAAGTAATGCAAGTTTATTGCAATTTTATGCAGGTTTATATATATAAATATATTGCAATATTTCGTTCAGTAGAGTCTAATAAAAGTCCGGGATATAAAGCTCTTCACCTATTTTATTATAAAATTAATGTGTTATAAACAATTTTACAAAGTTTATTCATAAATGTTCTCAGATTTTTAGCAAGTCCTTCGCACTCAATAGTGGCTCCCTAGATAAAGGTTCAATATGACTTTAGGTCTATGATGGAAAACTCCTTTGCTCGCTGGAGCCATCGGATTAGGTGATTCAAGGTAGTCTCCTTCGCTCACTGTAGCCTCGGAAGACTATTATAGGATTTCTCCGTAGCTCATTGCAGCCCCGGGAGAAAGGTGATTATAGAATATCTCTTTCGCTCAATGCAGTCTCCAGAGATAGATATAAAGGAACTGCATAGCCCATTACGGCCCCAGGAGTAAAGTGTTGATAGATTATTGATCAGCTATAGACTGATGCTTCCGTCCTCTTGCAGGCTTCTTTTATAGATGTCCCTTGCAGGGGAGGCCCGTGAAGGGAGGTCGATCATCTTCGGTTTTCTTCCTAACCTTCTTCGAATCCGTATTCCATCGTTTGCTGGAGTTTATGTTTTGAACACAATAACAAGTGTTCGTAATTGAAGCATGTGTTTATAGTAGTTGCTTACACGTGGCAGTATGGAACCTTACAACATATATTCTCCGAGATATTTCCTTCTCTGACGCCAAAGTGTGCTGCTCTCTCCTCAGTAAACCACGTGAAGAGAGGAAGGAGCTGACAGGTAAATAACAACATAGATAGCGAAGTCATACAAATCGTGGGTCCATGACTAACCGTACAACAATCTCAACACTTCTTTTCCCTTCTCCTACGTATCCCCCTCCTCTCAAAACGCTTTTCTCAGATTGCAAAAGCGCGTTCCTACTTCATACATCGACCAGTTGGAAATCACTGGTTTATATGATACATCGACTCACTAATTCAATGCAGCACGGACTCACTAATTCAATGCAGCACGACCTGCTATAAATCTAGAATATCAGGATTAAGTTTTTATTATCTACAGTTAGTTTCTCTGCTCCCATCCCTTTACTTTACTTTGAATGTGTAATTTTACGCATCACTAATATTAAACTCCAGTTTCCCGTATGGCACAGAAATTTCCTACATTATTTGTTGAAGTGAGCGTAAATACTTTCAGCACCAAGGGTACCTAAGACGTTGACTTATAGTTCAAAGTGGTATTCGAACCACTGTAATGCGTTTCAATTTTAGTGCTTTCCCACCGGAAATCGAATTCGAGACATGTACCAACGCCACATACGCTGAATGGTAGACCAGCGAGGAGGATGGAAATTTCCTAGAAACTATATAGACTAGGAACGATCCGAGTCACATCCCAAAAGGTAGTACGTCCATGCTCACATTCTTTAATTCCAAACCATTACTAATGGGTTCCATTGTTTAAGCTTTGCTTTTAGTATACGCAAATTTGATTTAAACTACTCGCTAAGAAAAACAGTGCATTTATTGTAGAAATTATTAACGTGTAAAAGTTTCGCCAAAAATTATTAACGTGTAAAAGTTTCGCCAAAAATTATTAATGTGTAAAAGTTTCGCCAAAAATTATTAACGTGTAAAAGTTTCGCCAAAAATTATTAATGTGTAAAAGTTTCGCCAAAAATTATTAATGTGTAAAAGTTTCGCCAAAAATTATTAACGTGTAAAGTTTCGCCAACTATCCACTTTGGCTTCTTCAGACACTACGAATACACAGGTAGTGACAGATTTAATATATAAAAGACAGTGAAAGAATCTACCAATCCTGAATCTGATTGGTTACTCAAATCTACAGCACCCAATCCCCTTACAAAAAACTTTCTTTTGTGTGTATGTGTTTGTGTGTGGTTATTGCGTACCAATCAGGATTCGTGAATTCTTTTGTTGTCTCTTATATATTAATTCTGTCATTACCTGTATAGTCATAGAGTCTGATGAAGCCAAAGCCGATAGTTGGCGAAACTGTTACACGTTAACAATGTTTTACAATAAACGTACTGTTTTGCTCAGCGAATAGTTTAAATCAACCATCATTTGTGGGAACTTAGAAAAGCTGGAAACCACTGAAAACTACACTATTACTCTTTGAGTTCCAAAGTTATTATTATGGAATATGTATAGGTCCTTGTGAGTGAATAAAATTAAGTTATTTGAGACAATTCCAACATTAATACGTATGATTAGTTGCGTAGCCTACTCAAGTTCCATCATGCAAATGAGGGATCTTAAATACGCACTGGATGACTTCCTCTCTCATTATTGTTATTCATAGTAGGGATGGCCTTTTTCGAAAAATCTGTTTTTCAATTTTCGGAAATTTCATTTTTCGTTTTTTCGTTTTTCGCTTTTTCGAAAATTTTTTCGTTTTTCGTTTTTCGCTTTTCGAAAATTTTTTCGTATTTCGCTTTTCGAAAATTTTTTCGTTTTTCGAAATTTTTTCGTTTTTCGTTTTCGAAAATTACATTTTTCGAAAAAATGTGGCCATCCCTAATTCATAGTCAATTATTATAGTGTAAAATGGCCTTATAGATTGTCTGAAAGTTTGTTAAACAAACAAATATAAATAAAATAAATGGAATTTTGTATGATAGGGTTTCAAAGGGTCATAATTTCAGCAAAGTTTAAACTACTAATCAAATTGCCAACCAGATAATTACGTTTTTATTTCGTTTCAGTTTGTATGCTTCTCCGAAGCAAATAGCTAAAGGCGAAACTGTAAGCCTGGCGGGTGTCTACCCTTACCACCATAATATCTACATTTTGGTTGATACTACAGCTCCTCTCGCAAGGGTGTCGACTAGATCAGCCTCAATGACAAGAGAAGCGGAGAATATGAAAACAACGGAACTCATAGAGGAAGACGAAGATCACGAACAGACAGACAGACGAAATGAACACAATAAGAGAGCAAATTTAGAGGAAAATCGAAATCTTGAGAGAGAAAAGGCTTCATCTGAGAGTGCTGAAGTTGATAGCTTGGGTCCTGTAAGTACTTAATTTTTTTGTTGTTGAATATAGTTAAATAAATTAAAGCTTTTGGGGAGTCACAACAAGAGCATTAAACACGACATAATTCTGTAATACAGATTGCATCTTCTGTTACAGTTTATACACTACTCAATCCATTCAAACCAATCCTGCAAAAGCAATGGGATCAGAAACCTAAACGTGCTTTCTACTGTTGACAGGCCTAAACTACCTAACTGGCGAAAAAAAAAAAAAAAAGTAAATATTTTAATTTTAACGTTCTCATTACTCTGTAATAACTCATTTCTTCGGAGCAAGATCGTTTAACCCTAGAAAGACCATGCTCGCGTCAGCTACGTGAAGTACCAACGGAGGGTCAAATTTGCCCGCGCTCGATTCAAGTAATTTTCAGACCTTATTTATTGCCTCATGGTTAAACTGTTGAACAAATTTCAAAACCGAGAATATTTCCAGCACTGGTAGTGTATATATACAAAAAATGCGTGAAATCACTGATATATTATACGAACATTTTAAGGTATTCAAATTGAACAAAAAAGAGGCGCGGGCAAAATTGACCCCCCCTTGGCATTTCTAGGGTTAATCCTTTACTGGAGACTAAAGACAAGCTGCGAAGACGACGTTGAATCTGGGAGATAAAAATATTGCACCTCTAAACGCATTCCTAAGAGAAATCTTTATCAAACGCGCCTCTACACGCTCTCCTCGATTCAGCTTCGTTTTCGAAGCGCACCTAAGGGATGAAAATCTCTCATGTTATCAAGACGAAAATAAATTTTATCATATGTCACACAACGGAATCCCATCGTAATATGAGCAAATGTGCAGAATGAATTAAAGAATTTTCTGCACGACTGACTGGAAGACAAAATCCTACTCGTTATCATAACGATTTTGTGTTAGATGAAAGAAACACGACTACGTTCCCTAATCTGAAAGTATAAATCAATTAAGGTTTCTTGATGCGAGATTGATAGTTTGAGCTGTTGTGTTTCGACCGGTGCTTGAATTCAGTGCGGTAGGCCATAGTGCAAAATTAACCCTCACAGTATAGGCCATTTTCCACACTCCACATCACGGATCACAAGATTACGCTACCAGCCCTGGGGCAAGCTAGTATGTTTATATCACAAGTTGAAAAATGAAATGAAATCTTTAAGTTTAACGTCCCACGGTTATGCCGGTTAGGCTAAAGGAGACGGTGATAATGAGAAATGAGTGAAATGGTGGAATGAAGAAAGTGGGAGGAAACGGGAGAACCCTGAGAAAACCCATGATCACGGTGTTTCTCTACCACAAAGTCCACATGGCGCGAGCTGGGATCGAACCAGGGACCCCAAGCACCAGAGGTGAACGCTCTACACTGAGCCACCGCGCCTCCTATATCACAAGTTGATGATCCATATTTTATGTACTCTTGATTCTGAGAGACGCTGAACTCTCAACAAGCAAATCAGTGAATAATGTTACTTGGAACTGGATAGAATTAGAACTAGAAATACAAATCACTAAAAAAAGCAACGTTTATTAAAAAAAATAATAATTGTATAAGTTTCGCCACGTAACATATTCGGTTCATCAGACACTGTAACAAACAAGAGGAAGTTGTATTTAAATATAACATAGTCCCAGAAGCTGGTCAGAACGGACTCAGCCAATCATAACAAAAGTTGACAAAAGTGAAGCTAAACACCATAAATTCCTTTCCCTCTCTGGTCCACTGCAAAACTAAGCTTCAAATTAAGTCTTTCCAATAACTTACCCGACTGTTTGTCAATTTTTAGTCCTGCATTCTAATTCATAACACAGCTCTGCTTTTTTCAATAAATCTGGCCTCCTTCCATTTTCTTATCAACGACCTTTGTTCCTGTCCTAACATTTCAATCTTGCACCAATTAATATTATGCCCCGTGTTCCTCACGTGATTAAAAATGACATTTCTTTCTCTTTCTAATCTTACGTTATTTTTGTGTTGTTTCTGGGATTCTGTTATATTTAGATGCAACTCCCTCTTGTTTGTTAGTATCTGATGAAGCCAGTTAATTGGCGAATGATGTTCACTAGAAAGGAGAGTAAGGTGTCACAAGATGGTGAGAGGTGATAGTAATGGTGAGAGGTGAATTCAAAAGCCATAAAGATCTTAAAAGGAAAATACAGCCAGGGATTCATGCTTTTGATAAAATATGTCAACGAAGCAGCTTCTGTCAAAATCGATGGAATAAAACATTTGGGCTTGTTTTGTGAACATTATATTTTAACAAGGCAATGTGTTAATTGAGAAACCTACAGATGTTTCCTGGCAGCATTTATTGTGTTGCTGAACTCAACGAAAATGGAATTACAGTAATTTGATTGTTGTTTAGGATATCAAGATGCAGCATCAGAGAGAGAAAATCACATAAAAAAAAAAAGTTGAAATATTGTTTTACACATTGCTATGTATATTTTTTATATTCGAAATTCCCAGAAACTCGTAATCTAATAAAAAAATTGGCAAAACTATTACAGTTATTTTTTTCTGTTTCTTTTTTCTTTTTTAATAAATGTTGCTTTGTTCAATAATTTATATTTCTAGTTTAAGTTATTTTGGATAGTAAACTAATATGAACCAGTTAGTTATAGAATTTGAGTTTCATTTTAGTTGTGTACCGTACTGAGGCAAACATTATATAATGTATCACAAATTACTCGTATTTTTCAATCACTTCAGAAAGTTCCACATTTTTTAAACATTCTGTATTATTAGAAATGCATTGGTGACAGTTCACTTATTGAAAACGTGTACTACTAATATTTAAAACAACATACGTATGTTAAGCATTATTTATAATTTTTCTTCCAGGTACCAGACTGGATTAAGGCTGAGCTTGCTGAATCAGACGCAGTATGGCCAGGATTTATACATGAAATACAAAAATAAAGTATTGTGATTATGTACCTGTAAATGAAACTATGGAAATATAAATAAATAATTTGTTACAATGTATTCGTATTATTTAGCTTTACTATAGACACTGAACACGGTGTGCGTGGCTTTCTCGGGGTTCTTCCGTTTCCTCCCATTTCCGTCATTTCACCATTATTATTTATCTCATTATAAACGTCTCCCTTAGTCTCGTGTGCACAATTATGGGACGTTAAACAAACAAACAAAAACTACACACACATTTATGATTACTATTAACATAAGGACAAAAAGCATACAAATGCAATGGAACAGTTCGAAGTTCCAGGTTTGGTCGATTTTTAAGAGAAAAGAAATCTGGAAGTAATTTACGTAGGTGAGTACGTGGTCAAATAGTGTGATTACTGATACAAAATGGACACAGTTTAGAATGCAGGAATTATGTATGAAATTGAAGGGTGTATCGTTCTTCTTTAAATTTTGACAAAGGTGTGTTCAATAAAAGTTTTATTCTGCTATTATTTTCTATCTCGTTCCCTCAAACTAGCAGCGTTTCTGTACCCCTATACATAGTAACAACAGATGAAACATTTACGGTAAAAATCACGTCTGAGACCAACAGAAATGGGGACAAATGTGTCAGTGAAATAAGCGCCACGGTCTCTCTATCTGAACCTCTTGATTTAGCTACATGATAAATTGTGAAATCGAGCTGCATCCGTAGAAATCAAGAATTACCGTCATTTTCAGGCATACAAAGTCTCTGCAACAAGTGCACTTGATTATCATATATAAAAGAGTATTCAAAGAAAAAATGGAGGTACAAGTTGATGTGGAACAGACTTGGGTGGCATAGTGGTTAACGTATCGGCACAGTATGCCGAAGGTCCCGAGTTCGGCAAGTCAGTCATTTTTTCACTCTTTCTGTTTACAGAATTCACATCTACAAAGGATCTAGTGTGTGTAAAAAATCGGCTGTTTTCTGTTTCATTAATATATATGAAATTACCGTCATAAGGTGCCCAGTATATGGACACGGACTGTCCAAGTACAGCAGTGGTATGTGGTATTATAGGGAGCTAGCTTTAATGCGAGGCTGAGGAATTCAGAGTTGATTGGCAGGTTCCCCACCCCGTCGCCAAGAAACGGTCACTCGACGGTCCTGGGCGGGGTTGCCAGTGCGTTGTCAAAAAATTCAGCTAATACTCACTTAATTCAAAGAGTTTATGCAATTATGCAATCCCTATCGAAGATCCCTGTATACGTGGACACACGCAAATTAGGCTGTGATAACAAATGCTTCAGTTTTTTTCTCCTTCGCTTCTTCGTCGCACTGTACTATGGCCTCCCTTATTACTTCTCTAGCTTCGCTGTGTATAGTTTGCCCTCTCTTACGCTGTGAAGCCATTATCAAATGAATAATAAGCAACAAAACCGCAACCACAACTGCACACAACAAATAACCAACTCACACTCTCTCCAGAATGGCATTCATGTGACAAATTTTTATCCCTGGCAACGCTGACATATAGAAGGAGGCTAAGGGAGTATTGCAAGAGTCAGGCAGAAAAATTGTTGAAATTTTTCCCCCTTTGCCTCAGCCCCCGCTGGTAAACAAGCTAGCTCCCTATAAAACAACCCACGTGGCCCGAGTGGAGAGCACCGGAAGTGAAGTAGACTGGGTGGCGTAGTGGTTAACGCGTCGGCACGGTATGCCGGAGGCCCCGAGTTCGAGTTCCGGTCTAGTCAGTCACTTTTTCCCTCTTTCTGCATTATAGAATTAACATCTACAGAGGATCTGGTGTGTATAAAAAAAAAAACTTCTGTTTCCTCTTTCATTAATATGTATGATTTATGCTGTTTATAATTTCTTTCCATCTGTCTGTGAGTATAACATGTAAGTTGTAGTGGTTGCTTTCGTGATATTCGGCCATTAAATACGGAGAAAGAAGAAATTTAAAAAAAAAAAAAAAAGTGTCTTTGTTTGTTCGAATTTACCATTTCTTTTGAGCAGGATGAGTCGTGAAAGACTAATTTAAGGTGAAACTAAAACCACAAGTACTTCCAACGAGAATTGAATCTAGGTCCTTCGCACCAAACTGTTAAACTACCTAGGCACGAGGGAACTAAAATAAGTTAATTAAAAGAAAGGGTGCAGAAAAAAAAAAGAACACAGAGCCATTCCATGTGAAATCAACAAATCAAGGTGGCTCATCTGTTTTAGATTTTCTTCAAATTTTGCCCAAATGTTGCAGCACCCGAACATAACACACCTGTAAAATGTTTACAGCTCTAGCTCAAAGGAGACCTGTGTAGGAGCCATTCAAAATTTAGGGGTTTTGTGAAGAAAAAAAAAGAAAGAAAAAAAAAACTATGTCTGCCCTCGACTTAAAGTACTGAAACCGCTAGATCTCTGGAGATATAGAAGCTATTTGAAAATGGTTTTCACTAAAACAATCTTAGAATTTGTAGCATTTAAAATATTATAGTAATGAACTTCTCAAGTAAGGTTAAGCATATGAATTTCACCATCAAAGAAAAAAAAAATGTCAAAATTTGGCAATTACTTCTGAAAAAAGGCCCACCTAACATCAACCTCAAATTTTCAAAATAAGTAGTTCAGATGTTCCTCTTTAACATATAAAAAATTAGGAGGGTGTTTCTTGGTATGTTCAAGAAAAACAAATTATGACACAATGTAAGTTGAGGGTGGATTTAGGCACTTTTTTGCACAAAACTCCCAAATTTCCAATGGCTGTTTCCAGTTTTCCATCCTGAAAATATTTCTAATTGTCAAGACAGGTAATTTAACAAATGGACTGTGCCAGAAAAATGAAACTTCAAGTACCATTGCTGAAACTACTCACATTTCAAGTACATTCTAAAATACAATATTTAGGAATCCTTTACTTTAACAAACCACGATTATTGCATGTATTAATGCATAACAACTTAATGCTCAAACAAACAAATGATACTGGCATTAATTAGTGGAAGATAAATAACAGAAAGAGGAAAATTCCAAAAAGGAGCAGATATTTATACATTAGAAAGCTCACTTCGCAACTTGCAAGCCTGCGCTAACTAGAAATGAAAGATATACCATTGGATCATAGTAATAAAAAGGTAACAGCAACAGAAATACAAGAATAACAAATCAATTACTTACTACAGAATAAGAATATCCTACTTCTGAAAACGATTTAAAGGCAATTCTTACCTTCTCGTAATTTCTTTATGTTCAATTAAAAAAATGCTATAATTTCAGCTTCACTTTTTTGGATTTCTTACCCTTCTTGGGGGCCTTATTTGTTGGTTGGCTTAACCAACTTCTACCACTAACTTTGTCATCGGCTTCATTATCCTACAATAATATATACGAAAATATTTCTCTTTATCAATACGGCCTGTCTGTGATGAATGCAAGACATATTTAATGTATAATCATTTTAAACAAGAAAGACGACGACAAAGAAACTGATTTAAAAATCTCGACAAGTACTTGCAAATATTATGTGTCAATATATATGTTTGCATAGAATTACCTCATCCACCGTCCTGTACTTGCAACATAATCATATCTACAGATGTAAATACACAGCTATAAAGCAAAATAAATATGAAATTTTTAATGAGAATGAATGCATTACTCATTCGGATATACGAAAGATATTACTGCAAAATTAGTGTACTTAACCTTGACATTTTTATCATTTTTATCGTCATAGTTTTATTTGGGATTTTACACATCAGGTTATTTGTTTAGTCAGTACAGTTCTCTAATTATTGATATTGTTTTGTACTAAAATCTGTCAATTATATTACGATAAACTCAATTTATATTTCCTTGGCATGTATTTAACTAACTAACCAGCTCTATGCCTTAAAAACCTATTGGTTCATTGCTGGAAAACGTAACTTTCCTGCTGGTTCCTGTCCTGTGCCAAATTAATACCGTCAGAATTAATCTTATTCGCTCTCCAAAGATCCTATTTCACAACATCTTCTCAAATTGATTTACCCTAGTCTCTTAGTGGCTTGAAACCTCTTTACACTCCACGCGCATTTCACTTGCGAAACGCGCCCCGCAACCTCATTATCCGTAAGATACGCGATGAGGGTGCTTAAGCATTGTAAGTGAAAATGATATTTTTACACCAGGCTTTCTCAACCTATTTCAAATCATGACTACCATTTGATCGCATGCTCTTGCCAGCGACTCCTATAAATAATTTCTGGTTTGTAATAAGCTTTCTGATTATTATTGCTTATCACTTATAAAGCATACCGAAATCACACCAGGTTCAGGTGTCACTAGCCTTCATTTTGAATTGCATTTCAATATATAACTTTTGTTGTACAGAGGTTGATTCATTTATATTGAGCCGAATTTCAATGTCCCATTTACCTAGAAAACACAGTGTTTCCACAACCGTGTTCGATCTGCAGATCATTTCTACTGACTATTGCCCGGCATTGGAATATTCATTGCAGGAGACTGCGTTACAACAGCACTGGTATTGCACCTCACTCCTCTTTACAAGCTTTCCAGAGACGGCGCGGACTCACGATGGGACATGCGCCGCTTGAGGAGTCCGAAAGCAAAGCTGACATCTGGACTCTTGACAGGGATGTCAGAGAAGGGAACATGCCAAACCCATACAGCGACAGAATTCCAGCGATGTTTTCGCCGTGTGGCTGGATGACTTGTGTTGGCTTAGATCAACCTGCTTCACACCTTGTTCGTGCAATACTTGGGAATTTCATACTCGTACATTTCAGTCAGCATTGCATGTAAAATTTAGTTGTAGAGGCAGCAGGACACTGGTTTGCACAGGGACCCATAAGACGACACTGGCCACAATACATCTCACACATACACATTTACTTATCTATTTTATTTATAAATTTCACTTCCACAGCTGCGCAAGGGGACGATGAGAAATGAATGATGAATGAAAAATCCGTAACACTCATGCCCTAAATAGACCCTTTAGACCCATCTATTGTGCCAATCGGCCGTATACTTAATCTTCTGTTAATAACTTCGGAATGAGAAAATGGAATGAAATTTCTATGTTTAACGTCCCACAATTATGCCTTTTTAGGTTAAGGGAGACGAATGACTAAGGGAAGTGAATAACGATGGAGTAATTGGTAAAATGAAAATGTGGGAGGAAACGGGAGTACCCCGAGAAAACCCATGGACACTATGTTGTCCACCACAAACTTACTTGGGAGCGGATCGAATCAGAAGCCTCACGCACCAGAGGTAAGCGCTCTACCACTGAGCCACCATGCCTCCAATATCGGAATGAATAGAGTTAAGTTGAGCAGTTTACTTTGACGTGGAGAAGATGTAATTCCGATATATTTCTCCGTATGTCACTGAAGAATGCATCCCAATTCCGAAGGAAACAAAAAAAAGGAGAAGGATATACTTCTACTCATTACTACACTACACTGTAAAAAATGAGGTGTTGGAACAATACAAAATGACTACCACTTTGGCGTGTTACTTGTGTGTTAATTCAGCACCAAGCACACCAACTTCCGAGCATATCAGCAATAACTCGTTACTACCTGAGAGAATTTGCATTGGTATTTATCGTTTAATATGAGCAAAGCTTTGTGAAATATATTTGGCACTTATGCCAAGTAACGAATAATGTTTTATGTTTTCTGTAATCTGTCACAATAATATTGTTGTAAACCTGTGGATCGTCTGACAACACTTACTTAGGCAACAGTCCTGCCATCTTCTGTTCATAAGTGCTAAGACACAAGAATAACAGATAAAGAAAATAGATGGAAGCACCGCTATCTGTGTAACTGTTGTCAGATGATTCACAGGTTTACAACAGTATTATTGTGACCGATTACAGAAACTAGAATGTTATTAGTTACTTGCCACAAATACGAAATATATTTCGCAAAGCTTTGCTCATACCAAACAATAAAATACAATACAAATACTCACAGCCAGTAACGAGGTATTTCTGATATGCTCTGAAGGTAATGTGCTTGGTGTTGAATTGACACAAGTAACACGCCAAAGTGGTAGTCATTTTGTGTTGTTTCAACACCTCATTTTTTGCTGTGCATCATAATCCTTAAGGAGTTTGCTTTACCAAACGGCTTGTCTGTCCGAGTGTCCGTCCGTTCAGGAGAAAAAAATCTCAAGAAACAGTTGATGGATCAACATCAATTTTGGTCAGGGTGTAGAGGAGTCGAAAATTTAGGATTCGAGTTCGTTGATTGAGGTGATTCAACAGTTGATCCTAAGATATTGACAATCGAAAATCGCTTCCCCATGTATTACTATGGGAATAATTATGGATATCATTCTTGCTTGATATACTACCCGCACTATTATTATTAACAGGTTAGTATACTGCTCAGGATACAAATTACTAATCTGTCCGTGGAATACAACGCTAAAAGGAAATTAATGACTTTCTACTCGACAAATCTAAAGACATATATTTTCTATTTTCAAATATTCTTTTATATTAAAGTACGCTTCTTTTAATTTTAGGTAAAAAGCTATATTTAACCTTAGGCTTGGTACAATTTAGCTTCTTAAGGAGTTTGGTGTACCAAAAATCAAACCAAATTCCTTCACGTGGTATACACTGTGACACTGCCACTTGTTTTTTATTCTAAGGATTCCGACAACACATAAAAAAAACTAATTATTGTTAATATTATCTTTCTTTTTCACTCCAGAATTTATCTTTTTTAAAGAAAAAAGCAGTCACATTAACTAAACAGCTTTCGAGACAATACTGTAATGATTTTCGAGTACATACTAACATTTTTATGCCTGGATTTTTGCGCTTTTCCTTAGCTGTTTTTTTAAACAATAATTTTAACACGAAATATATATTTACAAATTTTATTAAATATATTCCTTTTACGTACCTGTATACTTTTCATAACTTAATTTTTGGCCATCTCTAAACATTTATATGTATACGGTAAATTATAGATGAATGACTTACCGAAACAACAACTTTACGGTCATCTGAATTTTGAGTGTCTTGCTGCGATGGAGGAACTGAGTTAGATACGTCATTAGTCAGACCATCTGAAGCTGGTACTGTTGAATTATTTCTGAAATAAATAAATAATACGTATAAGTAATTCACCTATACTACAGACAAAAAGATAAACAAGCTAAATTCTTGCTAATATTTCGTCCATGTGTAATGGACTCGTTTGTCTTCATTACGGTTTCTTTCAATGTTATATTTTGTGAGTCCTTATATCTGAATTTTAAGCTTAAAATATATAAAACGATCTTCATGCCTGTTGTTCTCTATGGTTGCGAAACATGGTCGCTTATTCTGAGGGAAGAACGCAGACTGAAAGTATTTCAGAACAAGATCTTGAGACGAATATTCGGACCCAAGAGAAACGGGAATACTGAATGAGGGAAACTTCATAACGAGGAACTACATAATTTATACGGTTTACCAAACATTGTTAGGGTCATCAAGTCTAGGAGGCTCAGGTGGGCAGGTCATGTAGCCAGGATGGAAGAAAGTAAGATCTGGAAGACCAATCGGAAAACGACCATTAGGAAGACCTAAGCGCAGATGGAGGACAATATTAAGATGGATCTCGCAGAAATAGGAATACGAAGTAGAAATTGGATCCAGTTGGCTACGGATAGAAGTGAATGGAGAGCTTTTGTGAACGCGGTATTGAATCTACGGGTCCAATAGGCCATAGAGTTTGCTAGTTAGTTATATTGTGAGCCCTTACTTTCACTGTTTGTCCGTAACAGTTCTATTATTACTTGTTGCTATTATTTGACTCGTTCATCGGTTAACAATAACTTACTGTTTAGTTAGAATCGAGAAATTCTGAATCTGCGCCGCACAGTGTACTGGAACTAATGGCTCGGAATTTACAGCCGCTTTCCCTTTTTTAATTCAACACACTATGATATATGACGATTTTTGAATGGAAGATAAAACTAGTTTCGATATGCAATATCTACACATAAGTAATATGCAAGTTAATTCTCAATATTCGATGTGAATTACGTAATCACGGTCATGTAATTTTAGTAGTTCATAGTTTGGTGAATCGTATACACCATTCCAAGTACTGGTTTTCTGTATGGGAAAGGTAACTCTAGACGTGATGTACTAAACATTATATATCAGAATCCATGTTAATTCTATGACTGAATCTAAATTCTTTCTTCCACTAGATCCATAATACACACATCAGGATACGATGGCTTAATATACTATAATCAAAAGCAATACTTGTTATAACTATTCTGCATTTATATGTCCAGACAAATGGTGTGTACATTAATAGGTTTTTTTAACTATATTCTAATCAGATTCTGTAGTGCTGACTAATGATATCCCACTGCAATAAGGTACGACGAAACGGAGAATATATGAAATACTATAATACAAATAATGAATTGCGTTATGAAATACTACGATTTGTTTTATGTTAATTATGAGTAATGTTACACGCCAGGGAATCACTCTATTGTGGAAGTGGAGCAGTAGTTGATGAATTGGCCTCAGAATTTATATCATGTTAGCATGAATGTTACTATGCGAAATACTTTACCTAATTGTCTGTGTGCAGTTTCAGAAGCGAACTGACTAATGTTAACATTTGGTATAAATATCTAATATAGCCACGAAGAATAAACGAGTGTGTGATATAAAATGGTATATTTAATTTCGTTTAGAGTACACTGTGCTCCACCATTCCTGATATCATACGCTCATCTTCACCTTTCATTCTTTGATTCTGTATCCTGTCATGTGTTTGTGCAATATTTGTGCAATACCAGGATGACAACACGCGATTGAGCGTATGCAAATAGGGACATTTCACCTACTTAATTAGTACGTGGATGAATGTTTCTGAAGAGAGAAAGAAAACATGTTCGTTTTGCAGCTCAATTAACTAACTCTATGAAACACAAGGAAGGCACGGTGGCTCTGTAGTAGAGCCCTTACCTCTGGTGTGTGGAATCTCTGGTTCGACCCTCGGCCAAGTAAGTTTGTGGTAGACAACAACGTGTCCGTGGGTTTTCTCGAGGTACTCTCGTTTCCTCGCATTTTATCAATTGCAGTAGTAATTCCAGTTTAAAAGTGAAGCATTTTCGATTTGTAATTAGCCGGTACATTGAGAAAGACATTTTATTATTTGTTTATACTTACACCCAAGTATGTACAACAAAACAGGGAATGTAGTCGCATTCCTTTTTGTCCCTTACAGTTGAACAATGTTACAGTGAATTTAATCAAACCTAAACAAATTCGTTATGCATGATCCGAAACATTTCTTTTTTTCAATGGTATTCTGTTCTGGCTGGAGATCTTTCTCTGCCAACTCTGAAACTAGATCTGTAGTCAGAAAAAAATGAAATGAAATCTTTAAGTTTAACGTCCCACGATTATGCCGGTTAGGCTAAAGGAGACGGTGATAATGAGAAATGAGTGAAATGGTGGAATGAAGAAAGTGGGAGGAAACGGGAGAGCCCCGAGAAAACCCACGAGCACGGTGTTTGTCCACCACAAAGTCCACACGGCGCGAGCTGGGATCGAACCAGGGACCCCAAGCACCGGAGGTGAACGCTCTACCACTGAGCCACTGCGCCCCCGGTCTGTAGTCAGAAATACTATTGAAGAAACTAATTATGATTACATTAAGATCATCAATTCAATCCAAATTTTGAAGTATATTTTTGGAGATGGGTTTCTTTGGGTTATACTGTGGGTTTTACCTAAAAACCCCACTTATTTTTTCGAGGAAGGCTGAGGAAAATTCCAATAATTCTGTTGCCAACACACTCCCATTAGTCGTACACTTCCTTCATTCAAAATCCCACGACCAGAATATTGCTACATATGCCCGCTGCACTATTACTCGTGAATAAAATGTTACAGAAAATCCGTTCTGAAATAAATTATTTGTACATTTTATATGTCTAACACTTTAAAAAAAATCACAAAGCAATTATCCATTTATTACAGGTTGATATTTAAAAATCTGGCTACCTTCGGATTTGAGGAGTGCCAGTATTTGGATGATTCTATATGCTATAAATATTTAACAGAAAATGACTACCTGTAAAATTCTTTAAAGAAAGTAAACAGTAAATGAAAAGTAAATTAAATTCTATAATCAATAAAACGTGAAAAAGTGACAGACTGAACCCAGGACCTCTGGCATACCGTGCCGATGCATTAACTACTATGTCACCATTCGTTTCCCGGAACAGCCACTCACTCTCTCATTCTTGAGGTCGGTGCTCTCCACTCGGATCACGTGGGTTGTACCATACCACACAACACTGTGTCCATATACCGAGCTCTCAGTTCCGGTCCAGTCAGTTACTTTTTCACTCTGTGCGTTATAGAATTCACATCCACAGAGGATCTGGTGCGTTAAAAAAAAATCGGTTATTTCCTCTTTCATTAACATCTGTAACAAATTAAATTCTGTTCATCAACTAAATAAAACAGTTCTACAATATTTTAATTTAACTGTATAAAACAGTGGCGCGCTAAAGCCGTAAATTTGAAAATGCACTCGGAATCCATGCCTGAAATCTGAAGGAGCTGGACTTTCGATGGAGAGATATTTCAATCTCAACATGTATATTTATAACAACATATTGTCTAGAATTATTTCAGAAAGTTCAAAAACATCAGTACGTACCTGTACACGAACTCTTCTAACTTTCTCTTAATGCCATGATACAAAGGCTGAGCTACTTTATGAAATGCTGTGATTGGACTTTGAACATCTGTTAATTCTATCGAGGTATTTTCCAGAAAGCTCGCTTCATTAAATTCTTTAGTTTCAATGTTTTCTGTCCAGAAAAATGAACACAAAGTTAGACAACCTTAATACCTTTTTATTTATTTATTTATTATTACATGTTATTATGTACCTTCAGCATTTAAATCCCTTTTCTGACGTAGTTGTGGAATTCTGTTGAAAATAGGAAATGTCGAATTATCGAACTGTTATAGCTATACTTATTAAAGGATATGATTTGACTCATATTTAAATAATTAATGAATATAACAAATTACTGCACTTTATTGTGCAAAGCGATTTCATTAACTTTGGTGCCTTGACCTGGAGCTCTGGGAAACTTTCAGGTAGCCATTGTGTAATAGGAATTTCAAGGAGTATATGATTACAGCAGTAACTTCATTTTTTAAACCACAGTTCTGCAAAATAGTTCTACTTACATATATCGTTACAAAATACGTTCTAATGCAAAGTATATTTGAAGTAGTATTAGTTGTTCGAATGCTAGGAATTTACATTTAGATTAATCATTTACATTAACCTCATCAATTTTTTCAACTGGGCACACGAAAAGAGCACATGAAATTATGAGAAGTGGAAACAAAAATTTTAGGAAACCAAAAAATACATCGAAAGATTGCGATCTTGGTCAATAATTAGTTTTTGAACAGCCCCTAAATCGAGTTTTCGTATTTTCTATGGAATAACATCATACTGAGTTAAGTGATAGTTCGGGTTTTGCTTCACTATATGTAGTTCTCCAGATATAAGGTGTACAAGAAAATTTTTGATTGAAATACTATATTTTATCTTTTGGATCAGGAGCCACAAAACTTTTGAACTGCCCCTAAATCGAGATTTCGTATTTTCTATGGAATAAGGACATCACACTGAGTTAACTGATAGTTTGGGATTTGCTTCACTATATGTAGTTCTCCAGATATAAGACGTACAAGAATTTTTTTGACTGAAACATATTGGATATTTTGATTTTTAAAAAAAATATCATGAGAATCTCCCAGAATTACTGGCGGACATAACAGAGATTGCTGAAACAGTTCATTTAATTAAAGTACCTTTGAACAAAAAGTTATATTTGTTATTAACGTTATAGCTACACCTTATAGCTTTGAACCCGATTCGTGAGTCTACCATAAAGTTATCAGGATACATTACAAAAAAAAAATGAAATGAAATTTTTGAGTTTTACGTCCCACGGTTATGCCGGTTAGGCTAAAGGAGACGGTGATGATGAGAGATGAATGAAAATGGTGGGATGAAGAAAGTGGGAGGAAACGGGAGAACCCCGAGAAAACCCACGCCCAGGATACATTACAAAATGGTTATGTTAAAAAGGAAGGAACTTCCGACATCATTAGTATTACATTGTCACTGACAATCATTTTGAATTACGTAGTGCTTCCACGAACTACAATTCTCAGCTAAACTTTTTATCTTGACATAGCAATTATCCAATTTTATACCGTTCACTATTTCTATTAGGTCGAGTCATAACTTCCGATGCAGCTATGTAGCATTTATTGTTCGCATCTATCCACAATGAGTCATCGTGACAAGCAGTTTTTGCTTTCATTAAATAGATAAGGCTTCAGTTAGCCTTCTAACAACTGTTTTGTGTGCTGCACGTTACATTAAACTGTTGTTCCTAACGTCTAAAATGAAGAGTAAAAATGTGCATATTCATCATGTGATGCTTTGGAAATTTAAGCAAGGCAAAAGTGGTAAGACGATAACTGAAAAAAAAAAAAAAAAAAAAAAAAAACCGCAATGTAAACGGTGAAGGACTAATAACTGATCGGATAGTTAGAAATTGGTTTGTCAAATTCCGTTCTGAAGATATGACCTTAAAAGACGAGGACGAAACGTCCTTCCGACTTTGACGACCTTTTAAAGGCAATATTGGAGCATAATCCTCGTCAATCATCAAAGGATATAACAGAAAACGTTGAATACATCATAATCAACTGTTTGCTGCCACTTGGATAACTTACGGAAACTCAGCAAGTTAGGAATATGGGTATCTCACCATCTCAGTGAACGAAATAAACAAGATCGCATCCCAAGATCGTGCCTTTTTTTTTTTTTTTTTTTTTTTTTGACAGGATTATAACAAGAGATGAAAAATGAACAAAATAATATCGTAAAAATATTTACTGGATATAAGCGTGTGGAACAGCATAATTACAATAAAGTATCGTTGAAACTGAAAATTTAGGTACAAAAATCTGAAATTGAGATTTTCTACTAGGTATATACTTAGTCCCTAATACTAGAAATGAAATAAAAATTAACCACATGTACAGCCAGCAGCAAAAGTATCTCCTCTCCCCTAAGTGCTCTAATTAGATTACTTGGGGTCCAAATCATTTGTTATTTACAAAATGCCTAGACAGATGCAACCCAACTTATACGTAACTTTGCTCGGCACTGACAGCAGTTGGTAGCACTGAGTCAGGTCTTTATGCAAGTAAAATTGTGAGTAGATGAAGTTCTCCATTCTGAGATGAATCTCTAAAGTTCAGATCGGTACGTGACGTTTGGGCGCGGACGTTTGGGCCCCGCCGTTTGGACACTGGACGTTTGGGCGCGAAGCCATTTGGGCGCCAGACGTTTGGGCGCGAGTTAAATTAAAAAGTCATTATGTTAGGCGCTGAGTACTAAGTTCGAATCAAGATATCACAAGGTGTCTACGGTAGTGGAAGTCCTTGAATTATACTGGATTTTGTTTTACATACTAGAAATACTGAAATTTGAAAATTCTAAAAACTGAATTAACAATTAAATTTTGTAAATTTAAGTTTCAACCAAAGTTAAGTATACTTTTTATTTGATAACTTTTCAAGCCAAAGGTAAGTAGACCAGACTAGATATGATTGATTGCATTACGTACATAGTGAGCCTATTCCATTAAAACACTTAAAGCAGGACTTTTACTGTAGTTATGCAATAAGTGTGAATGTCAAACACATTTCTAGTGGCTAAATGACCATATATGTACACTGAACTATTATTTTTCACTTTGAAATCTTTCTTTTTTTCCTTTCGCCGCTTTCTTTAGTGCAGATTAAATGCTTACAATGGGACGAAAAAAAAAAAAAAAAATGTGCTAAGTTTTGATTTTTATATTGGAATGTTAATTTAAAAAAAAAAGTGATATCAGAAATACAGCATACTACAGTTCCTAAACTCAATGTCTTAGACACCCTGTATTAACAGCTTTCCCTCAACTCGATTAGGATTTAGGATTTTTAGATTTCTGGGCTCTCGGCATGTAAGGCCATTTAGCCCGTCACGTTTGAGGGGGCACACTATCCGGGGGGAAAAAAGGAAGAAAGGATTGGGGAAGGAAGGAAGCGGCCTGGACCTATAAATTAGGTACCACCCCAGCATTTGCCTGGTGTGAATGAGGAAAACCTCTTCAGGGTGGCCGGCCTGAAAGAGCGTGTTACACTTTTTCGACCGAGTGCCCCTACCGGGAATCAAACCCGGGGCCGTTCGCACCGAAGGCGAGAGCGTTGGCGACTACGTTACGCGGGCCCTTCTCTCAACTCGAGTGCGCAGAAATCTTTTATTGGTAGTTCTTTATTGGACTTAAGGAAGAGTTTGGCAAACGTAATACGAAAAAAAGCAAATTTTAATATTCATAAGTATGTAATTATTAACTTTTTTAAAAAGTACAAAAATTAAATCAATATGTTTTAATTAACATTAAGAAAATTATTAACAGTTCGTCTGATTCCTTCATTACCTAGCTATCTTATATAATACAAAAATTAGATCAACATTAGATCAGAAGTACAGTACAAGAATCGTGAACAAGCGAAAAATCAATCCATGACGAGGTTAGGCAACAAATGCCACAAACGCATTAAACTATTTAATTTAGATGAATAAATAAGATAGAAAATAGATAGATAAATGAGGTTAGATAAAGATAGAAGTGTAGGAAATGTATATATCTTGATTCGCGCTTAGTTTTCAGTGCCTAGCTTACTTTATATTTCGTAAATTGTGATCTTTACTATGTACCTCGCGCCCAAACGGCTTCGGGCCCAAACGTCCGGCGCCCAAACGTCCTGTCCCGGTTCAGATCGTGTTGTCCAATGAACACCATATATTATTCTCAATATTGCTGTGTATGTAATGTATTATCTCGTTATATATTGTATATTCAGAGAAATAAAAGTACTGACCACGCATTAATCAGAAAATGCTTGAAAGTAGATGAAAATATCAAATCTACAACAACTACTGGAAATAAGTTTGCAAATGATTGCCTCCGTTGAGAGATCTTCAATTCTCATTCCAACATATTTTTCTTTCTGGAGAGGAAAAGATCTTGGTTGTCACACTGAGTATTATTGAAATTGATATTGCAACATTTGAAAAAGTTTGAACCTGGCTGGGATTTAAACCCGGGTCCAACGAATAGAAGATCAATGCGCTAACCACTGGTACCGCATTACTTCAGGTTCGACCAAAACTATTAGCTAGTTAAAATCGTAGCATGTAAGACTATACACAAGATATTAATGCTCGTATAAGGAGACGTTCCTTATGTGAATGTCACAATGAGCTACTCGAGATTTCCTTCTTTAACTCAAAAGCAAGTTATATAGACGTTCGTCAATGAGGAAAATATGACGGAACATTCTTCAAGTTGAGGCTACCTCATCTTTTTTAACTTGATGGTCCCGATTTACATTACTATTCTTTCTCACCTTAATTTCTAATTTCCAAAGAAGAAAAGACGGCAGACATTACTTTCGCATTCTTTGAATTGTATCAACACGTGTAGAAAGTTCTATTTTTAGCTTCCTTAACAACTAGTTTATTTTCTTATCTTTTTATGAGGAATTTGTTGTAGAGGTGGTAAAGCATGGAATTTGTATGACAGAGACCTGGGTTCGAATCCCGTCGTGGGAATTATTTTTTTTAATTTATTGGAAGGTATTGTTTACGTAATTGGTATTATAATTCTGTTATTCCTTTATTATTATCAATATTATTATTATTGGAAAGTAGATACTTGGCTACATATTTTATATTTTATGAAGTCTGAGTGAATTTCAAGTCTTTGTTGATATGGAACGTATCTGAAATGGTGAATTGCTTAAAACATTAATATTTCTAGCAGTAGTAGAAGAAGTAGTAGAAATTTATAAGGAATTGCTGAGAAACAATAACGTTTGTGTTTGATCACTCGTATTTTCGACCCATACTAACGATATGCCTTACATATTCATCAATTGTTCGCTAAACACGTTTCGTTCCAGACAGTACGAATGAAGGTTGATACAGCTGACATCATCTTGTAGCCGTGGTTCGCAGTTCACTTTTGTATTGCAAGTGCACTGAAGAAAGTCGTCTCAACACTAAGACCAGGATAAATTGAATATTTTCCATGCTATCTTACACTGGAAGTATCAATATTACAAATGATAAAAATTTGTTTTAATTACCGAATGGAATCGAACCCAGGGTCACTGCTATGTGAAACCAACGCTTATCCCACTACTCTAAGACATTGCTGTTAATTACGAGGGGAGAGGGCGGTAACTTGGTGTGAAGTGTCTTCAGCAAATTGCACACTTTTCTATTGCAATGTTGTAAAACTCTTGTTTCCGTCATAAAATAGAAAGTGTTATGTACATAGAAACAAAAATCAAGAGAATTCGAACCTAAATTATCAAAGTAAATTGTTGAAAATGAGTGATAGAAGTAGTATTACTGGATATTGTTACAGCATTTAGATATGAGGAAGCTTAATATTTTGCTTGAGCATCGAGGCTAAATGTTATGTAAAACTACAGTTCTGGTATTTCATTATAATTATATTCTTTCACGAGCCATTAAGATACATTGCATCATTTTATATACTCTACTCGATATAGAGGAAATCAAAATCACTAACAGGCCCGCGAAGACGTGATGTGTGGCCCGCGCACTCAAGCGTACTTTTTATACATATTTTCTGTTTATTATGTTATTTCGTATGGAAGTTTTGTTTTTGTTAAATGTAGAAAAGAAAACTTATAACGCAAATAACCTGAAACTCAAGCTACCCCATGCCGAAAGCGTCGGTGGCAAAGCGATGGAGAGGTAGCGACGTCTCGGCAAAAATTGGATGTCCCGTAGCGACGATCCACTGTGGCCCCATTTCCGTTTTGAAAATTAAACCAGCAGCAGAGGCGCGACGAAACGCAATGAACTACAAAATTACTCCCCCTCGCCTATATGCGTGATTTGTTTATATTAAAGGGAGTATTAATACTAAAAAAAGTACCTCGGAGTGGGTGCAAACCACCAACCTTATGATCAGTACGGGGGTGTTCTTCCGACTTCGCCACGGAGGCAATGAAGGAGACGTCGCACGTAGAGGGATAAATCATTAAGATCTTTTTAATTTGGCCAATGTTGCAACAACATTCACTAATACTACTTTTATCACTCATTTTCAACAATTTACTTTGACAATTTAGATTTGAATTCTGTTGACTATTGTTTCTACATAACACTTTCTATTTTATTACGACGAAAACAAGAATTTTAAAACATTGGAACAGTAAAAGTAAGCAATTTTCTGAAGACACTTCACACCAAGTTTTCCTCCCATTAATTAATAGTGATGTCTTAGAGTACTGGGATAAGCGTTGGTTTCACATCCTGGTGGCCTTGGGTTCGATTCCCGTTGAGTAATTAAAGGAAATTCTTTTCATTTGTAATATTGATACTTCCAATGTAAGATAACATAAAATATTCAATTTCTCACGGTTTTAGTGTGGAGACGACTTTCTTCAGTGCACTCGCAACAGAAAAGTGAACTGTGAATCACAACTTCAAGATGACGTCAGCCATATCAACTGTGATTCCTACTGTCTGGGAACGTAGCGAACAATTGATGAAAACGTAAGGTTAGTATGGGTCAAAAATACAACTGATCCAACACAAACGTTATTGTTTCTCATATAAGTTTCTACTACTACTTCTACTACTGCTAGAAATATTAATGTTTTAAGCAATTCACCATTTCAGATACGTTTCATATCAACAAAAAGACTTGGAATTCAATTAAAAACTTCATAAAATATAAAATATGTAGCCAAGTCTCGACTTTCCAAATATAATAATAATAATAATAATAATAATAATAATAATAATAATAATAATAATAATACAGAAGGCTGTTTCAGCCTTATGGTAGTGAAGTACAGACCCGTGCCCTAGGGCGTAAAACCCCGTTTCCACCAGCGATCATGTTCGATGTGAGAGCATCGTTGGTGAACGATTGCACGACATCGTAGTTTCCACTGAAGGAGACCTCTATTGAGCACTGCCTGATCCAATTTCGCCCACTCCTCCTTGCACACTTTCCAAAGACCACCAAGTGTGGTCGGACGACGCTTATTGATGTTCCGTTTGAGGAGGCCGAAAGCACAGAAGTCCATAGGGGATGCATCTGGTGATTTGACGGGGATGTCTCGAAATGGGATAGCCTTTACACCTGTCTCCTGTTCCATACGTGTCATGTAGGCCACCGTTCGTTTGGCAGTATGGCTGCTGGCCTTGTCCTGGTGGATGAACATATTGTCAGTGTCATTGCCATACAAAGCCGGGGCATGTTGGCGATAGATGGGTTCCAGTATATGCTTGATATAATACACTGCATTCACCTTGACATTTGATGTCACCCGGTGTATCGGAAACTTTCCTTTTGCACAGAAACCCGTCGCTACCATAAATCCCTCTGTAAAACTCTCCTTGCAGGAGCGAACTCACTTTGCATGATCGGTTCCATCATTGCGGCGGTAGTAAATTGCACGCATCTGCTGGGATCCTGTCAAATAGACCCATGCTTCATCTAAGGTGATCACATAACGCCATTTGTCACTTGCCAGGTAACCTTCACACAGCCTTTTGCATGCCACCCGCCGTTCTGGGATGTGCGTTGGCTTCAGAACATGGACCCGCCGCTTGTGTGCACTTCTGAGTCCCAAATTGCAGCGTATGATTCGGTGTACAGTTGCAGTTGGTCGTTCAACACGCCTCGCTATGTCACGTTGGGTGGGTGGATTCTCCTGGGTCACAAAACGGCGGACCTTGACAATGACGTCTTGACTGCGTTGTGGAGCAGATTGCTTCTTTTGCCCCTTTTGACGACGTATGGCAATGGTTTGTTCTGGGTTTGCATTGCGATAGATGGCTGCATTAATTCCCTTATCAGACACTATGAAACCTTTCTTCTTGCACTGTGTTCTTATTCGGCTATTGTTGTAGCCTATATCAGAAAGTGCTACGATGTAGCCCTCCCAAAAGAGTCGATTTTCGGCGGCATTCTACTCATACACGTCTCTCCTCTGCACGGCTTGTACACAAGTGTCTGGCTATTCCGTACTGCGTGCGTCACGTTGTTGACGCGAAACTAGCGTCTCTGGTGGCGACTGCAAATTGCTACCATAAGGATGAAACAGCCTTTTGTAATGATAATAATAATAATAATAATAAAGGAATAACAGAATTACAATACCAATTAAGTAAACAATACCTTCCAATAAATTAAAAAATAATTCCTACGACGGGATTCGAACCCGGGTCTCTGCCATACAAGTTAGATGCTTTACCACTCTACTACAAATTCCCCATAAAAAGATAAGAAAATAAACTAGTAATTACGGAAGCTAAAGAATAGAAAAAAAAAATGAAATGAAATCTGAGTTTTACGTCCCACGGTTATGCCGGTTAGGCTGAAGGAGACGGTGATGATGAGTGATGAATGAAAATGGTGGAATGAAGAAAGTGGGAGGAAACGGGAGAACCCCGAGAAAACCCACGCACACGGCGTTTGGCCACCACTAAAGAATAGAAGTTTCTATTTCTACACGTAATAATACAATTCAAATAATGCGAAAATGATGTCTGCCGTCTTTTCTTTTGGAAATTAGAAATTAACGTGAGAAAGAATAGTAATGTAAATCGGAACCATCAAGTTAAAAACGATGAAATAGCTTCAACTTGAAGAATGTTTCGTGATATCTTCCTCATTGACGAACCTCTATATAACTTGTTTTTGAGTTAAAGAAGGAAATCTCGAGTAGGTCATTATGACACTCACATAAGGAACGTCTCCTTATACGAGCATTAATATCTTGTGTATGTCTTACTTGTAACGATTGAATTAGCTAATAGTTTGGGTGGAAGATGAATTGACGTGGTACTTAAGTGGCTAGCGCATTAAATTTTTATTCGTCGGACCCGGGTTTAAATCTCGGCCAGGTTCAAACTTTTTTTTAAATGTTTCAATATCAATTACAAAAAATACTCAATGTCACAAGCAAGATCTTCTTCTCTCCAGAAAGAAAAATATGTTGGAATAAAGAGAACTGGAGAAGGTCTGTCAATGGAAGCAATCATTTACAGAATTATTTCCAGATTTGATATTTTCATCTACTTTCAAGCATTTTCTGATTAATGCGTGGTCAATATTTTTATTTCTCTGAATGTACAGTATATAAAGAAATAATACATTACATACACAGCAATATTGATAATAATATATGATGTTCATTGGACAACACGATCCAAACTATAGAGATTCATCTTAGAATGGTAAACTGTTTCGTTAGCTATGTACTTCACAATTTCACCTGCATAAACACCTAGATAAGGACGACCAACTGCTGTCAGTGCCGAGAAAAGTTTCGTGTACGTTGGGTTGCATCTGTCCAGCCGTTCTCACAACTGCAACTGTCCTGGACCCCAATAAATGGATTTAGAGCACTTAGGGAGTGGGGGGGTGGAGATACTTTTGCTGGTTGCTGTACTTTTCACTGAATATAGTGTTCAACGATTCTTTCAATTTAACGTCCCACATTTATGTCCTCTAGGCTAAGGGAGACAATGATGGAATGAAAGGTGGAAGGAAACAGGAGTACCGCGAGAAAACACATGGACTCCACGCACCAGAGGTCTACCACTGAGCCACCGTTCCCCCCCTATTCAACGATTCTAAATTTGATTTAAATACACCGTGATAATTTTAGTCTTGTCCTCTGAGTACGCATTACCGTCTCTAGTGCATGAGATCGGGATTGGATTTCAAGTGAAGGCTCATGGTTTGGATCTCATGTTAAGATGTAGACTCAGATCTCACATAGCATCGAATTGAAAAGCGACATATTACTCAGTCGACTGAGAAATACTGGTATAGTACTCCAGTGATAGTACACACAAAATGAAATAAGATATGTTTAACATCTCTACCTTCTAGGCTAAAGAAGGCGGATGATTAACACAAATTTGGTGAGATGAAGGCTATAGGATAAGGAATAAACTATGGATACAATATTGATACCACAAGCTCATACACAATGAGATCGAATCTACAACCCTTTTGTAGTAAAAATGAGCGCGCGCTATCACTGAACCATCGTGTCCCTCGAAAGAACATCCTTTATACAATATATCACATTGATAGCTAACTGATAGACAATGCACTGAAAGAAAAATTCAAATCTGAATAGCTAATTATTTTCAAGGAAGAAAGATTTCAAAACACGTCAACTAAGGTATGTATTCTTTTAACGCTGAAATTTCAGTTCAACTTACTTCTAGACAACGTAACTCCTTCCATTTTATATTCAGCTATTTCTTTGTCCTTCTTCTTCAGCTGCGAGAATAACAACTTTTCTCTTTCCTGTAATTCTTGAACCATAAAAATCAAAGGAAGAGTCAACTCCTCGAATATCTGAAAATAATATATTAAGAAAGCCGCTACAAATAGTAATTTTTCACAGAACAACATTAACTTCCCATGACAAACAGCTAACTTTATAACAACAACGACTTTACAATTTTATTAATCAGAGTGCAATGTTATTATAATACAAAACAGACTGCACTATGTTACAGCATACATGGATCCGTATATGAAGACTATATCATCTAATTGAATATTTGACATTGAAGTAGAATGTCCAGAATACTCAGATCTCACAGAACGTTTAGGATTACCTAAAGATCTTATTCAAGTATTAGGAGATAATGTGGTCTTTAGTGATACTCTGTCTCCTTTAGCCTAAAAGGAATAGCCGTAGAATGTAAAAATAAAGAAAATCAACCTTAAAAAGTATATGTATTTTCTTTCAATCCTGGAACTCAAGACTCAGATAATCTCCCTTATCCTTGCTGGCGGAACTAGGAGATGCACTGCATGAGGAATGGTAGAATATTCCTCTGGAAATTATTCATGACTTATAAGATTCCATTCCAAGATTAATCACAGCTGCTCTGTAAGTTAATGGTAGTCCCGCATCGTATTAATCAGTAAAGGAGAATATTTTTAGATTTCTATTGTTTTTATAACCATTTGTTTATGGTATTGCTGATGTTGATACATTAAGAAACAAAACTACAAGAGCGCCGCGAAAATCCAGGCGACTGATTGACTGTAGCTTTATGCCAGCTTTCTGCTACACGAGAAGAGACCTATATTGGTTAAAGTTGGATTTGAACTACTACTTAAGTCTGTATCCGACGCAACTATTCTGTTCCTTGTTAAACAGTACTTAAATAAAAAGTAACTGAGCATGCAGTAGAATGAAGAAAAGTGGACTTACCCAAAAATGCGTCATGCTTTACTAGATTCAATATCGTTTCAGTGAGTGCAAAATGAAGAAGCTAAATATATTCATTAATACGGTATTGGATCTAATAAAGTACGATGTATTTTTGCGTAAGTTCGTTTATCTTAATACAGTATTTAAATCATTAATACACTACTCTTTTTAAACAATGTTACTTTTAACAGTAAATAAAATTTCTTTCAAGTTAAACCAACCAAATAATACAAGACCTGCGAAAGATTTCAAGTTTTCTAAAATTCTGATCTTGTCTCTTTACGTAGTAGAATATTCTTCTAATTCTTGTAAAATATATCAAAATGTCGACTGATGAGAACACATTTGAAATGCTACTATGGATTTCCGACCATCTTATTATTAGTATTATTATTATTGTACTTCTTACGGCCACAGTAGCTCAGTGGTAGAGTGTTCACCTTTGGTGCCTGGGGTCCCCTTGGTTCAATCGCAGCTCGAGCCAAGTGAACTTTGTGGTGGACAAACACTGTGTGCGTGGGTTTTCTCCGACTTTATTCATTCCACCATTTTATTCATTTCTCATTATCACCGTCTCCTTTGGCCTAGCAGGCATAACCATGGGACGTAAAAGTTAGAGATTTCATTTCTTCTTCTTCGTAGTATTACATAGTAATAGTATACTTAGTACAGCAAAACCTGTGAACTTGGCCACCTCTCTAAGTTGGTCACCTGCTTATCTTGGCCTGGTTCGTCTTGAACCTGCATTTTTCCATAAGACATTCGTTACTTTTTAGCTGTAAGTTGGCCACCTGCCTATCTTGGAAGTTGGCCGCATTGAAGCAATGTTTATCCTATGATGACAATTATAAATTTACCTGCGTATCTTGGCCATGCAAAATACCGCTTTGTTATTTTTCTTAACTCTTTCGTATTCCCATATGAGAGGCAGATGTTCTGCACTTGTGACTGAACACAAAGAAGCATGGATTCGCACGATTTGTTCTTGGAGGTCAATGGCCAGAACACTACCCTCATAAAGGGTGGTGAAGGAAGATGTGAATATGAAAAAGCACGTACAGGAATTCAGGAAATGGTTGTACGTATTTGTTTAACCTGTCTGTTTTGGTAAAGCAATTAGCTATATCAGCTCCTTTCATCAATGGGGAGCTTTAGTTATTCCGGAAAATTCACAAGGCTAAAGCTAATCATGTCAATTGTCAACTATTGACACCTGACAGCTTGTCGAAAGGTAGCGAAGGTTCTGAGGTATGAATTTCCTTAAGATTTTTTCAAAATATCTTTTGCTTTGAGGGAAACACTCGTAGCTCATTAACAAGAGATGCATTCTACAAAATTAGAACGTGCATATATGTCAAAAAGAATAAAAGAAGTACGTTTAGAATGAACCACCATGAATAAATTTGTATAATAACTGATTTGCTATTGTTTCGAAAGGTACCTACCGAAAATATTTGTCGAAAAAAAAGTCGAAATATTTGTTTAATTTATAACCTTGCTTCTCTTGTTTCCAATCTGAATAACTCAGTGTGCTACAATATCAATTTCAATAAACTGCCCACATACATTTCTATTTTATGGTTGGTTGTGTTATTGTGTTTTCAATCCGAAAAACTGAGTGTACCAGACTAGTTTTCAGGAAGATAAAGGTACATATATTAAACATACTGTAGTATTTTTTTCTAATACTGTATATTGTTATGATTACTCTATATACATTATTTAAAAGTAGCTGTCGTGCCATTGCTTATTAAAATTTTACAATCAAGTAAGACTAGAAATCCTATTCTAAATACAGTATACACCAATCACACTTATTTTCTGTAAGTTGGCCACCTGTCTAAGTTGGCCATTTTTCAATGGAACCGATGGTGGCCAACATAGACAGGTTTCGCTGTATTACTATAATGAAAGTACGAAACACTACTCGTAATTATACATGCTGTTCTATATTATAGTATAGTATAGTATACTATAGTTATTTGGTTGTCAAATAGAGTTATAGTTTTAACAAGCATACAACTGCAAAAATTTTGATATTTAGATGCTCTAGATTGGTGCTACCAGACAAACTGACTGCATATGTTTTTAAAATAATATTTTTTTGGATTCTAGGGTTTTCTGAACATTTCATATACAAACTGAAATAAAGTATCAAAAGAAAATATTTGTTACGTACGATTTTCGGATCCATCAGCTTCAGGTAAAATTTGTACACAAACAAGACTCCAGACAAATCAGACTCCAAACAAAGCGTAATCATTTGGTCTTCTTTTACAATTTCTTTCTTTACTCTTCTATTCTTATTGCTCAACAAGGATTCAACATGTTGACACAGGATATCCGGAGAAGTTTCAACTACAGGATTCAGTTCCTAGAAGTTAATACAATCAAGATCAATATATAAGCGTATTGACATTCTAAAATCACGACATTTAGTTTAGAATCCACACACCTGTGGAATATAAATAGCTGTAAGTGCATGATGATGGTAAAAAGCTGCGAAATAGACTCCAACTGCAGTTTACCATCCAATGTTCGAAGTTCAGGTATGTATTTTTACTAAGATTCCTCATTTTGTGTGGCATAGAACGCAATAATCTACTTCTGTGAAAATGATATTCTTATTGGTAACGGAATGCCAGTTTTCAATAAGGCACCAATATTTGCGCGATGTTTCACTTTATCTTTAATGCTTTTAACTAATGGTTACAGCACATGTTATAATGTAATTGTTCAATACACGTCCACCTTTCCATCACTTTAATAGATATAGCTTACAAAGTGATACAAACAAAAAATATGAGTTGCCCTAACAGATCCTTTTACTGCTATCTTCAGTGACGTATGGATTTCACTTAAATTATTAACACTTTTCTAATAACGAATGTTATGAATACTGTATATACTAAAACTAAAGAAACGTCTGTACATACTAGAACTAATTCTTTATTTTAATTTTTCATGAACAAATTTCAGTATTTACATTTTATTTTATTTAACATTTTCTTCTTTGATGACTAGTGTTGAAAACAGAGCATTTATTGACAAACAAAAATGTTTTCATTAAAGGACTATATTGTTGTAATGTGTTTAATATGAATGATTAAGGTTGGATTATATGTTCTTACGTGTTAGCCAAATATTAGAAGCTGTTTGGGGTACCACTGGAAAGTAGCGAAATGAGGTTTAAAAAATACAGGCTAGGCGGTGAAACTTTTTCTCAGTTTAGCACCGCACAATTATGTACGAAGGCTAAGGAAGACGGTGATAAAGAGACGAACGATAATATTGGAATGACGAGTGTGGGAAACAAGAAAACCCTGAGAAAACTCACGCATACGGTGTTAGTCCACCACAAACTCCACTTGGTGGAAGCTGTGATCGAACAAGGGAACCCACGCGCCAGAGGTACGCGCTCTACCACTAAGCCATTGTGGCGCCAGGGACTTATGATGTGCTGACCACATATCCCAAGGTAAACATCAGCCTAAAGCCATAAGTCCTCCCGGGGTTTTATGCCAGAAAGTTTTAGTCCTCACCTGCATATAGTAGCAGAACCAGGATATTAAGAGACTAGCCCATATCTGTAAAGGCTTTGGATAATAAAACTCTTACTTTTTATGATAAATACACAGGTTTAGCCCCTACCCATCGTTACTGCTATATACAGTATCTAGAAGACGTATCTACTACTGCTTCGATAATTGCACAAACATCAATTATAGCAGATTATTATTCTAAATAACTTTATTAAAATAATTTAATAATACCATGTTCATAATTGTCATAACTGACAATAAATCTATAAGGTGATGTGGGGCAATTCTGACAAGAGGGTATAATTTCCATGTATTTGAGTTTTATAGTTCAATACAGGGTTTTCATAAAGTCTGGACGGATTTAATTTGCTTATAATTTTCATAAAAATGCTCATAATGAAATCAAATAAAGTGCAAACGGTAGCGGAAGGATTAAATTTTTAGTTGGCAACACTGTTAGATAAGGGGCAACTCTGAACACGTTGAGAGAGGAAGAGGGAGGGCAAGGCCAATTCTGGTGTATCGAAAGTTCACCAAAGAGTTCAAAAAGCCGGCACCGACTGAGAGTGCAATCCGAAAGTGGCATGCTAAGTTCTTGGAGACAGGAAGCGTCCTGGACCGTCCTCGAAGTGGGAGGCCGCCAACATCGCCTGCAACAGTGAGCAGGGTAAGGGAAAGCATCATCAACAGCCCACAGAAGTCGATTCCTAGACGGTCCTACGTGAATATGTGGACGTAAATGGCGCCCAGTTGCAGGTGTGGCGGTGAATGAACTGAGCTGGTGCAGATTACAGGTAAAAATTTAATCCTTCCGCTACCGTTTGCACTTTATTTGATTTCAATATGATCATTTTTATGTAAATTATAAGCGAATTAAATCCGTCCATACTTTATGAAAACCCTGTATATAACATGTACACAATGCAAACACGAATATCAAAGAAATGTTTTAGTAGCTGTTATAAGCAATAAAAGAAACTGTTACCATTCATCGCACAAGGATTTCATTAACACTTTTCTTGGCGTTAATTTTTAAGCTAGTCTTTTCTTTTTCTTTTTTAGTAATAGATGGTATTTATCATGTTCTAAAGCACTAGAAAAAAATAATCAACTAGTTATTACAATAAATGATAATTTACCACGGGTGCTATAACTGCCCCATTTTCTAATGCGTTGGGGCAATTATGACAAAAGCAAATTGTGGCAATTATGCCAGTGTTATCTTCAGCAACAATATAAAATCTGAAGAAAAGAATATACCAAAACAATGCTTTTTGGTATCCTGTTTAAGGTCTACTGAATTTAGATATCTTTATAAACACCTGTGACATAAATACCTGCATTACGATTGAGGAATTTCTTCTTTACCAATGTTGACGTAGTGAGATCCCCCTCCCCCAACTTTTACCCTAAATTAGCAGAAGACAGTGAAATGGCAGGGAAAATGTACAAGGGGTTTTCTAGGCACAAATATGAACTTTCCCCAATAGACTAGGATTCAAATTTTGACTGAGAAGTCGCTAGTTACGTTGTGAATTAACCAAGAGTCTTAACATTTCTGACAATATAGGCTATTTACCTTCCCCAAAGTACGACAGAATTGTAAATATTTTAAATAAATTGATGCCTAAGAATTTTAAAGTTTATTTGTGAGTTTTCATTCATAAATTGTTCTAGTTTGTTTCTGTAGAAAAAAAAAGTAACAGTCGCTTTTACTGTCTGGTGTTTTTATTCGTCACTTAACTTATAAACAGAGATAGAAAACATTTAAAAACAGTATTTCAAATTGCTAAAAGGAGTCTATGCCACGATTACCCAAAAGCTGGTGAAGGTAAAGACAATAGAAGGGTTGGGGCAACTCTGGCAGAAAACTTAAACTTTTTTTTTTTTTTTTTTTACACAAATTTGGAAATTTCCTTTTTAAATCATGCAAATAATATATAAATAACATAAAATTCCCATGACATTTGTTCAAAAGTAAAACGAAATATATTATTTTGGAATATAAGCAGTTAAAGTTTACGTTTACTTGCCACAATTGCCCCATGTCACTTTACATCATCAACATATCTCTTTACTCTTCAAAATCTTGAAACATTTCTCGTCCTTTAACACATTACATTTACTCATGAATTCTCAATATTATATACTAATGCGATGAATGCATTGTACAAGACACAAGAAGGACCATCACAAGATAATTAGTCTTTCTTCCCTTTTTTCTTATTATTATTAATCATTTTGGCCACCCAATGAGCTTCAATATTTTAATTAAGATATCGTATGCGTTGTCATCTGACTTCCGCAAAGTTTCACAGAAAACTTAAATACATAAAACAATGATGGTAATCCATATCTTTGGTCTCTGTAACTGAAACCTCAACGCTACCAGCACACTTTACTGTCAGCTGGTTGGCAACTTTGCCAACACTTACATCGTACTGGCCGACTAAGTGTATTCAGTTGCTCAGCCAGCTATAACCCTGACGTGCGCATGTCGATCCCTGGCATAGATGCTTGTTTAGTGATATTTAATAGCAATTTTTATTGATGCTTCTACAACAACGACTGAAATAAATAATAACTAAACCTATATATACAATAATAAATTATTTGTTTAATTCGCATCTACAGAGGATTGTGGTGTGTAAAATAAAATAAATCGGTTATTTCCTCCTTTCATTATATATATGAAATCACAACCGTTAAAGGTGTTCTCAATATATGGACACTGGATTGTCCAAGCACAGCAGCTTAGGCTGTGGTACAAGCTATGTGATCTGAGTATGAGCACCGACTACAGCAGTGAAAAAGTGTTTGGCTGTGCTGGGAACTGGACTGGGTGGCGTAGTGGTTAACGGTATGCCGGAGATCTCGGGTTCGAGTCCCGGTCCGGACAAGCCACTTTTTCACTCTTTGTAAGTTAAATAACTAAACCTGTTAGCTAAAAGTTGCCTCGTACTGAAATATGTTAAATGAATGGTAAATTGTTTCTATTTCAGAAAAATTATTATAGCTTTGTTATCATTCTAATAACTATATTTTATTGTAATAGTTAATTATGTTATTACAATACGAGGATTGTCGTATGGACATAAGCATAATTGGTTAAACCGGATATATGTAGGTTACTTATTTTGGAAAATCTTTCGGGTTCACTCCAGTAGATGGTGCTACCAAACAGAAAAATTATACGTAAAATACGATGTGAAACACTTCTCGTGAAGGAATGAGTGTGTGAGAATAAGTAATTACTGTCAGTGCACAGCATATTAAGATGAATTTCGAGTGAAAGTGGAAGTATTGTATTTGTGTTCTTCCATTGCCCTTGCATATGCTTATATCTCCCTACAGACGCACCCTCTCGCTACCGCTCAGGCCCCCCTGCTGCGCTCCTGTCTGACTCGATTAGATAGCATTCGTGCTTTATAGTGGCCATCTAGCACATGTTGATTCGTGTTTCAAGCACTGTAGTTTTATGCAATACGTCCACACTATTTATACTGAGCCCTCCTGAAGTCGATTTGCAAGTAGTAATTGAGCTCCTCATTTAGTGCACGCTCTTCTAAAAGAAACACAAGGCTCAAACCTGACCTAAAAATGTACGAAATATGTCAAAATTTGGTAAAACCGTCTGCTCGAGTAATGAAGATCTTTCAAACATTACCACACAATTTAATATCAGAAATCGATCGGTCCGAATTTTTGGAGGTGATGACATTAAGGGCAAATCGAAAGCCACATAGTTAAAAGCTATTGAAATTAAAATTTCAAGCTTCTGTATGTATTCCCCGCTAACCCTACGCTCTTCACTAGAGTTTCAATCAACGATTCAATGACAGAGATCCGGAACTCACACAATTAATTCAGTTAGGTTACAGTTGAGTTGAGTTGGTTCACTGTGAGTAGTTACAAAGTGAACTGTAAAGAATAAAGTTTTTCACACAGCAAATTTTGTAGCGAAAAGAGATTTAAAAAAGAAGAAGAAGAAGAGGGGGAAGTAACTCAAAAGAACTCCAGTTGATGTTATTCAGTCAAGAACATTGGCACTGCTTTCAACTAAGAGAACAGAGAGAGCGAACGACATATTCACTTTCGGTAATGCATCTGCTCTCTACGACCGCACCCCTGTTTCGCCCACAGAGGCGGATTAGCTACAATACTAGTTTGTAGTGACCACCTAGCACATGCTGATGGATACTTTTCGCACAATTACACTGAAGATTCGTTATATGTAAGGATTTGCCGTAGAACACTTCTAAAACAGCTCTAGTTCTCATATCTGTGTTAGGATACCAATTGAAGCGAGTAATCAAGTTGATCATTCACCTATATTGTACGGTCTCATAATTTATAACTTTGTGTCGAGACTTAGGGATGATACAATCTGTCAAGCCGGATAGATACAAACGTAACTATGTATTCAGATTTAAGTTCATTGTAGACTCAAAATACACAGTACAAGGAAGGATTCTCACGGAATAGTCCACCGAAGCATAACATTACATCTGAGTTTTTTGACTTTGATGTGATCTTTATGAATGAATTACTCGCATCAAGTTACGTAAGGTTTTTTGAAAAACTAATAAATATATACAATAAAATAAACAATTATTAAATGTATGTTACCTTTCAACATTAAAGTTATGGTTACGTTTGAGTGAGTTTACTTTTATTTTTCAAAATACTGTTCAAAAATTGAATCTACAGTTTCGAAGATAAACTCTATAAATTTATCGGTTAATAAGTATTTATTGGACGATATTCTCATTCACTGCTCCGATTATGCATTTGCATATGTGAGTCTTCAGGTACTCAAATTAGACTACTTTTAATCGGAACGGTAACTCTTTACTTTAGGCAAGGCAGTGATATCCTGTCACTGTCAATATTATTCACAGGTTGTCACTGCTTTCTTTTTGTCCCTTATTCACATAGATATTTTCTCACTAATGTCGTTGCTGTTCCTGATACACATAGTATTGCCGAGCAAGCGTCAGCGAGTGAAGGTGGGTTACAGACCAACAGGGCACGTTGTTTTTTGTTTTTCGTTCTTGGAAACTGTAACTATGGGAACCGGTTCAGTTGAGTAGGTTATTGTCACTGCCCTCCCTAAAATAAAGACTTGCTATTGGAACATCAGAAATGAAATGAAATCTTTCAGTTTAACGTCCCACAATTAGCATACCTGTTAAACTAAAGGAGATGGATGATTAAGGCAACTGAATTATGGAAGAATTTGGTGGAATGAGAATGTGGGAAGAATGGGAGTATCCCGAGAAAACCCATGGAAACAATGTTATCCACCAAACTTGTCCGGGGATCGAAACTGGGATTTCACGCATCACAGATATGCGCTCTAACACTGAGCCACCGTGTCCCCATAAATCGGAACACTGAATTGTGGTGCTATAAACTATAATTACACCCCTACAGGTTGTTCATCTAGACAATAACAGTATTTTATTTCGACTATATTACAGTATTACCTGAGTAAATATATAGATATATTCCTATGATACCATTACTCTGAACTACGCTATTCAGTTTTGCATCCTTTAAATATATTACCTGGCACCGTGTAATAAATTGTTCTAGTTCTAGGTCCTCCATCCATATATTTACGAGATCGGACAAACAAAATCTCCACTTATTTTGAAACGATTTCTTACATAAAAACACTTCAGTTTGAGTATTAAAAATTTCCCAACCAGCAGGTGCATTCATCCTGGAAATTTACTCGACAAATCACTGAACCCGAATAAAATTATAAATACATTTTGTCATGCTTAAAGAATGCTATGCCTCGTTAGCATAGACGATAGAATCCTATACATATTAATTGCTAAAAGGATACCACATTTAATATTAGAATTAGAACATCTAAAACATCTTCGTAACAAACTACAGTCCTCTCCCTCTGCCGCCTACTGCTGTTTTTCTGCATTCAGAAATGCCAGAATGCACGGGTCCTAATAAATAACATTTTACATTGATATAAAATGTAAATATTGTTAAAATATATATTAATTGCAACATATTTTAGCTTCTGTAACTAAATAATAGATTTTTAAAATAAAGACTTTTAAATTTATTTCTTTTGAAACTTCAAATGCATAATGTGTAATGAATGGAGACGAGTTGGTATTTCTGAGTAAGACTGTCAATTGTTTTAGACCTCGGAAGTAAACTGTCGTGTACTGTTTGTGAAGTGAATATATTAATTTAGATAAAACTTCAGGCAATTTATTACCAAGGGTAAAGTTTACAGATATTTGTTTGTTTGTTTCCTGTTAAGAAAATGAATAGTGATGGTTTAATCTGGTTTGCTTTAGCGAGTCTACCATATTTTATTAAATTATTTTGTTGGGCTTGGGCAGATTTCCATTTGTGAAACGGTAATTAGGATGTAAGTCACAATTTTAATGCTAAGCTTGTTTTTATATAACGATATACTTACTTAACACTTTTCCGAGCAGAGTTTGGATATAGAGTTACATACTACTATATTTTATTCTAGTGGATTCCGTAGCAAACATAACTGAAGTACCGTTTTAGAATCCCGGTGGTGATGCTTTTTTAAAACTTCAACGTCCCACATTTATGAACCGAGACTAAGGGAAACGGTGATGATAATCAAAGTGGTGAAATGAAGAATGTGAAAGGAAACAAGAACATAGACACAAGATGTTTGACCACTATGGTGGTTCTTGCAGCTAATGTTAGCAGAAGGGGTCCAGCAATTGTTTCTAAGAAATGTTACAGTTTCGGTAATTTCTGTTCACATTAAGATATTTTAGGTTTATGTTATGCTAGTGTAGGGGTCCAGCGTAATTTTCCAAAGATAATAGAATTTCCCTTATTTCTACTAAAATTAGTTTAGGGCAAGGTTCTAGATTACTAGTCCCCCTTCTCATTGAGGAGTAATAAAGACAGAAAACAACGTGCCCTGTGGGGCTCTAACCCGCCTTCACTCGCTGACGCTCGCTCGGCAATACTGTATAAGTTAAATGTATAAACTTGAGTGCAGAAAGAAACCTACCCAGCTTCTAATCTAAATGGGGGACCAGTAATCTAGAACCTTCCCTTAGTGTAGTTTAGTTTAGGTTAGGTTAGATTAAGGTCTAAGTACTTGCATCATCCATTTCTCCTCTGAACTATGTTTTTTACTAGGGATGGCCAGAACCGGTTCCTGGTGGAACCGGTTTTCGGGTCTGAACGGATCCGGTTCTAGAAGATCCGGAACCGGTTTTTTGGACCCAGGTCTGGAACCGGTTCTTCGGATCCAGGTCTAGAACCGGTTCTTCGGATCCAGGTCTGGAACCGGTTCTTCAGATCGAGGTCTGGAACCGGTTCTGAAAACAGAACCGGTTCCTCGCGAAACCGATTCCGCGGGAACCGAAACTTTGTGACCATCCCTACGCTAAACCCGAGCTGCTGGCAAGCTGTAAACAGTATGCTAGATGAAATGGTGGAAGCGACAGGCAGGCGCTCAGGCGGCGGCAGCTTGTCTCATTTGGCTAAATAAACTGGGTAATTGGCAAACTCATTGGTTAAACAGGCAAACTGGCCAACTCATTTGGCTAAACACCCACTGGTGGACCAAAATTTTTTTTCTGGGGGCACAAGCGGGTCTGGGCGGGGAAGGCACAAGCGCATGGTCCTCTTTGCATTATTTTTGAAGGTGAACTTTATGCCTCCTTTACGGGTCTTTGGGGGCTTTCGGATCCAGGTCTGGAACCGGTTCCTAAGATCCGGTTCTGGATCCGGGTTTTCAGATCCAGATCTGGAACCGGTTCCTAAGATCCGGTTCTGGAACCGTGTTTTCAGATCCAGATCTGAGACCGGTTCTGGAACCGGTTCCTGAGATCCGGTTCTGGAACCGGGTTTTCGGATCCAGGTCCGGAACCGGTCCCAGAACCGGATCTCCGAGAACCGGTTCCACCGGAACTTTGTGGCCATCCCTATTTTTTACGTGCTTCTGGACCCTTTCTCTTCAACGTACTCGATCTTGCCTCGGATGCAAACCTGAGCAATGTTTCGGACAATAGGTCACGTCTTATATAGCCTTGATAGGGATAAAGAAACGTTAGATCATAGAATTATCATATGGTTACACTCAAAGTTATCCAACGATATCCTAAATTTATGCGGGTACAGATTTACAATCATCACTCATAAATAAAGTAATGATACGTTTACTTCTTTGTTCACAAAATGGGTCTTACTTCCTTTAAAAGTAGTTTCTTATAGAAAGAGTCGCAAATTCACTTTAGGAAGGCTCATGAGTAGGCCTATATATACAGAGATAACTGATCATTTACTTCACAACTGCATACAAAATCATTTTTAAATTGTGGCTACTGCAAGTGGGCGTGTCGTCTCCAATTTGAGTCAGTTTAACGTCCCATGTTTATGCGCGTTAGTCTAAGGGAGCGATTTGATTTCAATATGACGGATGATCAACTTGACAAGCTAGTTTCGGTTCAAAAGTTATAGGTAAAATATTTTTCCATAGAAACACATGTAAAATCATTATATTTCACACTCAAATCAAATGACAGAGTTAATAAGCCTAACCTAGGTTTCTAACAGTAACATCAGTGCGCGTATATTTTTTTCATGCACATACTGGTCGTCGCTGACGCGCCTACTACGCTTTTGCCGTGACTCGATTACATAGAGTTCTTACTTTTTAGTGCCCACCTAGTACAAGCTGGCTCTTGTTTCTTACACAGTCGTTTTAATGACATACCTCTGAACACATATTTATACAAATAAGAAGCCCTCCTGAGATGAATCTGCACCTAATAATGTAACTTTCCATTAAGAAACACTTTTTAAGACACTTAGGCACAAGAGTGAAGTTCTTGATTAAAAAAGCAAGGATGCAATGAATTTAAATTTGCGGATCTAAAATAAAACAGCATATTTTTTTATTGCACGAAACAAATTACACGTGCGCGGGAACAACATGCCATGTATCAATACGTAATCAGTACGGCAAACTAAATTTAGATTACCACTAATTTCCATGTGCCTGTCTGCAGTACTCCATCCCTTTTTATCTGTACGAAGTACCCTCACAAAGAAATTCATATATGTAACCACGGGATGTGGGTTGTGAGGGGTCGCGTGGAAGCACGTGATAGTAGGTACAACAACGAAGGTGTTACATTTCATACTCTGTACATGTACTTTCCACATTTGCTTGCTTGTGTGACACTTCTATAGTTGCGCATCATGAATTAGCACACTGTTTTCACAAGCTGTACTCAGGTACTTTGTAATGGCTTCCTTGTGGACGATTCCCTACTTTCAGCCTTCCACTTTAAATAATTTAATTCTACATTTTTACATATCTGAAAGATACCACGTATTTTAATTATTTACATAATTAATGTTCTTTTAAAATAATAAAACGTATTTCTTCAATAAATTTAACAAATATATGATTTTAGATTGTAAATCGGTACCTTTATGCAATTCTAAAATGAATCTGTACTTATACGCCTGTGTTCTCGACCTGGCTTGTTGTGTTCATCTGCAGTGGGTGTATTTGCTGGCGCTGTAGTGTTCTTCTTTCGTTTTCCCTGATTGCAAGTTTAAGTAAACAACGTGCAGCTGTGAAATTTTGTTTTGCACTCGGTAAAAATTCTGCTGAAACTGTTGTAATGTTGAAAACAGCGTGGGTAAAAGTCAAGTGTACAAGTGGTTTGCTCGTTTTACACATGGCGACATGTCGATTGATGACAAACCTCGTTGTGGACGTCCATCAACTGCCCGAAATGACAAAAATGTTGAAAAAATTCGAGAGCTTGTGCTCACAGACCATCGACAGGCAATTGATCAACTGTCAGAGATAAGTGGGATATCTTGGAGCTCGGTTCAGCGAATTTTAACCGAAGATTTGGGCATGAAAAGGGCTGCCGCCAAGTTTGTTCTTCGGGTTCTGACTATCAATCAAAAAGAACGTCGAGTTGAAACATGTCGTGCTTTGAAACAACAGCCTGAAACTGATCCAGAGTTTCTATTAAAGGTCTTTACTGGTGATGAGACATGGTGTTATGGGTACGACCCAGAAACAAAGCAACAGTCAAGCCAATGGAAGACGTCATCGTCACCCCTTCCAAAAACGTGTCAAGTCAAATCAAACATCAAAACAGTGGTGGTTTTATTTTTTGATGCCATGGGAATAGTGTATTCAGAATTTGTTCCGCCAGGTCAGAACGTTAATCAAACCTTTTATTTGGAAGTGTTGAGCAGATTGCGGAGCAGTATTAATCAAAAAAGACCCGATTTGTGGCAAACAGGAGACTGGTTCTTCCACCACGACAATTCACCCGCACACACAACCATCTCTGTTCGCTAGTTTTTGGGATAACATGTTTCCGCTGCCCTACGCACCTCACTCGTCTTACCTGGCTCTGCGCGACTTTTTCTTATTTCCACATATGAAAAGAGGCATGAAAAGACACCAATTTGACAACATTAAAGAGGTCAATAAAGAAACAAGATAGAAGCTGTCAGCCATTTCTCAAGATGACTACAAACAATGTTTCGAACAGTGGAAGCACCGGTGGGACAAATGTGTTAGTTGTAATGAAGAGTATTTTAAAGGGATAAGGTTGTTTTGTAAAAGGTTTGATAATATAGCTTTTACACAATAATTCCGGTTTCTTTTGGGTGTCCCCTCGTATGCGATTAAAGTAATAAACACGGAGACATAAAATGAGCCACTTTTCCTATAGCATCGCAGAGATAGGTAGACCATAGCAGTAAATTTTAAAATGCACTCCGAAATCCATGCCAGAAATCTCAAGGAACCGGATTTTAGAATGTCATCCTTATACGCATATTTACAAGGAGAATACATACTCTTGTTTCTGTCGTCAGTAAACAGTTCGATGCATACAGCATTAATTGTTTCTTTAAACAAAGTGAAAAAAGGATGGCAACAGTGTAGTAGTTTGTGGCAATATTTCACTCTTGCATAAACGGAATAATTGCATTTCATGTAGTTAGACGATGTTTGCGCGCCTTTTGTCATCTACGATTTCTAGAAAACTATAACATTTCTTTTAAGTTGTGACAAATACAAAAGGAAGCATTTACTTCCATTGAGTTTGAAGTCGCTGGTTCTTTTGGCAGAACGAAACAGCGGCAAAAATCATTTTCGTAAAAGGAGCCTTAGTCGTATAAATGAACACTTGTATAATGTTGTGCTAGTTTGTAGAAACTTTGCTCACTTCTAATAGCCAATTAAGGTCTAAGACATATTAATGGTACATAATATAGTAAAATACTTAACTAACTTATGTTTCGAATAATATTGTAGCAGATTAGACAAGTATGTACTCTTCGAAGGTTAATATAAAATCGGCTTTTATCATAGACTTAATATTACAACAGCATCTTCATAAATTTTCTGTTAGAAGTAAACATAATTTCCACAAACTAACAAACAATTACGCAAGTGTTCAGAAAAATCTTCTGCCAAAGTTTTTCGCAGCAATAACATTTTCAAAATAGGATTCTAGTGCAAGAGTAAATTCTGAGAAATGAGATGGATTGCCAATGTTTCCCGATCTGCTGAGGAAGGTGTCAGAGGATACCGAAACAGTACAGTTAATGGTAAATAGGTATTAGATGCAATAAATAATAATAAAAAAAAGTACGTATACAAAGTTTTATAAACATACGTCAAGTCATATTTCTAAATAATTAACCTTTTAATGAGTTGAGATTTTAAAATATTTCTTAACGAGAGCCTGTGAATGAAGTATTAAATCCCTACCATATTTCACTTCATTCGGGCACTTTTTTTCTTTTTATTCAGATCAGTCACTTTATAACTGTTTGTTACTTCAGAATCAGTATTTTGCGGACTTTATACACTCCACTCCCCCCTGTAATCATGTATATTCAGTTCACCTGAGTGAGCGATAGATTTGTGTTCTGTGTAGCAAAAACTTTCTTATACCAAAGTTACATGCCCTTATGGTTCAAAACAGCCGTGTAGAAGTATAAAATGTATGTTTCTTTCTGGTGGAATTAAGAAACATTCGTACAAGTAACCAAATTTCGCGCGGTATGTCCAACGTTTCAATAGTAACACTTAGTAATACTGAAGAAATATAAGGTAACCAAGAAAGTTCTGTCGCTTTTTCACCTACCACCTTCGAACATCGATATGTCACCTAAAATGTACCTGGAAGATCAAAGATAATCCCCATCAGCATCGTCGACCTTCTGCCAATGTTCTGGAAGACCATGGATTCCATCGTGGTAGAACATGGTGGGCTGTGAAACGAAGAAGGTATCAAGTGCATTTTGCACTTCTACTAGGGATTTGAACTGGTGTTCTATAAGGTGATTGTCCAAGGAATGGAACATGTGATAATTGGACGGTACAATGTCCGGGGAGTATGGTGGATGCAAGTGTTTCCTATCCAAGGCGTAGAAATGATCTCTCGGGTCATCCTCACCACATGGGGCTTAGCGGAGCCATTTCAGGTCAAATCAACACAATTTGAGAACAAAATTTACCTTACCATCTCAGATTGTCATGAAATTTTGCATAGGGGTACTATTCATATAGGCTAAGAAAAATACCAAATTTCAGCTTTATATATCGACTGGTATTGAAGATAGGGCTATGTAAAGTTCGGAAAAATTGCCCAAAATAGCATGTTCAATGTATTTTGAAATTGGAATTGCAGCTCTCCTAATTGAGGTAGCGAGCTGGTTGAGGTGTCATTTTACAGCATTTTTCATGCCCTTTCCTGTGGTATACAACATCATATAGGCTAATACAAATGTTTATTATCAAAATCAAAATTTTTCAAAAAGTACATATTTTAAATTTAATTCTATGAATAGATAGTATTGTTGTAAAGCACCTAGCAAAATATGAATTTGTGATGTTAATGGGTTCATTGTTAAAAAATTTAAAACTAACACTATAGTTTACATTTGAAGGGTAAGGGGGAGAAAAAGGAGGAATGTCACAAAACTGCATTTTCGAGAAAACGGCGTTTTTATATTTTAAACCGCGTAAAAAAGAATAGGGTAATCAAGCATTTTGCCCCTTTTTACATGGACATTTTTAAATTACGCATGCATGGCATATACAGTCAAATAGTACCAAGAGTCACCAACAGATAGGACAAAGGACCCGATAAAGCACACACATGGACATTTGGACATTCCTTGTTTTTTCCCCTTACCCTTCATTTATACCCTGTATCTAGCTGAAAATACACGAATGCATTTTTTTTTTTCTTTAATTTGTGCGAATAAATCTGAACACTAACGTGAAGAGTACAGTGATGGGTCTAGAACATATCATACCGACTTGTAATCTGCTGGCTATACTTATTGCCTCATACTTTAAAAACTAACTTAAAGCAAGTTAAAGTGCTGATACTTTTGAACTTTAAAATAATATTAATACAAGTTTCACAATTAAAAATGTTACTGTAAGTAAACATGGTTTGTAAAAAGTATAGATATAGCACTGGTACAACAGCAGGGTTGGCTGGTTTAAATCAGGTGTATTTTTATAGAAAAAACAATTGGTGTAAAAAAAATGCCACAAATCGTAATCACAAATACCACATGAATTTCATAGTGACGTTTTTACATATGTCGAATCATCTGTGTTAGTTGAAATCTAATTTTTGCTTTGTAATTAAGGAGCCCGATGAGCCTAGAAAATTTGTTCCAGGTGGAAACCGAGTAGTGGTTCAGTTGCCACTTCAAGTAATATGTCCAGTCTCTTATAACTTCGCTGTTACATAAGGACGTTAAGCGTAAACAAACCAAATGAATTGAAGCAGCTTTAGCGGGTAGGCATGAGTTCATTGTCAGGCAACAGGGAGCCTTCCTTAACTACACAAAAGAAAATCTCAAAGAATCAGAATTTGCTGTCATCTGTGATTTTTTTTTCTGAAAATTATAGCACAGCGCTACAAGATGAAGCATAGAGCTACCATTGGACAAGCTAACGTCACAATCCATCCTTTTGTTTTATATTTCAAACAGGAAAACAAATTTGAACATGTTAAATATGTAGTTGTGTCCGATTGCCTGGAGCACAATACAGTTGCTGTTCACACCTTTCAAATATATATTTATATATATAATTTCTGACATCCAAATTTAAAAATTTCCAAACAAGACATTTTTTTTTTTTTTTCGACAGGTCTACCGCGCAATACAAAAATAAGAAAGACTTTTTGAACTTCTGCTTTCATGAAACAGCTTTTAAAGTGAAAGGAGAGTGTTACTTGTCGGCTATAGCACATGGAAAAGGGCCTTGCGATGGAGTAGGCGGTTCAGTAAAAAGACTGGCAGCTTGTGCTAGTTTGCAAGGACCCTATGACAATCAAATTCAAACCCCAAGACATCTTTTTGAGTGAGCAGTAGAAAACTACCAAAGTAAATTTTGCCTACTCAACCCAAGAGGAATATGCTGAAGCTGAAATGTTCCTGGAAAGTCGCTTCGATCAAGGATTGACTATCAAAGCAACACAGCAATATGATGCATTCATTCCCAAAACTACATCAACATCAATGGTGAAACACTTTTCAGATGGTTTACAGGGTTGGGAAAAGGAAGTGTCACAATCTCCAAATAAACTTCAATTAGAAGGCATATCAGGCTATGTCACCACTGTCTATGAAGGAAATTGGTGGTTCGGGAAAAATAAAGAACTTGATGAAATAAAAATAACTTTTCTTCATCTACCTGGCCATCTTCATCATTCTCGTATCCAAGAAACGCTGATGTTCTATGGATGTCTGTAGTGGATGTTCTGACAAAAAAAATCTTGTAACTCCCGATAGAAGAAGTTATGTTCTTGAAATTGATGTATGCCGAACAAATGTGGCTTTTTCAAATTTCAAGTGATAAACATATCCTATTACTTATTGAAACTTTTTACTATGAAATCATCTGTACTCTTTCTTCAGATTAGTGTTTTTTTTATTATTATTATTATTTTATTTTCACAGAAGTGTAAAACTTAGTATTCTTGTGTTATTACCCTACGTACAGAGTATTCTTGAAAAATAGGTATTAGTTTTGAATTTTTTTAACAATGAACCCATTATCATCCCAAATTCATATTTTGCCAGGTGCTTTACAACAATACTATCTATTTATGGAATTAATTTCAAAATTTGAAAATATGTACTTTTTGAAAAAAATTGAAGTAAATCTTTTATTTTGATTTTGAAAATAAAAATTTGTATTAGCCTATATGATGTATACCACAGGAAAGGGCATGAAAAATGCTGTAAAATGACACCTCAACCAGCTCGCTACCTCAATTAAGAGATGCAATTCCAATTTGAAAATACATTGAACATGCTATTTTGGGCATTTTTTCCGAACTTTACATAGCCCTACCTTCAATACCGGTCGATATATGAAGTTGAAATTTGGTATTATTCTCAGTCTATCTAGAGGACATCTATGTACCAAATTTCATTAAAATCTGAAATGGTGAGGTTGAATCACTGTGTTGAATTTATATGGAATGACTCAGTGTTGTCCTGTAACAGGAGGATCCCTTTGTGATTCTGAAGTACTGACTCCAGAGTTTTGAGTTTTTCTTGAACACGGTCAACTGCTGACAGTACATAGTTGCATTGATACTCTGACCAACTGGTAGCAGTTCCCTGTGCACGATGCCGCGAGCAGTCCACCAAACACACGGGAGGGCCTTTTTCTGGTGCAGTGCTAGTTTCGGCTGTTTTGAAACCGGTTCGTGGAATCCTAACCAATGATGATGGTGCCGTGGAACTTCGTACATACTCACTTCACATCACATGTCAACAGTCTGTCCAGAAATGGCTCCCTCCTCAGACGAGACAGCAAAGAAACATGGGTGTTTTCTCGCGTTGTCCTCTGGCCGGAAGTCAAATAATGTGGGACCCATCAACCCAACTTGTAGTGTTTCTCAAGTTGATGGAGATGCTGTTGAATGGTTTCTCCACTCACACTGAATTGTAGTCCCAGTTTTTCACATGTCTGGCCACTGTTCGCCTCAATTGCTGCCTGAAGATCTTCATTTTGTACATGTTTGGTCTTCCGGTACGTAGTACGTCTTCGATTGTTACCGTCCTTAAACTTGTTAAACCACCGCTGCACTGCCCGCGTAGTCACGACACCCTCACCAAATGCCTGGCGTATGTTTTGCCCCGCTGTAGCAGCGTTTGACCTCAGTTTGAATTTGTATAGCATACACGCCCTTACGACGCTCTTTGGAGGTCCTATGTTCACTCTGCCCTTACGCAAGTTCACGGTGTAACTGAACTGCCACAACCAGGTAGTAGGTTGGATATACCCACACCAAAAACTGAACTTCACCTTATCTCCATTCGCATTCAACTCACGGTGTGAGGGCCAATTGAACACAGACCTCCACAAAAAGCGACAGAACTTGCTTGGTTACCTTTATTGTAAGTTCCCATATCTATCCTCTTCAGTGTCGAATTTCTCATAGTCTAAAATCTGAGAAAAACATTTGTACAAAATATTAAGAGTTCCGGGTGTTTGTGATGAGTGAAGTCTGTCTAGATACGGATCGTGTTTGTATGTAGTGCTCATTTATGTATATTAGTTGTAACTCTTTAATGTGTTCTTTTCTTTTCAGTGGATCATAACAGAGAATCTGGCTTCGGGAGTGAGGCAGACAACATGGCCGAACTCGCAGCGTTGCTAACCTCGGAAATCCCGGAGGGGAGAAATAATCTTGCTGATAGCCATACAAACCTAGAAAGAGTAGCTGAGTACTGCGAAGGAAATTACTTTCAGGTATATCGAAACGTATGTCATTTAGTACATACATTCAGGCAATGTCTTCATTGTATATGCACTTAGAATACAGAGGAACGTAAACAAAGGCGTGCGTGTATTAATAAAGTTTTCATTGGTTGTTCTCGTTTGTAGTATTGTATCCTATGCTATAGAGCAATGATGGGGTAATGTGTAATGCACTGAGGGACAGAACAAAATAAGAACCATCCTTGGGAATCAAGTAAAATGATAAAAAAAAAAAAAAAAAAAAAAAAAAAAAAAAAAAAAAAAAAAAACCGAACCGCATCTATGTTGAAAATTTGATCGAAATCAGAAGAATGATTCATGAGTTATTAAGTCATAAACGTAGTCACTTTCATTTTAAGTTATTTTTATATATTTCCCCCTCCGCTAAGTTGCAATGATAAAAACCATCCCAGGGCTGACCTCATCAATGTTGAAAGTTCGATCGAGTTCGGTCGGGTGGTTCAAAAGTTATAAAGCCACAAACATAGTCACTTTTATTTTTATTTATTTAGATACTACTACCCTGGCGTTTGCTCGAGCTAAGACCTCGCATCTCATATCTCAGCCGTTACTTCCGTTCTTCGCACAGCAACAATACGTTTATGGCATTCTTTGCCAAAAATTGTACCCTTTCTCCCCTTAGAATACGGATTTCAATCAAAGTGCAATTGTAAAAATCTATGTCAGTCCAAGGGCTAACTGTGTTCAAAAAATCATTTTAAATGATTCTGTTTCCCGTAATGATGAGACTGATACCTCGATATCATTTTTATATATTGAGTAAAGAAAATTGAAATTGCCCCTGTTCTCTTGTTAAAAGTGGAATTTCCGGAAACGCTGTAGCATATGCCTACTTGTTTTGAATATATACAAACTTTCATATCCATAACATGTCTCTAACGGGTCTCTTAAAGGATTTCACGATGTGGCTATCTTATTATTACAATTGCAACCCTCACCTTTTTTTTCTTCCCTTCTAAGAGAAACATCAAACAACGCTGAAACACGTCTTTCATTTTATTTTAAATGAGAAGTCTAAATACCAAATTTCGTGTCTCTAATTTTAGAGGATTTCGAAATATGGTCATCTTGTTATTACAATTGTAACCCTACCCTTTTTTTCTTCCCTTATAAGGGAAATATCAGAAAACTGTGAAAAAACATGTCTAATTATTTTAAATGGGAAGTCCATATACGAAATGTCATGTCTTTACCTTTCAGAGATTCGGAGATATACATTTTACTGTAATAGTTACCCCCTCCCCCCTGTCCCCCCTCTTCCGTGCCGAATTTCCAGAAATCCTTCCTTAGTGATACTTTACTTCACACGTCCTATGCACTGTCAAAATTTCAGGTTTCCTGCTTAAGCGGTTTGACCTGGGTGATGATCGACTGGTCACGCACTCAGGACTTCTTTATATATACATATGGAAATTGACCAGTGAAATTAATTCGAAAACACATCTGTATTACAGAACTTGGTAGCGTGTTATTCGTTCTGTGATTTAAATGTAAACCGAAGAAGTTTTAATTTCCTATAAAACTTTTTATCAATATCAATAGATGTGGATAAGATGATCAGAGCGAAAACTTACTTTGAATATTCATCCTGCACTACAACCTCTTAGAAGTAGAATAGCAAAAGCTGCTCTTAGTTGTGACTCGTAAAACATCTTACCATCACTACTAATGGTACCGATCAGCGAGTAGAGAGATAATTAATAAGTTACTTTATATTTGTATTTTTATATTATTTATTTATATATTGCAACATTTGAATGCGATCGTCGTTTGTTATTGATCTCTTGCAAGTGTTGCCCAGGAAAACAATGTTTCCAATACGTGAAGAAAACAAAGGACAGTGATAACTTATTAAATCTGACTACAGTACTGTATGTCTTGAAATTATAGAATGTGAGTTGGAGAGCTTAATGTTACTGACAGTAAACATAGAAAGCAATATGAAATACCACTACTTCATGTATTCTGAGCAGATCACTTTCAGTCGACAAGTTTTTTCTTGTCTTCCTTGGAGTATTGATCATTTGAAACATAACAGTGATAGAAAAAAATAAAAAAAAAATGCAAGAAATGAAGACATCACATATACAGGAAAATGTTCAGTTTAGGGTTTTAGGTGTTCATCATGCAGAGGCAAATATAACGTTCAAGTTTTACTACATACCTATTAGAAAATGCTTCTATCAGATTGGAAAGTTATTATTATCCCTATTTGTGGACAAATAGCTAACGCGCTTTCTAGCATGAAGTTCTAGGTTTGTTTCCCTTTGGAGATACTCGTCGTGGGTAGTTTCTGTCTCTGTGTGACGTAAAACTCGTCTCAGCTAGCCAACTAATTGTGCTTTATTCCAAGAAAATACTTGAAAATAAAACAAGCATGTTCTATGAAAATATATTTTTATGTATTTGGACAATCAACAATATTCAAGTGGTACCCGGTCATAGCAGATCACGAAGGGATTAATTTTGTGCTTTTGTTTGCATTGCTATATTGTAAGAACATATACAGTATATGTGCAGTCAGTTGAAAAGTGCAAATTCCTTTACGTCTTTAACCTTGTTATTGTACTCGCAAAAAAGAAGTTTCGTCTGGGTTCGTGCACTTTTTCAACTGTCTGTACACCGCATGGTTTCATATATACATATCACTGTATAAATTTGTATGCACTTTTCTAAATATTTTCAATAGCAGTATTTAACTGCTTCGTTCAAATACTAGCATCGTGGTAAAAGAACTAATCACTCAGTAAAAGATTTGAATCTATAAAGAATCAGTGATTTCCGTGGGACCAAAGACTCAAAGTACGTGTTGGAATGAACAGATTGATTCAGAAATACTAAGTTGAAGGACTAGCTAGCATTGATGAAGTCAAACCACAGAAAAAATAACAAGACAGAGGTGTGACGTAAACAGCCAAACGTCTACGCAATTTAGCAAGGGATCGCAGTATTGGAGCACCAGATGGCTCTGGCAGTCTTTTGAAATGATTCATTATTTTAGGAATTTCGGCTTTCTGGAGCTTAACTTTCATTTAATTGCTTTCCGTATGAGGGAATAAAGTAGCAAGCTCTGCGATCGAGCGCTGAAATATAAAAAATTCCTGTAATATTTAATCTCGTAAATGAGACTACCAGAGCCATCTGGTGCTCGATTACTGCGACCCCTTGCTGAAACGCGTAGACATTTGGCTGTTTACGTTACATTTCTGTCTTGTTATTTTCTCTGTGGTCAAACGAACTCGATTAGACTTCGCATGACATCGAAAGGAAATATAACCTTCTACACATGTCTAGAAACATGGGAATCATTTCTCATTCTTTAATGTCTCTCTTTTTACTTGAGTCCACCACCACTATTCTACTTATGAGTGAGGTAGGTCTTTTCTTGAAGAAACGAATTATACTTGAAAATCGTGTGGAAAGTTCAGAATAGTTCAGCTCATCAGAGCCAAAGATTCGAGCCACAGGAATAAACTGCGAAGAGAACATATTCCAGAAATAGAACCAAACATACCATCACCCTTGATAATGGTATCTCTAAATAAAATTCGCGCCATTTGTTAGTATGCTGAAAATGTATTAACTTCTCCGTGTGCTATGCTTTCTTTTCAATATACTGGTAAAAAAAAAAAAAAAAAATAAATAAATAAATAAATAAAATAAAATAAAAATGCACTGAACTGTTGAGGTTCAAACTTTTAAGTCTTGTTATTTTACGATGGAGGCATGTATTTTCAAGTCCTAAAACTGTTTTCTGACGTCACCATTTTAGTTCGGTTTCTTCTACACAATTTGAAGGAATAAGTGGTACTAGTAGTATCTTATTTATCTTTTCTTCAGGCTTAAGAGTTAGATTCCCATCTCTTGAAACATTCACTTGATATATATAAAAATTTGATCCATATTTATCCATATGGTGAAGAAGCTAGCTAGTTAAATTTTAAATATCAGCTTCTATAAGAAAAAAAGAAAAACTGGACTTAGAGGTAGGTACCGTAACAGTAGTCTTGTACATGTTGTTAACTGAAAAATACTTTGTTACTACGTTAGTGAGATCATACCGGTAATTATTTCCCGACTGTAAACATACCAGGAAATCTTACTCCTGTATTTCGTGGTATTTCTGAAGTTCTAGAGATCTTTATTTATTTACTTTGTTAACTAGAAAAAGACCAAGAGTGATTATCCACATTTTAATTTCATCCAATATTAAGAAACGAGTTGAGCAAAAAAGTATTATAAAATTAATTATTCAATTATTTGCAGTATTTAGTACGTTAATTCTTTATTTAACGTCTTCGAGGTTTATTATAGAAGCACTGTCTTGGTTCAGTCTGCTTGAATTTTGTTATGTAAACTACCGTGTATAGTCGTGATGACTTAAGTACGACGGCTGCTTGAATTTTGTTGTGTAAACTGCCGTGTAGTCGTGATTACTTAAATACAAAGGTTGCTTGAATTTTATTATGTAAACTGCGTGTATAGCCGTGATGACTTAAGTACGACGGCTGCTTGAATTTTGTTATGTAAATTGCAGTGTACAGTCGTGATGACTTAAGTTGAACGCTGTCTGTATCAAAAGCACTAATGTAATCTTTGGGTATAGTAATCATTACTTTACATTATTGCTGCAGTAGTCATACCTTCTATGTGCGTGTTCTCGGGTTTCTTCCACAATGGAGCCCTAAATTTTCGTTTTTGAGTTACCATCGTGAAGTATTTGGGAAACTGCTTTGAATCACGAAGTTTCGGATTACAGTGTAGGACTAACTGGGATTGAAGCTGATGTTCTAATCTTAACATCGTCCATTTAAAAGCTGCTCAGTTATTGAGCGCTCTCTTGTTGTGTGAGGAGTTGTTGTTCGAGGTAATGAATTTGGGGTGAACATAATCGTGACTGAATTTTCTTGAACTCTCCTGTTTTTTTCCCACATTTTCATTCCACAAATTATATCATAATCATTCGTCGTCTTTAGCCTGAAGGGCATAACCGAGGGACGTTAAGTTGAAGATTTCATTTTATTAGTATACGATTAATATGCCTACAAAAATTTTTTCTTTCTTTTAATTGTTTTATCAAACGCTTATTTTTTTCTTCTCGTTGCAGTCTGATAACAAGCGAGCTGCCTTAGAAGAAACGAAGAATTATACTACGCAGTCGTTAGCCAGTGTAGCGTATCAAATTAATACATTAGCGTATAATTTTCTTCAACTGTTGGATCTCCAAGCAGCGCAGTTAGAAGAGATGGAAAGCCAGATGAACCATATTGCTCAGGTCAGTAACTTAAGAAATATTTTGAGATAAAAGATTTACAGTTCAGAATTAAGTTTCAAATTAACTCTGAACCAATTTCGAGTTTATTTATTTATTTATTTATTTTTTCTGAGATTAAAGATATTGCTTTCCTTTTTAACGTAATTAGAAATAGTAGGAGCCATAAATTTACAAGTTGATTTATATTAATCTGTTCGAAATAGTAAATAATTAGAGAAAACTAGTATACTCCTTGTCTAACTTCTTTTACTTTCGAGCGACGAAAGAAGAGAGGAAAGTTTGGTAAACGTGAAAAAATCGAATTCGTGATTTCAACGGATTTACACGTTTCATGGCCCACAGATACCCAACAAGTGATTTTTCGCAATCTGTGTTCGTCCTGATGTACACTTACCTAGAACCCGTACTGTTTATTAAACTTAAGATTTTGTGATGCTCTAGTTTTTTTTTTTTTTTTTTTTTTCTTTCTTTTCTTACTACCCCAAAAAATAACGGTAGTTTAATTTAAGGGTAAAAAAAAAAAAAATCTCGAGAATGACTCTAACGATTTTGTTTATTTTCGAAAATCAACCCCATCATGTAGTATAATCATTTCTCTGTGAAAAATCTAGAAGGGGTTGTTTTATTTATTCTTGATTCTGAGTTTTCTTACGGATTATTTTTCTCAAAAACGACTCACGTAATTTTCTTGATATTTCTTAAATAAATATTTCATTAATAACCTGACAATATAGTATAACTCATTTGTGCTGAAAAATGCATGAGGGGGTAATTTATTCTTGGGATCGCGTTTTCGGACAATTTTCTCAAAAACTACTCACAAGTAAACCTTATGTTTCGGTGAATCGAATTGCTGACTGAGACACATATGAGAAAGTAATACTAAATGTGGACGGTATTTCAGTGAAGTTGTAGGTGCGAAGCTCCAGGGGTTTAGGAGATACAGACCAGAACATCACATGGAAGTACAGAATAGTCTTCATACAGTTGGAGGTAAAAGCTCTGTAAGACCTCTTGTAACGACAAAAGGTGAATAACAAATATATGGGTACATATTAGGGATGGCGGATTTGAACATGGCCGCCATCAAGGCAACTCTTACCATAGACCTAATATTTATCCACCTGCTTTTTATTTAATTATTATTATTAACACAAAATTTACAAGGTGGGGTAAAGGACTAATACATATGCTGCAATAATATTTAATTTCCCTGTGACTTTTTACCAATTGCGCGTAAATCAAAATTAACGTCACCGTTGTTCTTCTGATTAAATTTCCGCCTTAAATCATGTATCACATGACCGTATTCTTATTTTAAAAACTTAACCTTAATTCAAAATGGCGGATTTCAAGATGGCCGCCGTCAGGTATACCCTTACTATATGACTTCCCACTAGTCCTAATATGTACCCATATATTTGTTATTCACCTTTTGTCGTTACAAGAGGTCTTACAGAGCTTTTACCTCCAACTGTATGAAGACTATTCTGTACTTCCATGTGATGTTCTGGTATCTATATCTCCTAAACCCCTGGAGCTTCGCACCTACAACTTCACTGAAATACTGTCCACATTTAGTACTACTTTCTCATATGTGTCTCAGTCAGCAACTCGATTCACCCAAATGTAAGGTTTACTTGTCAGACGATTTTAATCATACTTCATTAATAAGTATATCAGTTAAATGACATTATGACATAATTTAATTGTTCTAATAAAATGTACAAGGGTTAGTTTATTCTTGGGATTGTTTTTTCGGACGATTTCCTCAAAAATGACTCAGGCGATTTTGTTCATAGCCCATAAATAAGTGTTTCACAAATAACATGATAATATAGCATAACTCATTTGTCCTGAGGAGCTCCTCCGTGGCTAAGCGGTTAGCGTACGCGCGTTTGGTGTGGGAGGCCCGGGTTCGATTCCTGGCGGGAGCTCATGTGGTTCGGATTCCACGTTAATCAGTAGCTCTCATATAGCCTCGCTGCTGAACGGGATGTTAAACTCAAAATCAACTCAACTCATTTGTTCTAAAAAAAAATGTATTAGGGTAGTTTATTCTTGAGGATGAGTTTTCTCGGACGATTTTGTGAAAAACGACTCAGGCGATTTGCTACATATTTCGTAAATAAATATTTCATTAATAACCTGACAATATGGCATAACTCATTTGTGCTGAAATGTTCTACGAGGGATAGTTTATTCTTGAAGGTGTGCTTTCTACGAACGATTTTCTCAATAACGACTCATACCATTTTGTTCATATTTCATGAATAAATATTTCATTAATAACTCTATAATATTGTGTAAATTATTCCTACGAAAATTACAGAGGGTATTTATTCTTGAGAATGAGTTTCTTTTCATATTACTTTCTCAGGAACGACACTGGCGATTGCGATTTTTGTCGTATTTCATAAATAAATATTTCATTATTATTCTTATTATGTTGCATAAATCACGCCTATGGGAATATCCACAAGAAATAGTTTACTTTCGGGATTTTTTTTTTTTTTGGGGGGGGGGGGGCAATTTTCTAATTTACCACTTACTTGATTTTATTATTAGTTTATAAATATTATGATATGGCCTTGTGTCCATCTTGAATAAAGAAAAAAACAGCTTTCTTACAAGGCTGGCTAGAATATTTATTATTTAAAAAAAATAAACTAGAAAAGTAACGGTTTCGGAAGTATAGCACTTCCTTCCTCAGACTACATTCTACAACTGTACAACTCTGTGTTGTAGAGGGTAGTCTGAGGAAGGAAGTTCTATACTTCCAAAACCGTTACTATTCTAGGTTTTTTTTTTTTTTTTTTTTTCATAATAAATATTCTAGCTAGCCTTGTAAAAGAAGCTGTGTTTTTCTTTACTTTATAAACTTTATAAACAAAGATTTCATTAATAACCTTAACATATGGCACAAGTAATTTCTTATGGAAATATTCTTCAAGGCATCGTTTACTTGTAGGGATGAGTTTTTCGAAAACGCCTTATAATTTTGTTCGTACTTCACAAGAAAATGTTTCATTAGTAAGTGTAGCACAACATGATTTAGTTTAAGAAAATGGAGCGAGGAAGTTCAGTGCGGTGGCACGTATCTTTTGTTTTAAACCCATTTGCCATAGCAAATTTTCCCTTAAGAAAATGATTACATTTAGAGCAACATTTGAGTTTAAGAAATAATCGACACAATTTTTTTTTTTTTTAATCGTGCATATTTTCTAGTATTATATTGTTATATGTTCTTATTTTTTATTTTTATTACTCGGATTTGCAACGTCAATATTCAGAAATATTTTTGCATCAAACTTAATGCCGAAGACTTGTCTTAAAGAAGGATCTATTGAAGAAAATAGGGTAGTAAATAATGCATAATATAAACATACAGTTTACTTAAGAGTACTTTTGGGTGCGAAAGAAGAATTAAAGGACCTAACTTAAACATCAATGTTAGGGAAGTGGGGAGAAATCTGAATTGAATTTAATTGACACAAAATAAGATCGATGGGAAGCGTCTGTGAGTTTCTTCGATCTGCTTCATATAAAAGTAACAGAATATAGAAAGAAAAAAATCATACTTGAATAATCAGTAAATGATCGTAACTTTTAATTGAATTAGTCACATGGTATTCACTTTCATATTTTAACTTCAGATATATTATTGATCGTAGTATTAATTTGTATTGTGTTTGTGTTTTACAGACTGTTATGATCCACAAGGAAAAAGTAGCTCGACGAGAAATAGGTGTGTTAACAGCGAATAAAACAACTACCCGCCAGTACAAAATAATTGCTCCAGCAAATCCAGAAAAGCCTATTAAGTATGTTAGGAAACCAATTGACTATGCAGGTAACTTTATAAACTATGTTTTTAATTGTTAAAAAGTTGTGTGTCATGTTGGATGAACGTAGAACTCTCACCTTTCAAGCGTTGTCTCGGTTATAAGTTTGATGGTAGGTCTTTATTATTTGGGTTTTCTTGATGGGATTTTAAGGATCTTTTCGTTTTTCATAACATTTTCTAATTAGTGAGTAACGATAAGACACTGAAGAATATCGAAAATTTTAAAAAGAAAGTCCTCCACTTTTTTTATGTTACGTAAGGGATATATTTTTTACTAAAACCAGTAATTCCGTCTCCAGTGTCCTATTTTATGTATGCAATTGCTGAATTTTCGATCATCCTTGGCTGTCGCCTTTCAGAAATGGTTTTAGGATTCGTAAATTTTTGAAACGAGCTTCTACCTTCTACTCAACCGAGATTTGTATGTGTCTATTCCACGATAACTCGTAAAATGTATCCGATTTGAATGATTAGGCTTAGGAATTAGATTTCTGGACTTTAGGTAATTATGGCCATTTCAGTTCGTCACGTATGAAGAATCACTTCGCTCGGCGATCACACTATCCCATTAAAGGGAAGGAAGGAAGTAGCCTGGGATCTGTATGTTAGATACCATCCCGGCATTTTCCTGGTGTAAATGAGGAAAACCTCACTCAGAATAGCTGATCTAAAAAGCTTTGACACTTTTTCGATCGAGTGTCCTCACTGGGAATCTAACCCAGGACCGCTTGCACCAGAACCAAGAGCGTTAGCGACTACCTTACGCGGGGCCACTCCGATTTCAATGAAACTTGGTATGTTGCTGCGTTTAATTTCCGAAATAACTGTAAAGTTTGGAGCTACAGTCCGTTCTGAATAAGGAAGTAAAATCCACCCCGTGTTGCAAGTGTGCACATATATACACTAAACAATTTTTCAGTGTAAGCTCCGTAAAAATTATTTGATTTTGATAAAACATAGTGTATATTTTCTTTAGGGCGTCTAGATCATCTCCAATGGTTGCGGTTGAAATCGGTCAAGGATACCGTGTTACAAGGAGGTAAGTTCTCCGAAACTTCAAAGTTTCCGTATATAATAGTAACTTATGAGAAGAAAATGATACGCCAAAATTATTCGAATTTTGGTGCAATATGGTGTATTTTCTTTGAAGCTTCCCAGTTATTCCCATTGTTGGTATTGAAGTCTGTCATGAATAAAAGGGTGAATTTTCGATTTTGGTGCAGTATAGCACATGTTTTTTCTGGGGCTTCAAAATAATCGTCACTGCGGGGTCACTCGAAAATGAGGGAGTGAATTTAGTTCCCCACACTCTTGCAATTTAGGAAATGTGTTCCACGGTAGCTTTGGTATAAATTTTTGCGTTTTGTTACAATATGGCTTGTTTTATTTTCTACTTTCTCACAATTCCCTACTTGGGGTTGATATCACTTAATAGTTAGGAAGTGAATTACCTCTTCCCCACCGATTCTGCGAAAATTTCGTGAATTATTATAAAGCGCAGTAAAATTAGTAGCGGGTAAGGCGAAGGTATTCTTTTCCTCTTCCTAATTTCAAGCAGAAACCAAAGAAACACTAACTAAATAACTACCACAATTTGTGTCTAGCATTTCTTTCTTTTCTTCTATGGCATCTGCAAGTATATACATGAAATAGGACAATGGAAAAGTAATTACTAGGTTAAGTTTATATCAACTAAGATTCACCAAATGCGAAACTAACAAGAGAGTTATGTGCGTTTCTTTATGGACCAGAAACTTGAGGTCACAGTTTATGATATCATAATTTTTCTGCTACTCAAACTTCTGTAATGTATGAAAACTTATGAAATCTACTGTTATTTATTTATTTAATTTAATGGCATATAATCTCGAAAGAGTTTAAATACAGGATGATTCAAAAAGGACTTTACAACTTAGAAATGTATTGAAATAACCAGAGAATCGATGTAGATGTCAATTTGTTGCAAAAACACTTCAAGTTTGACACTCGTAGTGCCATAGTACTACATTCCGTTACCGCGAGTGCCAGCGTAGTGCATTCTTCAAATGGCAACTTTCACCGATGCGGAGCGGGCTCGGTGTGTGGTGTTATTTCATGAAACGAACTTTGCAACAGCCGTTCAGCGTAGATTTGGTACAAAACAAGGTAAGTAACCTCCAAGCAGGCCTACAGTTTACAGTTGGCTCAAGCACTTTGTTAAGAGTAGTTGTTCTAGTCGCCATGTGAAATCACCAGGTCGTCCGTCCGTTGCTTCTTCTGTTGTCGAACAGGTTAGGGATCCATAGTCCCAAAAAATCAACGCGGCGTGCGTCTTGCAAGATAGGCATTCCACAAATGATAGTTTGACGCGTTCTGCGTAAACGTTTACACTTGAAACCATACAAATATACAATGATACAACAAATTGCTGATGTAGGTACTAAGGTTGTTCGTGGAGAATTATGTATGGAAACGTTGAAGCGGATAAATTAAGACATTCCTTAACACAATTATCTTCAGCGATGAGAGTACATTTCATATCAATGGGGTGGTGAACATTCATAACTAGAATCTGGGGCAGCGAAAACCCACGTCAAACCATTGAACATGTCCGTGACAATCCAGAAGTAAATGTGTTTACTGCCCTTAACAAATTTAACAGTCCGTTTTTCTTCATGAAGAACAATGTCACTGGTATCGTGTCGTGGATTTTTTTTAATTCCTCAGATAGATGAAGACTAACAAGACATGACTTATTACTATCAGCAAGACGGTACACCGCCTCATTTCCTCAAGGAAGTTCGAGATTTCCTTGATATTTGTTTCCCACGTCGGTGATTTGGCCGTGCAGTTCCAATTGCATGGCCACCTCGCTTCCCAGACTTGAAAACTTATGGATTTCTTTCTGTGGGATTTTGTTAAAACATCAAGTGTATGTTCCTCCCTTACCAGACAGTCTTGCAGACCTGAGAAATCGCATCTACGCTGCCGTTGCAGAAATTACGCCCAATCAGCTGGAACGAGTATGGGAAGAAATTGAGTTCCGGTAGGATGTTTGCTACATCACCAACGGCAATCACAGCGAACCAAAATGAGACTGGTGTTAAACTTGAAGGGCCTTATGCAGAGTCGTTTTGACGCGTGATTAGTGGCATACTAAAGAGTTCTACTAACATATGTTAAATGCAGTAATCAGGCCTTTAGTATGACGCTAACCGTGCGTCAAAATGACTCTGCATAAGGCGGGAAGTGTTTTGCTACAAATTGACACCTCTCTCGTTCCTGTAAGTAATCTCATAAATTTCTATGTGCTTTCAAAGTTGTAAAGTTCTTTTTTGACTTCTTCACAAGTACTTAATGGCCATCGTTTCAAATTATCTATATTGCCGATCGATTCATCTTGCTTGCTTACACTTCATAATTACAGAATGTCAGTAACTAGTTAATGTTCTTGCCTTCGGTACTAAAAACCTATCGAGTTTGATGTCGGCTTGAAACATATACAGTTCGAATTCCATGTTAACCCATAGTCCATATTTCATTGGAAAAGGAAAGTTTAAATTTTAATCAAACGCAAAATTATCAGCTTATGGATAAAAACTTTCACATGTTCTTTTGATTATAAAATATTAGTTTTCGGTGTACCGTTCTGTTTCAGCACCGAAGTTATATAAGATGTGGACCTACAGTTTTAGTGTGGGGTCCAAACTGTATTTACTTCCAGGGCAGAATTGAACCTAGGTCTCTGACACGAATGTTGGAACACTAACTGTTCAGCCAAAGAGAGCTTAAAGTAATAGGGCTTAAAGCAGGGCTCATTAATATCCAAAAGAACTTTAGGACTTTGAAAACTCATATTGATGTATTTATTTAGCTTACAGACACGGTTTTGGTGTTGTTATGTAGCAAAATACATAATTTTTTTTACCGTATACATAAAGAGGTTCAATGTGGCCTCTCGGCACACATCCCCTCTGAAGTCGATTTCTTGCCAAACCTACTGCAGCCTGTCAGGTGAGACGTGTTCAGTTGCGAAATAGATCCTAGCTCTAAGCTCTGGTTTGAGATGCAACCGTTTTCTCAGCACAAGCCAAACTGTCATGTGTGGGACGCCCAGCTGCCGAGAAGCACGCCGGGTTGATTTTGTAGGACTGTTCACAAAGCTTTGTCTCACTTGCTCTACGTCTTCAGATGTACGGGAACGATCTGATGATTGTTGTGTCTTACCGAACATCCAGTTTCAATAAAACACTTACGCCGCTGATAAATAGTAGGCCTACTGGGAGGATCTTTTCCATACATTGTACGAAAATTACGGTGCACAGTTGTTGCAGACTTGGATTCTTCAAACCAAAGCCCGGCGGAAGCTCATGTGGTTTGGATTCCACGTTAATCAGTAGGTCCACGTCTTATATAGCCTCGCTGCTGAACGGGACGTTAAACTCTCTGTCAACTCAACTCAAACCAAAGCACACAGCTAGAAGTCTCAGGACCAGTAAAGGCAGCCATATTGGCTAGTTTTACTGGTCCTGAAAGTGCCATTAGCTCTTGGCGGTGGCTTGTTTCTGAACTAGTGTACTGCGTGAGCCAAAACTACTGATGTATTTTGCTACAAAATGACACCAAAACCATGTCTAAGATAAGTGTATAAATCAATATGAGTTCTCAAAGTTGTAAAGTCCTTTCCTATATATATTTCTAATCTTTGATTTAAATCAAATTTATTTATTTATTTTTTTTTAAAGAGAAATAAAATGAAGTATTTCTGTTCCGTTTTATCTTCTCCATCTTTCTCCAACACGACATTTCGAAGCTTTCTAAATATTTCTTCTCTAACTTCTGTGATGTTCAAGTCTCTAAATCATAGAGTTCAATACTCCATATATAGCACTTGACCAATTTCTTCCTTGACTCTTTATGTTATCAACTATAATTTAAAATGGTTGGGGTGGGCTTAGCGAAGAATTTTAAGATGTGCAGAACGTTTTCTGGCACCTGAAAAATTTTAACTTTATTTCATTGTGATGCTGTGACAATGGTATACTATCATTGATCACTAAATTTATGGGTATTATTACATTCTCTTTTTAGCGTTAGATGAAGTTGGGCATGGAGTGCGAACGACTTCTGGTACTCCTCGCACGAAACGAGGATCAAGCCAAGGAAGCATTCAGTCATTAGCTCCTTCCATGTCAGGGAACATTGTTGGTCCAGCACCTACAACGAAACCTCCTACTCCTCCGCAGACCGTTCGTACGGGAGGAAGTTTAACTAAAGGCTCTAGGGAATATAGAACGCCACCTGCTGTTGCTCCGCCACAGGTAAATATGTTTGTTTGCCTCTTTGATAACGGTCTGACAATTTAGGTTGTTTTTGTATTTTATTATGAGTGGAATGTATTAATTTGCATTCACACATTCCGTTAAGTACCCAAAGAAAGTTTCAGCGGATTTATACGTTGTGATATTGCATGCATACCGTATATCTTTCATTTCGCGGTATATGTATATATATAAGGTAACGGGTTGATGAGTACTTTGTCTTGTAGCCTGCTAATTATTGTTGCTATAGTTGTTCAATTGTAGGGAAAGAAAGAAGGTGTTCTCTGTAATTTATTTCTTCTCGTTTAAATCGACGATGTCTGTTGTTTGTGATCGCGTCACGGGAAATGGTTAAACAGTTCGAAATGAGTTTTAGAACCTACCTCAAGCTGGGATATCATCACGTAACTTTCCTTAAAGGGCGTATCCTAAAGGAAAATGGGGTTAAAAATTCATGCCAGAAATAGAATATCTTACTACATTTTCATTGATTTGCGTATCGTAAGTGGCAGAGGAGGCTCAAACATTTTCCTTGAACCTAATTTTCCCCATGAAAAGAACGGGCTCTTCAGCTAGTATAGAATCAAAAGTAATGCAGCTACATTTCCTTTGTTTTTGTTATATACTTGTGTATTACTATAAACAGATAGAATGTCTTTCTCCATGTGTCAGTTAATCACAAATCGAGAATGCTTCCCTTGAAAAAGGAAATTACTAAAGATCCACTTCTATCTTCTCAACACTAACGGCAATCAGATCGTGGAACTCCTTGATATCTTGAGTATCTGATGGAGTATGTGAAGCACAGAGCAATTATTGTGTCATAAAACTCCTTTGATCGTAAAATCTATTGTAAGAAACCAAATTGGTAACTGAAAATGAGAAAAAAAATCCGTTTCCAACATTTCAGTTCTTAAAAGAAAAAGACTTCTTATTTCTATTAGAAAAAACAACATCCTTTCAATTAAGCCATTTATTTCTGGCTCCTGAACTTGAGGTACTATTCCAGTATTTGTCTGGAGTGTTTTGAGTGAAACCCAGGACGACTGGCTCAGGGATTTGAATCATAAGTGTAAGAGGGAATTTTATTCCTGTTCTGTATTACATAAAATTATCCATCTCTTCGTTACTTTAGAAAAGTGTTTATTTTCTTCTTTCTATAAATCGAAATCTAAGTGACAACAGTAGCCTGCCTCATAGATCTGTGATGAAGAAACACATACATTCCTGAACCCAATGGTCCAGGTTAGTGGTCCGTTCAGGAAGCTAGTAGCCTCTTCTGATACCTCGTCTCTATTGTTAAGGGATCCCATGAACACCTTCACCTATGTCCCTCGTCCTGTGGACTATAGCACGTTTCAAATCGACAATCGTTTGAAAAGTACCATATTTTTAAACTCAGAACAAGATCTATATTGAAAATTCCCAATATTTTACGCACCGCAATTTTTCAGTGGCGATAATGGATTTAAAACGTTAACACATTACGCGAGTAAGTACAGTTCTTCATTTGGTTTACGTCCGTTGAGTTCTACCATCATAGAATTCGTAGTTTTCCCGAGTGTTCATTGCATGGTTGCAGGTCATTGTTACTGATAGGGAATGTTTCTGATTTTTCAGTTAGGTCTTACTTCATGTTATCTCCTTTGTCTTTACAGGGTCAAAATCGGACGGAACTTCTTCGGGCACCTAATAGTTTACCAGCTGAAGTGCCCACTCTTTTCCCGGTAGGAACGAAGATTAGTTGAAAATATTTGTAACATATGTAATCTACTAACCTCTAGGACGGAAAACTCATTTACGTGAGCTCAAATTCGTTAAAGTTTCGGAAACTCCTCACTCCAAAATAGTCTTTCAATGTAGCAGTTCGAAATAGTCTCCCCTCTCTTTCGTCCACTACAATGAATTCATGCGAGTGAAATTCTCCCACCCTGTCGGAGTGGACTTACCACAATTCGTATTCGTATTCTGTGTCAAGAAGCCTCCATGAATTCCATATCTTTATGTCCAGCAATCTAGAAGAAACATGTAATGATAGTTAAATTTCGTGCTTCTCTGATCCTTTACGGCGGAATGTCGAAAATTCGCAGAAGTGAATGAGATGCTTACATTCTGATTATCAGAAAGTTTCCCAGATAACCAGAATTTTGTGTGCGTAAGTACAACTGTTCATAGGAAACATGTGAACATTCCTAATTTCGCACCCATTCGGCGTTATTCGTTTTCAAAATTCGTGTAAATAAATGTGATGTTCGTATATGAAAACGCCCGTAATCCAACGATTTAGAAAGATTTGTCCTCCCCTGCGTCGCCATACCTAATTAGTGTATTGGTCTGAGTAATAATATTCAATGTGTGTGAAAAAGTCCCAAAGTCCCATTTGTGCTATTATATCCAATTGTTCAAAAGAAATATAATGATAAGAAACTTTTACATATACTGATTGCGCACTGAATTGCAACCACCTACCTAATACTTTGTTGGTCCTCCTTTTGCTCGAAGGATGCCCTGGGCATGGCGGGGCATAAATTCTGCAAGTTGCTAATATGTTTCTATAGGAATTTGCCAACGTATATTCCTGACAACATACCACAATGAGTCCACAGATGTCGGTGTAGGAGTCATGGCGATAAGGGCTCGTTCCGAAATATCCCAAGATGTTCTATAGAATTAAGATCTGGTGAGTTATGAGGCCTCGCCATTCAGCTCCGTGGAATGTTCCTCAAGCCAAACAAGTGCAGTTTTGGCTCGGTGGCACTATACACTGTCGTCCTGGAAAATGCCGTCTCCATGTGGATAGCAGTGTTGTATTGTAGGGTGTACGTGATCCCCTAACTATCTGCAGATACACAACATATATCACACTGTGGTTCATGGACACCAGTGATCCCAGTCCATTCCAGCAGAAGCATCCCCAAACCATACATCCGCCCTTACCAGCCTATAAAGTGCGCCCCATGCACGAGGAATCCATAACTTGCTGCTGTTGGCGCCACATGCGCACGGGTCTGTCCAGTGGTGTAGCACAAACAGTAATTTATCGGACCAACACACCTTTTTCCAGTCATCCGCAGTCCAATTAGCGTGCTCCTGTGTCCATGCCCAGTGAAGTGGGCGGTGACGAGTGGGTCGTCTGGTTTGGAACTTCATGCGTGTCGGTGTACGCCGCATAGTTGCGTGGGATATGGGTGTTGTGCATACATTATTGTACAGTATTGGTCACGTTATTCTCGTACACTGATGGTTCGTTCGGCTGTCACGAGGCGTTTGACGCGACACTTGCCCTGCGGTGTGACCTTCCGTACGTCAATACAGTTCCATCTCTTGGAGGTCGTCACCCCATTTTCTTGCCACTCCTTTTACATATTCACTTCACTGGAACGGGCGCATCCGAAGTGTTGCTGTCCGCACTTGTTGCTCCGGCACCCACAATCATACCCTTCTGGAATGTGGATAAATCGTGTCCACCTCCTACTGTAACCGTGTATTGTCTGCCAGCATGTAGACTTGACTGTTCTCTCTCTGCAGTACTCTCAGTCAGGATAGTCATGTTATCAGCTCGGCTGTGCCCAGGCCTTCTTGTGTGGAGGGATGGTCGCAAAATTTTATATATTGAAATCAGTCCTTTGCACACCTTGCTCCATATGTTTGTTTCATGGAGTCAAAATGTGGCAATATAAGTATATAACTATTTAGAAGATCGAGTGAAGACATTGGTTAAAATTGTATTGAAATTTTTCGTGTACATTTTGAATTTTTGACAACCAAACGTATGTACACTCATGTCCAAAATTATTGTCGCATGTCTATAAATATGTTGATGTAAGAATATAATGTGATAAGAAATTCAACCGGTATTTCTTATAATGTTAGTATGTGTATAATCGGCAAAGAAATGTATGTGGAAAATTTCATGTCAAAAGAGCAGTAAATAAGAACAATAAAACGAAAATAAAACCTTGTCCATTTAGCAACATTATGTTTTACTGATTCTAATTTTCGTATTTATAATTCCTTTCTTATGAAATTTACCACAAATATACATTTCCCGATTATACATATAGTATCAGTGTTAAAAGTACCCTGCAAAATCATTATCAAATTATATTCTTACAAGAAGACAATTATAGATATGCGACAATCATTTTGGACATGAGTGTACATACCATATCCCACTTATTATAAACTAAGTTCAGATACAGCTTCTAGAGCTATTTTAGTTTGGAAATATAGACAGCAATTAGTCAGGGATTATATATTTAAACAGGGTGTCTATCGGTCACGAAAGTCATGAAAAAGTCATGAAATCAGAAAATGGTCATGAAAGTCAAGAAAAAGTCACAAAATTTAGATTTTAGGTCACGATTTCATTTTATCTGTACAAATATAAGTATAGATGTAAAAATTTTGTTCTATAAAACGTCAACATTTACCACCAAAGACGTCTACGGTCGGCTTTAGATGCTACCAAATCTCAAGCAAAGCACGCTTCTATCGCATGCATGAAAATTCGGCCCAATTCACACCCAAATTCACTCTTGAAAATGTTACTAAATTTTATGGTTTGGAAAAGAACTGGCCACGAAATTTCATTTTGGAATTTTAGTAGACACTCTGTTAAAGAAACTATCTTCGCGTTTTTGTGGTAAAACGGAGGAAACCGTATCAAAAAAGGAGTTGAGGTGATGGTTGAGGGATTCAGCTTCTCGATTATGAAGCGAGAACTTGAACAGGGTGTCTATCGGTCACGAAAGTCACGAAAAATTCACGAAATTTAGCTTTTGGGCCACGATTTTTTAAAACTGTACAAATGTAGGTACAGATTGGAAAATTTTGTTCTTAAAACGTCAAAATTCATCACCAAAAAAGTCTATGGTCGGCTTTAGACGCTACCAAATCGCAACCAAATCACGTTTCTATCGCATGCATGAAAATTCGGCCCAATTCACACCCAAATTCACTCTTGAAAATGTTACTAAATTTTATGGTTTGGAAAAGAACTGGTCACGAAAAAGTCACGAAATTTCATTTTGGAATCTTAGTAGACACCCTGTTGAATCAGCTTTGTAAAATACACAGTGTTTTGGAAAATAACTATTTAAATATTATTAGAAATTTAATCATAAAACTATTCTGTATATTTTTTCGCATTTCAGCACTACTGTCATATTCCTTTGCTGTGTTCAATCAAATATTTACTGTAGTGAAAAACCTACATTTTTCTCGTCTATTGTGTTCCGATAATATAGTGTAATAGGATGAGGATGGTTGAACTAGAACTTATCGTCCCTTTCAGCGCCAAGGTTGTATAAAACGTGGACGTACAGTTGAACGTGGGATCCGAAGAACATCAGCTCCCACCGGGAATCGGACCCACGTTTCTCTCTCCGAAGGAGTACACTAACCATATAGCTCGAGGGGGCTTGTAGTGTAAGGAAAGTGAGCTCTTGTACCAAGCTATATATGCGGAAGCAAATAAAATGAAAACTGTTTATATTGAACACTTTACGTTCCATGAAAGTACTACCAACTTAACTATGTGACAAAGTTAGAGATGGCCAGCTTGACAGTCCTAACTATTATTTATGTATGGATACGTAGGTCAATCGGCTTCAGTTTTTAAGTATGTGACGCAATCGTAACAAAAATAAGGACACGTTCATCTCTCCCTTTAAAGTTGAAGTTATATGCAAGTCACGTAGTTGTTACATTTTTTCCTTGAGTATCTTGAAACTGGTATGATCAGTCTTTTGTGCTTTGAAGATTTATATATATATATATATATATATATATATATATATATATATAGGGTTGATTAATTCGTGTGTCAATTTCATTTGTTCACTGTGTAATAGTAGTAGGAGGTAAAGCCGTGCAATTTGGTGTAACTTTAGACGAAGAACATAAGTTTTGTTTCGACATAGAAGCATGTCACTTGTACTCAAGATTAAGGAGATATAGGGTCAAAGGTCAAACTTCGAATTTTTCCTTATGGGACTGCAATGGTAAATTCTGAAAGAGCCTGAAAGAAACGTAAATCGAAGTGATAACAAAGAAAAAGCTGTATGGTATGATTCTACGTTGCAAGCCGACAAAATATGCGTCAATCAAGTGTCAAGGTCAGAGGTCACGGTCAGATCAAGGTCACAGGATTGTTCCTTGATTATTCAACTGTTTTCTTTCCTCCTTCAACATACCCTTTTATTATAACAACTGCTGTTTTTCCAGCGACTATTTGAGTTTTGTGGTTGACCTTTGACCTTGTATTTGCATGTGACCTTTGATCTGATACTATTACTGAGTGTTCCGCTGCTTCATTTTGATGTTTAACATGATTTGATACGGACATTGCGTTGTTTTCAGTGTATTCAAATAGGTTCTCAAGGTGACCTGTGACCTTGATCTGGCCGTGACCTCTGACCTTGACATTTGATTGACGCATATTTCATCGGCTTGTGATGTAGAATCATACCATACAGCTTTTTCTTTGTTATCACTTCGATTTACGTTTTTTCAAGCTCTTTCAGAATTTACCATTGCAGTCCCATAAGCAAAAAAGCGAAATTTGACCTTTGACCCTATATCTCTTCAATCTTGAGTACAAGTGACATGCTTCTATGGCGAAACAAAACTTATGTCCTTCATCTAAAGTTACACCAAATTGCACAGCTTTCCCATCTACCACTTTTGCACAGTGAACAAATGAAATTGACACACGAATTAATCAACCCTCTCTCTCTCTCGCTATATATATATATATATATATATATATATATATATATATATATATATATAAGCGAAAATATTATATAATGGTATATCCTCCGGAGCTTCCTTCAACCGCTATAGAGGATCAAAGGATTCACTATGTGGCAACATTGCATATTAACTTGGAACCATTAGCATTAATCTACGAATCCATCAAACAGTTACATCGATTGTTACCCACATAAATGGTGCTAGTGTCAATGTCTATTGACTTGAACTGTCATTTGGCAAAAATCGATGTAATTATTTGATGAATTGGTTGATCTATTAAAGTTTTTTTTAATCTGCAACGTTGCCACATAGTGCAGTTCGCCTCTCCTGACGAGGACCTGAAAGGTATACAATGTTGCGTACAAAATACACATATATAATTATGTCCCCAGAAAATTCTCCATACTAGTTGTTTTGTCCAAATAAATCCTGAAGAATTAAATAGTTCAATCCAAGTATCACAAAACACAAAACAACCAATACGGAAAATTAACGGTGACATGCCGGTGAGCGCGTAATATAGTTAAGCGGTATAGCAGGTTACCGGTTAGAACATCAATTCAGGAAACAAACCTATTTCTATAACAGATAACAAATACTTTATTGGAACATTTGTATATCAGACAACAAGTTGATATATATATAGAAACAAGCATTCGTCTTCACTTAAGATTGTTATTTTCATAACCGTAATAAGTAACAATATATTTTCAGATTTTTTTTTTTTTTGAGGGGGGGGGGGTTGTTTGACAGAAGACTGAAGCAGTATAAAATCCCCACAAATAAGAGCAATAAGGCAATAGCTCTGAAACATTCAAACTTCCATTCTGTTAAAGCTTCTTTTCTTTACGTTAGTTGCAACTTCTTTATAAATAAGAAAAAAGAATATTCGTATAGGTTATTAAACAGGTAACCAAGTTAATGTGTTTAGGCACAATCAAAAGACATTTGCCTATTCAGAATGGTTTTCCATTTTTTCTTTTTGTTTCTCGAACACCAATACACGGAACATAAAACATATCAAACAACTGTCACCAAAGAAGCAACTTAAATCTAACATACAAACCAGAACAAATCACTCATTTTTCTTTTTCTTTTTTTTTTTTCTTCACTTTTATCTCAAAACTGGTTTTCAAAAGTATAATTTAGTGGTTACACTTTTGATATTAAATCTCCATTAGTCGAAAACCAAACAGTAATTTACATTTCTTCTTTTCACTCCATTAACACTAATTCACTTTCAATATAGGGTAGAAGGGGGAATTGGGAGGTATGTTTTTGTCAACAGTTTTTTTCTCACAGGTTATAGGTGTTTTTCTAGCTTTTAAGAACTAATTGTATGTCGCCGGTTCTTCTGTACCTACTGTGATAGTGGTAAGCTTTCTGCATCTTTACTTTTGATGCTACAATATTTTTATTTTTGTGATCTAATTTCGCAAAATGATTAAAGTCATTGCCGGTGTACATAAACCCGTGGGAGTGATTGGGTGTAAATAAAGAAAATTCAAGATTTCATTTGGTGTATATAACTTGTGTTCCACTTAAAAACTAATAGTTTTATGTGGCCAGGAAAAAAAATTATACCTTTGTTTACGTAAAATAAGGAGTAATTTATTTCTAAATTTCAAAGATACTTGATTGCGCTTTCAAGCCTTCTAGTTATTGTATATTGTCTTATGTATTTAATTTAAAATATATCACATACCCCCCCCCCCAAAAAAAAAAAGAACTATAAGCCGTCAAAACTTGGCCGAACACGTAAAAAAATAGAAAAACCAAGAAAACAGTCTCTGATATTCAAACAAATATAGAAGAAGGTAATAAGAGTAACGCTAAATAACTATAAACTATTACAATAGAACATGTGTTGGAACTCTGGATTGATAGACAGGTCCTATTTACAGCATCAGCACTATTGGCATACGCAAAGGCCACTGGAGGCCTAAGTTGAACAAAATAGCTTAACTGTCGCCTTCGGTGCGAGCGATCCCGGGATCGATTCCCGATGGGGGCCTGAATGACGTTTTCCTAAGCTTTCTTCATTCACACCAGGCAAATGCCGAGGTAGTAACTAACTTACAGGTCCCAGACCGCTTCCTTCTCTCCCCAATCCTTTCTTCCTTTCCTTCCCCAGATAGTGTGCTTGCCGAGGGACGTCATCCCTCATAGTGACGGGCTAAATAGTCTTAGATGCCGAAAGCCCAGAAATCTAAATTCTAAATTCTAAAAATTGCTTAATAAGCAGAATGCACTGTGAAACAAAAGTGTACACCACAAAAGACAAAGATATCACAGCATTCAAATGAATTCTAAGCAAAAAATGTGTGCTCAAGGCATTACCCCCACATTATGCGCCCAATTACCCCGTGGGGGTAATTGGGAAGTATAAATTTTAACAAAATTTTAACTGCCTCCCAATGAGGATTCGAGATAAATGCTCTTCCCGACACCATCGTTATGATGTTTTTAAGCAGCAGTAAAAAAAATCTGGCTCAAAACATTAACAAAAGAGTGATTTATTGTGACTCAAACCAAAACACACACAAACCTGAAACTCGGTTTCAAATATGTCATTCCTCAACCAAATCAGTTTTTTTTTTTTTTTTTTTTTTCATTCATTTTCATTATTACACCATCTCAAAATTAATTTCTTTCTGATCAACATCTACCCACAGGAATTTTGATGTAATTAAATTCCATAAAAATATACTGACATGCAAAATATAAATTTTTAAAAAGTTTTCCGCCCAATTACCCCCTTCTACCCTACTCCGTATTTTAAGGTCATTGGACCATTAACGAACTACACCCATGACAGTTACTTGCCAAACTATGTCACGCCACAGCTGATGGCTTAGTAGGTGCGTTCAGGCATAACTAGCGCTGTAAGCTTGGAGTTTATGAACTTGCAGCAATGGATAAACCGGAGCAAAAGACAAACGTTATCCCGCTATTTCTCTTATCGTCTTTAGATTGGAGATTTTATTTACAAACATTTTTAAAAATAAATTTTATTATTCGGCTGAACGCAACAATAATAATACATATTTTTCGCTTTATTTTGAGTTGTAGATTTTGACCTGTAGTCCGTGGGCGTCATTTTTAGAACATCCGACACACACACACACACACATATATATATATATATGTATATATATATATATATATATATATATATATATATATATATATATATATATATATATGTCACGTTTTCGATCTTCATTTTCTTCTAAGAAATATTTCTTATATTAATATGTGCATGTAGAAGGAACTATTAGAACTTAGAACCTTAAAATTCAAATAGCATATGTGCTATATAAGTTACTGTTATTTAATTTTACACTATGACAGAAACTTGTCTTTCTAATTGGTATTACTAGAATACTTAGCGTAGTAGGCAAGATCATGTTGCGTTACCATGATGCATTTTTCGTCAGGGTGTCCTCGGAATAATCTTCTTTGCAAGTGCTTCTTCAATATCATATTCAGAATCTTATTTCATTCTGCAAATTAGGGTAGATTGAGCTTTTTTTTTAACTTTTAATTTTAATGATAATACAGTATTTACGTATGTATAGTGCGCATCCTGTTTTTAATACTAGGGAAAACGAAGAAAAGTTATATCTACCGGTAGTATATGAGATGCAGCATGCTAATTTCACTGCAGAAAATCCGAAAATTTAAAAATAAGAATCCGAAGCAGATAACTCAATCTCGGTGGCGGCGGTGATGAAAAGTGGCAAAGTGGCTGGAATTTCAAATGAGCTGGATGGATGTGAAGATAATATAATTTATAAAAAACTTAGACTTTGCCAGTAACGAGTTTGACAACAGTAGCAGTAGTGGCGATGAGTGATGTGTCTGCCAGATAGTTTCTTGTAATTGAAAACTGCAAGTAGTGAATTTTAGAAGTCTGTTTTTTTTTTTTTTTTTTTTTTTTTTTTTTTTTTTTTTTTTTTTTTTACTATGTTAGTTGTGTGACGCTATTCTAATAAAGATACATGATGTATTTCTTTTTGGTAAGATTTCACTCACTTTATTATTCATGTATGCCAATTTCAGTTGAGATAAAAAAAAATGCTTTTTTCGGCCATTTTGGCTGAAGACACACAGAAGCGAGGAATTATATGCATTTACATATAATATAAAAATCATGTATGTAAAAGTGCAATTATTTTACGTATTATTTCTATATTCATGCAAATTTTTCGCGAATGCTGGGTTGTGTGCTGTGACTTATTAGAAGCGTGCGTGGTTTCATATAGCTGTCGTAAAAAAAAAAAAAAATGAAATTTTGGAAAGAAAAAAATCTTATTATACGAGGAGCGTCCAATAAGTTATCTACGTAGACAGGAAGGGAGGAGGCGGAGCATAATGACGCCTGACACGCACACCAAGGCCACTCTGGGGAACCCCGCTGCGCAATTTGAGGTCAGTTGGAGCAATGCAGTGATTGTAAGAAAAGTGTTTGTGTTACGCCGCGTAGCGAATGTTTGTGTAACGCTACGAACAATGGATTTGCAGAAGGAGCACCGCTCTGATGAAGCTGTCCCAAGACTTGTTAGACTTCTTTGAAGAGGACCAGAACAAATTCCTGGCTCAATTGATGACAGAGGACGAACCTGTCGAACAACAATGTTCCAACAGGCTTTTTTCCAGTGGTTTGCAGGCCATAACAAACTCTCTCTCTCTCTCTCTCTCTCTCTCTCTCTCTCTCTCTCTCCTCCCTGTGGGATTTCTTCGCTGCCCCCAAAGTGGCGACGAGGGGCAGCGGTGGCTCAGTGGTAGAGCGTTCACCTCTGCTGCTTGGGTGCCCGGGTTCGATTCCATTCCCCGCCAAGTGAACTTTGTGGTGGACAAGCACCGTGTGCGTGGAATTCCTCGGGATTCTCCCGTTTCCTCCCACTTTCTTCATTCCACCATTTCATTCATTCCTCATCATCACCGTCTCCTTTAGCCTACCCGGCATAATCGTGGGACGTAAAGCTCAAATATTTCATTTCATTTTCATTTCAAAGTGGCGACGATGCATAGACCTCCATGGGAACTAGTAATAGCCCAGGTGAGCCTATTTGCATTCCTTTCTGGTTACGTAGAAAACTTATTGGACGCCCCTCGTATATTCCTCGTATATCATTCCTTTGATGTTGAATGATAGTATTTTCACACTTTTCTGACAAGTACTGTGGTATAGGTAGACAGGTAAACATAGATGTTTGTATTTATATTTATATAAAACAACTTACGTGCCAGAAAATAGTGCAATCATTAGCATTCAACATTAAAGAAAGAACACTGTAAGTGCTTTCCCTAAAACCTTCATTAGGTGGAAAAGAAAGAAATACAAGGAAATGAAGTATTTAATAACAAGATAGTGCAATCCGTCAAATTGGGTGCCACATTGAAATAATTGATATATATTTTCGTGTGTCTGCATTGTTATTTCGATAGTTTTCCTGAAAATCTTATTCATAAAAATACAAAAAATATACAATGTAAATGTTATGATCATCTTCCATATAGGTGTGTAGAATTAGAAGGATAAAAATGCATGTTTTAACAAAAATACATTGCGTTAAAGGATGTTCCTTGGTACGAAACGAAGAAAGAATAAAGGAACGTCAGCGCAGAATGAGCAGAGCCAGAATGATATAAGGTGGCGAAAGCAGCTCTTCATCAGTATAGAAAATAGCACATGAGCTGAAGTAGGGAGGTGGTTCTATTTTATAGTAGTGGTGCTAGCTTGACATTGTAACGGCTCAAAGATGCCATTTAAACCTTTCTCTGAGATGGAGAGCAATTGGACCAATCAGAAATATCGTCATGAATATCCTGGAAAGTGTTGTGTTCTCTTATCGAGTCAATTCCAATAGACAACTGATGCGTCGCGAAGACCTGGCTAAGATCTGCAAAGGTCACAAGATGATCGCTTTTACCCTAACTACCAAGCGCCATCATCAGAGCTCAGTGCGACTGTATCACGGAGGCTTTACAAGAGATCTTAGCGCAAAGAAGACGCTTGCTGTTGTCAGCGTGTCTATCGGTCACGAAAGTCACGAATGCCACGAAAAAGTCACGAAATCAGAAAACGGTCATGAAAGTCACGAAATTTAGCTTTTGGGTCACGATTTTTTTTTAAATGTACAAATGTAAGTACAGATTGGAAAATTTTGTTCTATAAAACGTCAAAATTCACCATCAAAGATGTCTATGGCCGGTTTTAGACGCTACCAAATCGCAAGCAAAATACGTTTCTATCGCATGGATGAAATTTCGGCCTAATTCGTACCGAAATTCGCTCTTGAAAATATTAGGAAATTTTATGATTTGGTAAAGGAAAGGCCACGAAGAAGTCACGAAATTTCATTTTGGAATTTTAGTAGACATTCTGGTTGTGGTATCATCATTCGTAAATGGGTCCAAGCTTAATAGTCGCACGCTCTGTTTACAGATGAGGGACTTCTATGGCGAGAGCGAAACACAAAATACCATCTATCGAATATAAAAAAACAAAACAAAAAAAAAAAAAAAAATGGGTGGCTGTAACAGTAGTGACTAGTGTGGAACGACCTTATGATGTCCCCGATGACCACCACATCACTGAGGCTGGGTCTCTACCAGTTTGGCTATAGGACAAATGACATCCTGAAATAGTATGATGATTGGTGAACCCAAATTTGTAGGGCTGCCCTCTTCGCCAACTTCTTTTCCAGGACGATATTGCTTGGATGGAATGGCCAACTACATGTCGCAATTTAAAACATATGTAGGATGATTTCCATAATTGTCATTAAGAACATACAATATAGTATCAGCATGAATCACTGTTGTGAGACCTGTAAAGCAGTTCGAGGTAGTCACGTTTCTTATTTAGGGTCAGCTTTCACTATTTGCAATATAAGTATTTGTTCGTACAAACTCACGCTTTTCATTTGGTTGGTTGTTTCTTTTATGTTTTTCAGTTGTCAAAATATTTTTTTTTTTCGTTTCGTACTGAATTCGCAAGAAAATAACTTTTATTTTGTCCTTTTAATGTGTATGATAAAGCGAAGTAAATTTGTGTGTACCTTCCTTTTTTCTTGTAGGTGCCGAGTCATTACGCTCCAAATTATCCTTTAGGACATCCTCGTCGCGGTGAAAGATCCAGCGGTTACAGCACATTGCCAATGCCCCCTTCTTCCCATTTACATACTCATACATTACCTCATCATTCCACCCATCCTGCTCCCGTAACTACTTCCGCTCCAATGTCCCCGCCTCAGGTGGGCATGGTTCACCCTATTCCTCATTCCCAGGTTCAAGCACCCCACCCTCAAACCCCACCACCTCCTCCACCTCCAAATACCTATCAAGTGGATCACCACACCAGCATGCCTCGTGAGTATCTGTCCAAATTTGTTTCTGCACGATATCAAAAGGTCGAATATAAGCGTTTAATAAGCCGTGACCTTTTCTGGTTATTGAGTTTTAAAGAATATTGAAAAATTTAAATATAACGGAAATTACAATATAATAGTAGGGAACTACATATGAGGAACTTTCATTATCACTTTTAACTGGTGTAGAGAAAATGACGGAACGTAAATGTTAGTAACAAATTTACGTACTTTTAGGCGATGTAGGAGTAAAAAATACATTATAAACTTTTACATTCCCATCTTTTAACGTGAACTATGAGTCATGTCATACTGTAGAATTATTACTGAAATACGTAAGAAATTAACATAATTTTTCTGGATATTTTCGATAAACTTCGTCGAAAGAAAACCCAGCGTACAAGTAATCCGTTCTTTCTGGATTTTTGCGAAACGGATTATACTGCTGCATTGATAGGTTAATAGTAAAATATGAACAAACTCACTTTAGACCCTTTATAAAACACAATTCAAAAGAACTCACCACACCAGCATAACTTAACAGTTCTTCAGTTCTTGATAGAAATGTCTTACGTCATATTGTAAGATTATTAATGAAATATTAACTCCTAAAATATGGAGGAAGTCATTAGAGCCATTTTCGATAGTAAAACAGTTCGATGAAATCTCACTGCGACCAGTAAATCATATTTTCTGGTGTTTTGTGAGAAAAATCAATTGTTTCGTCATTTAGTGTAATGTATTAAATATTTCTAAAACACAAACAAAATCGCAAGAACTTCTTTTCGGTTAAAAAAAATGCTCAGTACTACTTCTTTACACCGAAATTTCAGAATAGCAGATTCTTTAAATTGCTTTAATTGCTGTAATTATTATTATTATTATTGTATTCCTAAGGAAATAATATCCGATATTTCGCATGCTTTATCGAGTATCCATTGTCCAGACCATAGAGACCTAAAATATATGCAGCAACAGGGTCTTTATGTGCTTAAAGCTTTAACTTCAGTGGCAGTCTTCAATTTAAAAGAAAAATAAATAAAAAATAACTTTAGTTATGTACCCCCTAACGTAAGAACACGTAGTTACTTGAAAAAATAACAATAGAATTTTGCATACGTATTACGAATTGTTAAGTGCACTTACATTAAACTTACTTACAAAAAGGGAGAACGCAGACACAGGATTGCTCCTCCCCTCCAAAAAACACACACAGAATATGTGTTTAGTTTAAAATACTTTATTTACAAAACAAATTGAACATCTACACTCAAATTGAAGCTTTAAGCATGTGAAGATCTGTTGCTGCACATGCTTTAAGCCTGTATGGTTCTTAACAGTGGATAGTCCATAAAGTATCCGAAATATTGGGTATTATTTCCTTAGGAGTAAATAAAAAAAAAAGTTAGTACATTTTATAAGGAAACGTTAATTACTAAACAGCCTGTATTAAAAAGAAAAAGTCAGTTACACAATTCTGTTTTCCAAATATGTTGAAACTATAAAGTTTCTAAAGTCTCTCAAATATCTGAATATCATTGCTTGTTACCGTGTAATTACTATTACAGTAGTACTGTACTACATTTCTACGGAAATTCGCTACTTTTATATAATACATTTCGTGCACATTTCCTGTTTCATTTTTTATCGAATCCTCGGTTTATGCATTTTACTATTCAAATAGACATTTCTGTGAGTCCTCTGTGATAATACATTTTAACTTAATAAAACTTACCTTATTATGCCTGATCCAGTGAAATAGTTCAACAGCTCTTCTATTCCCTTCATCTTCTACGAAGTACGATTAGAAAACTGACTTCAGAACAGCACATACCTAATAATCAAAATTAAATGCACAAAGAACAAAGTGCAATCACTGTCCAGATCAGCCATATTCAACAGCCTAACCCTGTCTTGCGGCCCGCTGGTCAATTATTGATCACGATATATTTTACAAAATCTGTTAGGAGTGAACTGGAAATTTCCATCCATCAATCATGCAGTGAAAACGTGGCAATGCCTTGAAAACAAGTACTTGACATCCGTGGGTAGTTCGGGGAAAATTTCCTTCGGTATAAGGATTGCTAGATGTAGAGATAAAGTCATGAGTGGACAACAGCGACCTTGAGCTTGGCTCAATAGAAAGATAACGGTTCATGGCCATAGCAGTTGGATTCTTTTGTTCTCGCCTGCATATGTGTGTTTGCTCATTCTTAACGACTTACTTGTGTGTGAGGCAGTGTTAGATGACTGTACGAGCTGTAACGAAAATAAAGGAAGAATTAGTTGAAAGAAAAATTGATATCAGTAACTTCTGTTTCTTTCCATTGTATTTTACATCAGGAGAACCTTTGTGCCAAAACTTTGAAATTTACTCCTTGTTATGAATACAGTGGTTTCTTGTGTGAACTAAAACTCGAAAGGCCTCAATCACCGCCAATTTAAAGTCTTTCTAGACGAACTGGAAACGGAGGTTAAAAATCTGATCTACTCTTCTGAAGTACGTTGTTTAAACAAGGGAAAGATGCTGCACCGTTTCTATAATCTGATAAAAGAGGTGGCACTTTTCTTGGACATGAAAAGAAAACCTCTGTCCCAGTTAAGCAATGAAAAGTAATTGTGTGATCTTGCATTCCTTCTGGATATTATCTGTCACTTGGCTCATGAACTTTACAACCATGTCAAATTCTTTCAAAGGAAGTGAAAACTATGGGAAGATCAAATGAGGAATGAAAGTGCTTCCCATTTGCCAACCCTATTGCAGCGTGATAAACTTCCCTTTCTACTCAAACTCATTGGCAGATTCGTTTGAAGAATTTAATGTCTGATTTAGAGACTTCAGTAAGGAGGAAGCGAGATTCAGTATTTTCTCATCACTATTAAGCATTGACGTTAGTAGTTCTTCTGGCAATTTGCAGATGGAGATCATTGAATTTCAGGAGGGTGTGGCTTTGAAAGGGATATTTCAGGACACCTGCTTGCAAGATTTTTATCAGAAATACTTTCTATCCAACAAGTACCCCACCGTAGCACTTTTCAACATGAGGACCATGACATTGTTTGGCAGCACATACCTATGTAAGCAACTCTTCTTGCGCATGAAGTGGGTCAGGATAACAGATGTCCATCTTGAAAACTGCCACCATGTTGAACATCTAGTGTACACCTGAATACTGAGAGACTGGTTCAAAACGTGAGGATTTAAGTTTCTCACTAAAATTGTAAGGAAACACACTACTCTGCTCCTCTTTAGTAAGTAAATATTTTGGTTACAATTATAACAATTGTTTTGCGTTATTGCCGTGAAAATTACGATGAACATGTTCCATCATTGAATGTAATACTATTAAATTATCGTAAAAATGATATACCAACAGTGTGGCTCGCGACGCCAATTAGTGCTCTGTAATTAGCCCACCCGCTCTTCCTAATTGCACACCCCTGGTCTAGATTATATTCACCGAACTGATTATCTGAAAAGAAGAACACACACAATTATAATAATATAACTGAAAAAAGAAACAGTAGTAAGCATTAACTGACCAATAAGCACTCTCAGATTATAAACCAAGTCAGTGTAGTACTCCATATTTCTCCAAGTACAGTTTCCTCTTGTGAGGATCTCTTCGAATATTTCGTTGGATTAATAAATAGGTATAGTAAGAACAAGCATATTGTGTAGGTATTAATAATGTGTCATAGATTCTACTTTTATTTCATTCATTGTACTTCAAATATATGGTTTATTTTTATAGACAAAACAGAATCTTATGAATAGACGTACAGAAATAGCAGGCTAAATTTTCAGTTGCTGTCGTTCTCTTCTAAGCAAAAAATGCTAGAACACGGCTTTGTAAGATTGTTTTGTATTGAAAATGTGTCCATTGCATCATATTACTAACTATATTGTTTATATATATTAAATATAAAAGGCGCTCACAGACTACAGAGCTGTACCTTCCGGGTCCTCGTTTGGAGACGCAAATTGCACTATGTGGCAACGTCGCAGATAAAGAACCACAGAGTAGATCTATCAGTCCATCAAATAGTTACATCGATTCTTTCCAGATGGTAGTTAAAAGTCTATATATATTGACACTAGCACCATCTACTAACATGACAGTCGTTGTAGAAACTTGATGCATTGGTAATTTAATCTACGACGTTGCCATATAGTGAAATCTCTATAGCGGCTGAAGGAGGCCCCGAAGAGTATTCCGTTATATAACATTTTCGCTTTATTTTAACCTGTAGAATAGTGCTCTGTTGTTCGTGGGCGCCAATTTTAGAACACCCGATATATATATATATATATTTTAGAGATAACGGGTGTATGAAAAGTCCGAGGCTACAGGTCAACTCCGTTATGAATAAAGAGAAAATAGAAAGTGGAGAAAAGTTGTTGAAAACAATTAGTTTTCAGTGTAAAATGGTGGAATTTTTCCATTCGCAACCAACCATTTGGCTCTATACAGGTAAGGCGCCGTATGTTAAATAAAAAAAGCAATGTACCCAGTTTAGCAGGCTGTTCGAACGAACGTAAGAACATGCAAAAATGGCACGAGGAACGCAAGGGCATGCAAAAATGACACGAGGAACGCAAGGGCATGCAAAAATGACACAAGGAACGCAAGGACATGCAAAAATGACACAAGGAACGCAAGGGTATGCAAAAATGACACGAGGAATGTAAGGACATGCAAAAATGACACGAGAAACGTAAAGGCATGCAAAAATGACACGAATGTACGGGAATGCGAAAATGACACGAGGAACGTATGGGTATGCAAAAATGACACGAGGAACTTAAGGACATGCAAAAATCTGACAGCAAATATTCACATTGTAGTGTAAGGGAACCTAGAACACTTCGAATCCGTTTCCCAACATGCTGTATTGTTGGTATGATGAAGGCCGTAAGAAATAGCCCGGACTTTTGATACACCCTGTATGGTGTATTTTATCCACTTTCTATGTTATATTTGGTGAGAATGAGTAAAATTTTTGTTCTGTAGCTCCTCCTTCGCCGTTGCCTGTTGGAATCTCTGCCTCCGAGTATAATCATCACCATCCTCATCCACCGCATCATACAATTTATCATCATCATCCTGGTAATGTTTCCCCGCCTCTTCCTCCTCCGCCTCCACCAAACGAAGAGGATGGATTTAGTCGAGGGGATATGACTCATGCGAACATGGGAAGGATTGTGCCTGAGGAAGACGATTTACCGGGATGGGTACCCAAAAACTACATCGAAAAAGGTAAGATACCCAAGATTGTTTAATAGTTATAAGTAAACTCCTTTCTTTTTTTTACGCTTTAAGATTCCATTTTAGTGATTGCTTTCGTGGTAATATTTCAGCACCTAACCCTGTTGCCATCAATCGCCAAATACTTGTGAAGAACGCTGTATTTTAAAGATTGTTACATATTTTTCACCTTACTTCTTCTCCAAGAAAGCATTAATATCAGAGGCGCTGTTTTAATTATTAGTGATTATCTACACACACTATCTCAAAACTTGAAACAATCAGTTATACGTAAATAAAGCATTATAAAATGCAACTTTTAACAATTTGAAATCGTGCACGCTATGATGAAAGGATCAGTGTTGCAAGTAGTCATTTCAGTAGACAAATTCTACACATAGACAAACTGCTTGAACTTTGTAGTCTCTGGGCATAACGGAAAAATTTAGTTACCTATTCAGTTTAACATTGCTGAGACAAAATTGTGAGTAAAGCTATTTGTAACTGTTATCTTAATTATTGTCGAGCTTTCCCTCATCCTAATAATTTTGGCCTCCTTTAAGTTGTGTTTAGATATGCCTGGGTGTTTTACTAAGCCAGAACAGCAGAATCCTAATCCTTGGCATCTTTTATATGTTTCTTTATTCTAGGACCTACATATATTCCTCTTATTCATGCCAATGTAAGAACTATCACATCGACAAATATCTTGATGTGCTTTAGCATGTACGGTATTGTTAACATTTTGTAAAATAAATAATAATAATATTAAAAAAACTTTTCAATATAATGTGAAAACCGCAGCTATCCTGAAAATCAAATTTCGTCGCAACTTAATTCAACCTGATGTTAATTTAGGCCAATGTGAAAAGGAGTTCCATTTATTCTTAGAGTTACGATATAAGTCGAAATGTCCTTTTCTTAATTTATGCAAGTTATCCCTAAAGTATCTGTTCTTTTCACATAACTAATATCTGTTAATTATATATATATATTCCTTAGTTGATATTAATCTTATGTACCCCTAAAAAGTTCAGGCACAAATGAGACTTAGTCTTGTAGAAGTGGGCAGATTTGTTGCGAATGTAAAAATCACAAGCGTTTGGTTTTTGTGCATTTTACCAATAACTTTATTGTTGAATCTGCTGAACTTCGTCAAATCATAAAAATCCAAATTGTTATCTCTTTCGCATTCAACTGAAATTTGATTGTTGGATGAATCTGAAGTTTGAGATCTGTCATGTAATTGTTCATTTGACCTGTGAACTGACAGTACCATCAGCGTATGTATAGTATTTTATAAATTTTAGCACGTTCGCTGCGGCAGTGTAAAACTGAGTTTGGATCTCAGTGCTATACGAGTCACCGTGTGTCTCGTTGAAGGTTTGTCCGTGGATGCTAGTAATGTTCAAAATCTATACAAACGAAAATACCACAAGCGAACAGAGATAATAGAATGCATAAAACGGCACAACACAGAAATGAAATATCGCACGAGCCACCGGTGATTCGTAACGCAGCGAACGTGTTAAATGTTATTTTTCCAAAATTTTATTTTCAAAATTGTTCGTGAAGTATGTTAGCTAATAACAGAGAAAGTGGGCTTTCCATGGCTAATCTTTCTACCCGCTTATACCTCCTGACGAGTTTTGAGGCGCTAACTGTATGAAAAGATAATATAAATAGGGCCTTAGGGAAGTAAGGTATATCAACTGTGACTAGGTTGATTTGGCACAGGAAAGGAATCATTAGCATTGTTTTGTTATCTGTGGTGATTTAAATGTAGAAGTGATTTAAACGTATTATTTACGGAATTTTGGTAAAAATAAAATGTAGCGTATAAAGTAGGGATGGCCGGATCCGAAGATCCGGATCCTTTGGATCCGGATCTCGGATCTGGATCCGGATTTCGGATTTGGATCCGGATCTCGGATTTCGGATCTGGATCCGGATCTCGGATCTGGGTCCGGATCTCGGATCTAGGATCCGGATCTCTAATCTCGAATCTGGATTCGGATCTCGGATCTGGGTTTGAAATTCGGATCTGGATCCGAAATCCGGATCTCAGATTTTGATTCTTATCCAAACCCACATCCCACACAAATTATGATAAACTTGAATATCTAAAATTCGCCGAAAGTAATTTCACGAAGCCCTCACAGTGAAGAAGAGAATAGAACATTAAGACGAATATTGGCAAGTCTATTTGTTTCCTTCATTCTACTCTAAAGATCAAATGCTTGGCTTACTTAAAAAAAAAAAAAAAAGATCCGGATGAGAGTTCGAATGTCGAATCTAGGTCCACTCGGTTGCAGGACCGAGATGAAATACATGCATATATATATATATATATATATATATATATATATATATATATATATATATTTGAAACCGGAGTACAAAACTCGAATATTTAAAATTCCTCAATACGCCTATTTCATTGACAGTTAAGAAAATATAAACAGTTAAGACAAGTATTGACTAGTTTTTACGTATATTTATCTTGCTCAGTCTGCTCAAAATATCAAATGTATATTTTACAATTAGATTTAATAATTATTTAGTAAATCACAATATGAGCACCGAGAATAAACTATTAATTTTGGTGCCCCTTATCTAGATTTGAAATTTCGGATTCATACATAGAATCAGGCTGAAATATAAATATTTGAGATCTGGAAACCAAAACATATGCTAGTACCAAGATCGTAGCTGTTTGTACCCAGGTAATGCGAGCGGAAGGCACATGCACTAATTCCGCATGTAGTTTGGGGAACACGAGAAACTAAAAACAGATAAATATTCTTTTTCAGGGGTAAGTCGCGCTTTAATATGACTTTTCATGAGTGTTGTGTTCAAATATGAAAACTCTAATGGCGACTTGTTTGAAATAAAGGCCTTTTCATTTTTAACAATAAAGTTAGGTACTTTCACATTGGGGAAAAATTAGCAAGACACATTCCACTGATTAGGGTGCTGATTCTTATGGAAGCTTTCACTTGAACCGGAAGATGTCCTCATGTGGGTATCGGATTGCCGCAATTCACCTTGCTGAAAGACGTGGTTTATCAGGAGGTCGACCAAGATTAATTTGAACTTAGCCTGTAGACTGTTTCTGGTCTCAATTATTCCCATATAACAAGACTAACTATATATATAGTTGGTTCGAAATGAGTTAAAATATCACTAATTGACCTTAAGGGGATAATCGTGATTTAAATATTCGTAAATCAGAAAAGATGTGAAAGTTAAGCGTTAAAGTAAATCTGATAATTCCGGAATAAAGAGATTTATATGCAACCTAATGATAGCAATAAAACTCTTTATGTAACATTTTCAAAGCTAAGATTAACAGTTATCTTCTTGAAGAGGGTTTACGGAAACATAGAATATTATAAATCCAATTATTATAAGTAGTACCTCTGACAGCCCCGCATTTCACATCACCATCGCCCTTCATCCTGACAAGAGGGCAATTCACTTACCCACAATGGCTTTTCAGGCGTTTCAGTGACATCAATATCTCAGTTTGGGTTTGGGATCATGCTTCGGTGAACCTTGACTATCACCATCAGCAGCTACTAGAGAATCAGAACTTATTTCTGTATTAGATAATGTGGGTAACTATGGCTTTTCGTCTATAGAAGTCGGAGAGTGTATGGTATTATCGCAGGAAATATTTGATACATAAGATTTAGATTGTCAGTATTTAGGAGCAACTTTTAAAATAATCAGTTACCGTAAACGCGGGCTACTTGGACCCAATTTTGCAATAAATTCGTTCTTTCGGCCTGTTTTCATCCACGAAAACTCCAAAGTTATTGTCATAACCCATATTAAGTGGAACTACAGGCTTTATTGTACATATCCAGGACAGTTTTAGTTACATATATTGAAAACAAAACACAGGCGATTATTGTAAAAAATGGGTCCAAGTAAGACTCGCGTTCGGGCTACTTGAACCCACCCCCATATTTTCCTACAGAAAACCACTGAAATCTGCTCTGAGACTAAGTAGGACGTAGGTGTTCCAAGAACAACACTTTTTATTTACTGAAAACCACAAAGAGAACATATTAAGAGGTACTATCAAATATAATGACTGTAATAGCTGATTACGTTTTCTTCTACAGCTGCACGAGCCCTATCTATATTAGCAGCGAATCTAGTCGTTGACTGGAGGTGCAGTTTCTAAAATAACTTCACCCAATCTCGACTGGGAAGATTGTCTTAGAAAGCAATGACAGTTCTCCCATGCATGGCTAAATAGGACTTCACAATAAATCTGAAATCAAGTTAATTAACGAGGAATCCGAAATCACAAACTTTATCAAGATGACTAGCGAAGGCTAATTCTTCTTCTTCAGTGAACACTTTCAGATGGTCCGGATTCTGCCTTGACCTATTCTTTAATCTTCTTTCTATGGTGGAATGACTTATCTTGAAGTGAGCTTCTGTTTCTTTTCGCGACATTTTCCCCGACTGAATTGCTGGTAAACATTCTTCAAGCTGTTGTGAAAAATCAGCATATTTTCGACCTGCAGGCAATCTTTTATATTGATGTACCATTTTGTACCTGTATCCTTAAGGAAACAATGAAAAGTCCTTACTTGTGTGACACGTGACAACAGACCTTTATTTTTCATTGATAAAGATAACAAAGGATGGGGTGGGATAAAGATAACAAAAGATGTGGGACAAAATATCCATGTTTTCCAGGTCATATGTACACACTTCATATACTGTATAATGCAATTACGCACACATCTTATTGTATATGAGAAAGTTTACCATGTCAGTTTCATTAACCTATATGTAACTACTTATGTGTTTACTTAGCATTGGTTCCACTTCCTTGCAAATAGTGTCCACACATAAAAGTTTGGCGCTCAATAAATACACTCTTTTCGTCAACGACCTTTCTCACCAATGCTGCTCAATCTTAGCCTACCACAGAACTAGTTTCAATGTGTGTACGCCTGCATTATGATCCCATCTAACGGATCTAACTCTGAACTCACTCATTATTGCAGTGCATATGGGACTTTAAACGTTTTTTTGGTATGGGTCCAAGTAGCCCCTTAAGGGTCCAAGTAGCCCGCAATTACGGTACTTTAAATATACTACAGATCAGCCGATAAAATCGACAGCCATAGTCGAGTGGTCTGCGGCATTAGGCTGTGGATCGTTTACTGTGAATGTCTTGGATTCAAATCCCACTTCGGGCATAGATGGTTTTAACTGTCCTTATTTACTTCTATGTCTGTGTGGTGTCGTAATGGTTACAGTGTAATCCGTGCAAAGCGTTCAACAGGTTAAATAATCTGATAAAAAGCTGTTACCTTTTTATATATAAAAAACAGTGGTTAGCGCGTGCCTTCGGTGCCCGTGGTCATGGGTTCAATTTCCGGAGAGGCGCTCAACAATTTCGATGTTGGCCCAGCATCGTGAGGACAATTGGGGAGTTATCTTAAGTAAGAGGTAGCGGACTCCAGTCTAGAAAGCCGGCATTAGGGACTTCGGGTGTCGATGCGTTGACTACACCTTCCCACTTTGAACGTAAGTCCGCTGGTAGGAACCAAAGGACTGGGTGCCAAGAATTTAGTTTGTTTTAATTATCATAAATGCCTTCTTTATTATTAAATTTTATCCAATATTTTCTTTTCAACCAGTTTGCGAAAATCAGAGCTAGCTACTTGTTTTCTTTTTAATTCATGTTCATAGTTAGCACAACTAATCACAAGGAAAAACAATCTTTTCGATAAAATTCGCCTCGCGTCTTTCGTAGCTCTAAGTTTAGTTATTTTTAGCTTTTTTTTTTTTTTTTTTTTTTTTTTTTTTTTTTTTTTTTTTTTTAAAGCTGAATGGCGTTTTATCACTTTCCCCTTGCTTTCCCTATTTTTTCTGGTTTTACCTATGTTTCTTTTGCACGGCATTGCACCTATATGCACATGCTTAGTGTGTTCGTTTACAAGAGCAGGCCATTTTCCTGCCACTATAGAAAGTAAGAGTGCCCTGTATCAGAGAAATATTAATTGACGTAAGTGAATATATCTGTGATGAAGTCATAATTTATCAGTTTTTGCATCGTACATAGTTTCCTCATCCTCATTAATCTCTTCACCCCCGCTTCCTGAATTCCAGTTCTAGTATTCTTTCTTGATGGGGGACTGATTTCTCATGTAGGCTTATTAACTATAACATCAGCAATAAAGAAAGTGGGGTTTAATTCGCACTAATTTTAGAACATCACGTTAATTAAATAATAATAATAATAATACGGAGCGAGCTCAGGCTACTTGTTAGGATTCTTGCTTCGCAATTGGATAATACCGGGTTTGAATTCGGAGACCAGCCATCCTGACTGAGGATTTTCCAGGGTTGTTCCTCAGTTATACTGGGCAAATGCTAGGTTAGTACCTTGATCTAAGGCTCTGGAGACCTTCCTTCCATTCCTTTTCCAATGTTTTCATCTGTTGATTACTACAGTGTAAAGTGGCCTCTGAGGATGTATCTGATAGCTTATAGTAAATAAACAATAACGACGTAATATATCTTCACGAAACGTGTGGGTTAATTTAACTACAGCCTTACAGTCCCAATAGATAGCTAAAGTTTTAATATCAATTTCCTGACTTTTAAATACTATTTTCATATTGTTTCAGCTTTCAATTTTCTCATGTATGTTCCACCGAGAATTAAACCTGAGATCACATGAAGAAATGCGAATATGTTAAATATTTTTGAACACTTAAATATACAAAACACAAAACGCTTCAATGATACGATGCATGCATATGTTTTGGTTACGTCCTGCAATATATGATTAAAGAAACCTGGAGGGTGAAGAAAAAATAACAGAAATCTCTTTTATATTTACTCCTTCAACAAACTCCTGACCTCAGAAGGGCAAGTCATAAGTTAGGTAATAAAGGCATACAACGAACACTTTTATTAATACTAATAATACTACACAACCATATCGCTCTTCTGAAATTCTCATGTGTATGTTTATTACAAATCTACTGTTGTTCCACGCCAACCAGTCTATATTTTTTGCTGTACCTTCGAAGTGAAAGATATTCATTATTACATTTGTTGATGGTTGGACTCTAGTAAGTCAGAAACTACTATTAATAAAGAGTTTGTTCTGTCCAGTATTCCTGCGATTAGAAGGGTCTATCTAAAAGATATTTCATTTGTATATGAGAAAATAAGAAAGTTTATTTTCTAAGAATAAAATAAATATTTTCAATGTGAAGTTAACCTTAAGTTTCGAAGAGGAGCTAAACAGAAGAATTTGTTACCATTTACATCAGTTTTCAGACAATTCAGTATACTCTGAAATGAGAAGAAGGCAAACTTGGAAATATTTTACTAAAGAGACTTCGATGTAAATATTGCAAGGTTAAAATAAAATAAAGAACAAAGGTAGCACAAACGTGTTATGGAAACATTTAAAAGCACAGCAACCTACTATATTAGTGAATCTG